>NC_134716.1:34743676-35060147 GCF_049634645.1 Pelodiscus sinensis | reverse complement strand
TTTCAAATATGTTTCGCAATACAGGAATTTATGCTGACATTAAAAGCCATACTGTATTGCTACTTGGCTTATTTTGAGCCTATCTTTATTTCTAATATGACAAAAGATTATTTTAATGGAATCATAAACCAGAAACATGAAAGTGTTATTAAAACCTGCTTCATAAAGAGTTATCAACTAGCCATTAGTTAAGCTGTATAGATATGATTAACGTGCTAGCTAAACAGACTGGACCACTTCATACACACTGAACTAGCAGTGTTGTAAAACTGATGGTTATGGATATTGAAGCTAAAAAGAAGTTTGTCTCTACTAATCGAGCCCGGAGTAAATTATATGAGACAGAGAAAAATCACACACATTTGATGTTTTGAAATTGAGTCATATTGTCTGAAGACTTCTCATAATTCTGAATTTCTTCCAGCCAGCATTCCCACTCAGCTGATTCACAAAGGGTATGTCTATACTACCTGGGATAAGGTTGAATTAAGATACACAATTTCAGGTACGTTAGTTGCGTAGCTTTGGTCGAAGAACCTTAACTTGACTTTTGGTGCTGTCCACACTGCAGGAAATCAAAGTGAGAACACTCTCTCTTCGACTTCCCTTACTCCTCATGGAAGCAAGACTACTAGCATCAACCGGAGTGTCCCTCTCAGTTCAAATTAATGCATCTTCACTAGACTCCTTAATTTGAACTCTGGGATATTAACAGCAGCAGCTTCGACCTTCTCCATAGTGTAAACATACCCTTAGTTCTTTAACAGACCTTGCCCAGTTACAACTGGACTTAGAGGCAATGCTGGTAAGTACAAGACTACGATATTGGAGGAAGGAGGACTCATCCTAAAGGATATCACAAGCAGAGACCTCAGAAGCATGAAAGAATTTAAATATCTAAGATCAGTGGTTGCTGTGGATGGTGCTGTACTTCCCGGTATCATATTAAATATGTGTGGTGCTAAATGGCATCATTTTGTCACAGAGAATTCCCACCAATACTATTAAAAGGTAGAATTATAAAACTGTAATTTGTCCCATCTTAATGTACAAAACAGAGGCTTGGCCTGCCACAAGGAAGTAAATCAGTATGCTCTCCACCATGGAAATGAAAATATTGAGACGGTCAAACAGGTGGACCCTCCATGAAACAAGATTATACGGGGTCTAGTGGGGCTTGCTCCAGCTAAACACAAGTTGAGGGATGATACGCCTTGTTGAGATGGACCTATAGAGCCGAGCCTAGATAGCTAGACTGGTAAGATGGTTCTTGCAATGACTATGGATGGAAGACTACCAAGAGGGAGTCCAATATGCTTGGGTGTATAAGGATTAAATAAGGGATTTGGGTAATTGCTACCATGGTGATGGGCAGGCACTGTTCCTATTGATTTATTCCCCTTTTCCTCTCTTTTTGCTTGCCTGGGATAGATAAGCATGCAGCTGTACCAAGGATGTAACTTCTAATGGATACCTTGTGTGTAGAACAATATTACCTTCCTTCTCCTTTCTCCTTTCCCATTCACTCTGGGTCACATCTCCTCCTCCTCCCTCATGCAAACTGCTAATTCAGAGAGTTTGTGGTGTGAGAACTGCATGCTTCAGCTAAAAGTGCTATAAACAGTAAACAGGGCAGCTATAATTATATTCATCACATGGTTATTACTATTCATTGTGAGTGTTCACATTACTACATAAGTGTTTAAAGGCAGTTGTAGTAGATATGTATATTTACATACTAACTTGGATAAAAGAGTGTACCCGTGGTTAATTTGATGCTCATTTGGACGGGGTTTTTGGGGTCTGAGCCAGAATGAGTATCTGCAATAAAGAAGCCTGTCTACACCATCTTTCTCTGGGTTCTCCTGTTCTTTTTCACCACAAAGACTCGGTACCTAGCTTGAATATCAGTTGATCTCAGAGAGACAAATCTATGTGACAGCCTGATATATCATCCTGAGTTTTGGAAGAAGGCTAGAAGACTACACAAGTCACCAATCTTGAATAGGGAAGTGACAAGAAAGAAGAAGAATCATTATATCTTCTGAAGGGTTTTTTTTATTGATTTAGTGTAGCACTTGTTCTATCCATTGCCTAGTCCTGCCATTTATGCTTGAAAGCATACCATTTTGTTTAATTTATACAATGAAATCAGTCACTTTGGGTTGTTATGTATTTTATGTCACAGAGGACCTACACTATTTCTTTCAATTCATTATTCATCTTTCTCCTGGTTTGTTGACATGAAACTATTTTTGATTTTTTTTTGTTTCAATTTTAACCCTTTTGTTTCTTTTACATTTTCTAAATTTTAAAGTGAAATGTTCTTGATGAAATGATTCTAGGTTGATTTGTAATGTCAAACCAAAATGATTTAAAATGTCAAAATAAATGTTTTAATTGTAATGTTTTATTTCATTTCCTGGTTCAAATTATTTGCCAGATTAGATCTGAACTCACATTTCATTCAACCTGTAACTGCAGTTTTCTGCAACTTTAGCTGGAGAAAAAAGTAAAGCATTCATTCCCTGAAGAGGATTCTGCATCATTCACATTTGTTTGCAAAAATCAAGACCTAAAAATGTATGGTGTTCTGTAGTTTACAAGGTCAGGGGTGTCATTTAAGAAAGTTGTGTCAGCACATAGAAGGGTATATGGTATTATATTATATCCTATAAAGTCATGGTGGTAAAGAGAAACTGAAAATATAATGCAGCATATAGACAAATGAAAAATTAGGGGGTTAGCAAACCAAGGTCCTGGTGTGGAGTAGCTAGGCCCCTTACCCTAATGGAAATAATGCCCCATTGAAGGATAACACTGAGTTTTAATAAAACAGTGAGTAGAAAATATGCAGAGAAAACAGTACATGTATTGATTAGCTCCTTAATGTATGCTATTCCATCCATTATAAGCACTGCAATTTAATACTCGAAGCAAAGTCTTGTGAGATTTATGGTGTAACCATGATCTTCCACAACACCTAGTACATATAATCTCTGAACCAACCTCCAAGGAATTTAGAATAAACATTCTACCCTCACTGACCAGCCATAGACTTCCCTACTACCAATCACTTTGGGGGTTGCTAATGTCCCAAGGGCAGCAGCAGGGTAGAAACTAAAAAATGCAACAAGAAAACTGTAGGCACTGTTGTTATGATCAGTCTATAAACTGAGGTGCAACATATGTCTCACTTTCCTTTAACTCCCATAGTTTATTTTTACAAGTCACAGCCACAGTCTGGTCCAGAATCAGTAAATCCAACAGGTGGGAGATTCCACTATTTGGCTACATCCTAAGTTTGAAAATTTGTTCTTCTATTTAACACACAAAAGAGCTGGAAGACACTTGCCTTTATTGTAGTATTGTCAGACTTCTTGGGGAAGGGGACAAATGGGGATAATGTAATTCATGCCTTTGGCTGTGTGCAGACTCAGGGGTTTTTTCGAAAAAAGTAGCCTTTTTTCGAAAAAACTTCACCTGCGTCTAGACTGCAGCCGCGTTCTTTCGAAATTAAATCGAAAGAATGCGGCTTTTCTTTCGACGGTGGTAAACCTAATTCCATGAGGAAGAACGCCTTCTTTTGAAAGTGCTCTTTTGAAAGAAGGCGTTCTTGACAGCAAACAGACTTTTTAGAAAGAGAGCATCCAGACTCACTGGGTGCTTTCTTTCAAAAAAGCGGCTTGCTTTTTCGAAATTCCGTGTGCAGTCTAGACGCGCTCTTTCGAAAGTATCTTTTGAAAGAGCCTCTTTCGAAAGAGGCTTGCAGTCTAGACATAGCCTTTGTGACTACCTTTATAACTACTTTGTTCTCTTTCAAAATAAATAGAAAGAGTTATATCACAACACACAGCACTGTTAAAAGACTTCCAAGACTTTATATAATCCCAAAAGAGTAAATAAATCATCATTACTTACCATGGAAAAAGAAGATGAATGTGTTTTATCTAACAGGAGCTTGTTTGGTAACTCAACTTGTAGTTTCAAATTTCATACCCTCTTTATTCATTTGTAATAATTGAAGTCTCACACATTCCTCAAAATACAATAGATACATGCATTTTAAACCTTATTGCCTTTACTATCAGAAGGGTCTTTAGATTTGACTTTTTATGGAAAATGAAATTTCCAAACCAATGGACTTTCATGTGCTTAATTACTGCAGACCACAAAACAATAGCCTGGATCAGTCTCTATTTTTTAATCTCATACAAAGGGCAATTGGAGAATAATATGTTGATAGAAAATGTGTATGAAACAGAAACATCTCAGTCATTTAAAAAACTCTAGAACTTACAATATATAAGTGTAATAACTACCCCACGATACTGTCCAAAACACATTTTCAGTGACAAAAGAGAGATTGTTATTAAACAGGCAGTACATTTATGAATGTTCAGCCAGCTCAATAGGCCGAACAGTTTGATGCCACTTTTCAGAAAAATCAACAAGGAGAAAATCGGAGTGTGCTAGGTTCCATTTCTGTACTATGTAAACAGTCAGTGGACATCATTTATTCCCCATATCCTTCAGAATTCTTCTCTAATATCTCTCCCCTTTTTTCTCTCTGCACTTACATGCATAATAAAGGAGTCTGATTTCTGGGCTTGCAGATATGATACATTGCTATGTTTTTGGAAAATATCCATAACAGTCTTGTTTTTCTTTATTTTAACAATTTAAAAAGTAAACATTGGGTCCAAATCTGGCATTTTGCATGAGAGGAGTTCTGGAGGGGCACAGAACTCTAGCAGCTAAGTAGAGGGTCCCCATCCACAGGGCAGACACAGAGTGAAACAGGGAGTGTGTTTTGTCGTCATGACCTTATCCACACCTTCAGAAATTAGCAGTATGAACTGCCCCCGAACATCTAGCAGACATATAGAGGTATGAAGGGTTTAGAATGACAGATATGCCTCTATTCTCCTTGGGGAGGTGGATCATCACAACACAGTCTTCACAGCTCCCTACCATGGCCCTGAGTAGTGTAGGGTAAAAAGGAGATAGCATCTCCCTCTTTGTACCTTAGCAAAGTAGACAGAGTCTAGCCTGTGTAAGGAGTAATGCCTTTTGGGCCTTAGAGAAGTCATCTCAGTACCAACTTTTACTCCATCTTTAAAACATGTTGCCTGAAAAACAAGCGGGGGAAAGGAGGGAATGAGGAATGCGCTATTAGCCAAACAAAACACTCTCTACACAGCATGGAATGACACAGACAGTGCTGGTCAACCTCCTAACTATATCTTTGGTTGAAAATCTACACTACATTAGACAGTACGTACCAAGTAGCTAGATACATGATTAGATTAGATTAGATTGATATAGCTACACAGTCATAGGTAATATTCATTCATATGTGGGTAGGCAATCAGCAGCAGTTAATTAGATTGTAAATGCTTTCCACTACGTGTATACACAATGCTTAGCACAATCATGTTTCAATCCATGACTGGGCACTACTGGGATAGAAAGAGTAATGCTGTTATAGAGCATGGTAACATGATCTAAAGTAGACAGGTCATATTATTACATAAAGGCTTATTGCTCAGATTCCAAAGTATACCAGCAAAGCACAATATACTTACAAAGCAGTAAGTTTAAAAAATATGAAGAGTCCAAAGACTCAGCTGGCATAAATTGGTGTAGCTCCATAAAAAACATCTACATTAGCAAAAGAACTGGACAATTTTTTTATCGGCATGCTAGATGAGATAACTCTAAATGCATTATATCCATAAGTAGCTATATTACTCCTTACCTGGAGGTACTTGAATCCCTTTCGATACTAGCATGTAGCTACATCAACATTCCTCAAGCAAACAAGTATTAGCGGGTCACAAGATGGCAATACTTTGTCACCACTAGCCATTGTTAAAACAAAAGGTTCACTAAATTTATTTAAATGCTGAAACTGAAAAAAAAAATCAATCTATTCTAAGTTCTGCTCCTGAAAAAACACAAGTGTCTATATTTTTCTGACTGGTTAAGAGACCATAAGTTGAAAAGTGATGTATCAATATTTTTAGATATTAATTATGTTTCTAACAATATTCTGGATCAAACGCTCCACTATGAATTTGTGATTTTATTTCTTTTTTGAATTATAATTACACATTGTAAACAACTTTGCTTTTCCCCAAAGGTTGTGTAACTTTATGAAAGCAGAAGGGAGGGGAGAAGGGTGGGGAACAAAAAAATTCCATTGAAGTAGACATTAAAAAGGGCTGTTTGATATGATAAATAATGACTAGATAATGGGTTTCATTGGGATATGGAAATACATTCCACAATGAGTGAAAACCGGTGTGAAGGGGCTTGGGGAAACACAGCTCCTTTGCTAATTGTTTTTCCTCCTTGTGCAACCAACACCAAGCCAGGTTCAAGAAGAGGTTTCAGGGAAAAAACTCAGATCTCTTGGGAGATCCTTTTGGGATGATTGGCAGGAGATGCCATTAGCAGCTGTTTTTGTTTGTTTCAGTGGACAAATGAAGATCAAAGAGTAGAAGATACATTCCTTTCCTTTCAGGAGGCATGATCAATTGGAATCAGAAGACTCTGAGCTAAAGCAGTGTAAGGCTATTACACAAAAAAGGAAGACAAAAGGAAAGCAAGATATGAGGTCAAATTGACCAGTCCTTCACCGGGGAAGTGGCAAAATGTGATCAGATGGAGATTGTTGTGGGTGAATCTTCTGCTCCAGAATGTTGCTGTCAGAATGTAGTGCCAAATGAAAAAAAATAAAAAATAAAAATAACTGTTGGGAATAAATCTAGTAACAGAAAAGCCCCCTTTAAATCCAACCTGATGCAAGAAGAAAAGCTGGCAGGGGGAAGAGGCAACACCTTCTGATCTCAAACTCAAAGAAATAGCTAAACCCCCAAAAGAACTAACAGGAGGCTTTACCCCTAAATGGATAATGGACATTTGAAAACTCCACTGGAGAGAGACTTTGTTGGTAGTAAACGTTTGTATTCGCTCGCCTGAGTTTCTGGTTTAAGAGTAAAGATAAACCATTTATTAACAGCCTCTTATATTGTTACTACTCCAGGATGTGGCCTTTTCATCTAAAGTACAAGATATACCTGGTAGGTCCACCCAGCACATATGCAAGGTGCTCATTGATTTTAATGGTTTTGAAGAGTCATTTTTCAATAAATGCTACTTGATGTGGGGTTCATATATCCCTTTAGAATAAATGTGTTTGGTCCATATTTGGTTTGGAGCATTTCTAGCCAGAACAGTAAAGTGTTATTTTCTTTCATCCATGCTGCTAATATTTTAAAAGCTTATTGTCTCCTTTGTGTTCTCTGTGCAAGTCAAGTCATGCCCAAGAGTTTATTCTTTTATCAATCTGTGGCTCAAGCTCACTGATCCACATTTCGAATTTCTGCTCTGAATTTATCCTTTTAGAATTGAAAATTTCTGTCTCCCTCAGGGCCTGACTTCTTGGGGGTTTCAGACCATACTGCATTGGCACACTCGTTGGTACTTAGTATGCTGGCCACAGTACTTGCATATATGCAGGCCAGCAGTTCCCTACTTTGATTTACTTCATTGTGTACACACAGCACATGGCATTCCAGGTGGCTAGCCCACTATCCTTTGTTTTGCTTTAGGAGTGTGCGATTCTGGGATTTTTCTCACCATGCACTGTGCATACATAATGGAAACTAGTGGAATTCTGGGACCTGGAGTCAAGTTTCCCAACTCCTTTGATTCTGTTCCCTCTTTCTCATGGGTCCTATCTTTTCTAGATGGGCTAGGGACCTGTGAAGTGGGCAACTGTGGATGTGCAGAATCTGTGTTGTATTTTGCACAAAATCTGTGAGAATAAGGGAGACAGTCTTAATTGGTGGGAAGCTGAGGTATACAGACTTGCTAAACAGCCAGTAAGACAATAAGGCATTCAGAGGAAAGAGTAAATCACAATATTATCAGAGATGCTTAAGAAAATGAAAATGGTGACACTGGATCAAGTCAGTCTATCTCTAGTATCCTGTTTTTCTGCCAATGTCAGGTGCTTCAGAGGGAATGAACAGACCAGGTAATCAAATGCTCCATCACCCATTCTCAGTTTTTGACTTCTGCTTTTTCTTGTGCACTTTTTCATCCAGCTGTCATTCTGGGTTGGTGGGATGGTATGGAATAGCCTACTGAGCACTGGAGTCATACTCTTTATTTAATGCTATGTGTACTATTTTATACTTTTGTAAAAAACTATGATGCTGCTATTAATTTGAAAATGTATGGGATTCTGTGTGTAACAGGCATCACAATAGCTTTGTGGCTTTTAATGGTTTTTATTGCACAAAATTTGCCAATAAGTAACCACAGAGAAAACTGGGAAAGTGCTAGAAACTTTGTTAATGGTGATTAAAATAGAAAAGACAGCTTCATAGTGAAAAGGGGAAACATTCACAAACTGTATGGTAGAAGAGGCAGAATACAACTGTGGTGGATTCTAACTCCTGTTCTTTTTCGGGTAGTCCCCGTGGAAGCTCCACGTCTGGTGTCGGGCTGGTCCCGGCGCCGTGAATCAGAGCTTGCCAGAGCTGTGTTTGGCTGAACCGCGCGTGCACAAGCCGGTTTCGTGCCTTTCATCTGCCGCATGTGGTCCGGTGCCTGCCAATTTCCTCTAATCTGTCCCTGGTCACGGACGGAGCCCCCACCCTTCTACGTCTGCACACCATGCAACAGGGAGCAAGCAGTATCATAGACAAAGTATATCATCTCACCACCACTACTATAGGGAACGTAGCTGCTCACATCATAGATACTCGAGATCTCAATCCCCGTCAAGGCGCCTTCGTTCGCCGACTCGCTCACCATGCAGCACTTACTATGTCAGAGATGGCAGCGCTGGATCCTATAGACACGCATCACCTGCAGCCTCTGATCGACGTCACATGCACTACCATAGACCCTACTACGAGTCATCCCATCATAGCCGCTCCTGATATCACCACGGATCACCATACTCCTGTCAGTCGATTAGCCCGCGCTCAGTACACTCTGAGCCTCAGAACCAATCTCCGCTCTGAGCCACGCTACCTCCATGCTCTCCAGCCCCTCAGGCACAACAATCAGTCCTGAAGGAGGGGAAGCTGTTGGAAATGGAACCAGACATGTCCCCTAGTGCCCGCTCATCCACGCTCTCACCGGGAGAAGCAGTAACTTTGGCCAAGACGTCACCTCCCGACGATCTCAAAGAGTTCCAAGACCTCTTTAAATGGGTTGCGCAATCCCAGGAGGTACAGCTCACTGAGACCCAGGTGAAACAGCATAAGCTGTTCAAGAACTTACACCCTAAACATCAACGAAAGATTGCCCTCCCGATAGATGAGGCTATCATGGAGGTAGCTGAGGAAATCTGGCAAATGCCAACATCGATACCACTACCAACAAAAAAGCGACAAAAAATAGTTTGTTCCCTCCAAAGGCCTAGACTTTCTCTTCAATCGCCCACAGTCTAATTCCTTGACAGTAGATGTGGTCTGCCGTAGGGCTAAGACACCCCACTTCAAAAGCTCCCTCCTGGATAAGGACTCCAAAGAATTAGACTTATTTGGCCGTAAGATCTAATCTTCTTCAACCTTACTCCTCCGAACTGCCAACTACGCGGCCCTTCTATCAAACCACAACTTTGACAACTACTCAAAGCTTCCGGAACTCAGACAGCACCTCCCTGACAACAAGAGACCTCTTTTAAAAGCTGTTATCCAGGAGGGATATACCGCATGCAGAACATCGCTTCAAATCACTGCCGATGTAGTGGATACGGCTGCACGAGCCATGGCAACAGGCATTGCCATGCGGAGAGCCTTCTGGCTATTGTCAGTGGGAGCCCCTAGAGAATTGCAGACTAAGGTTGAGGATTTGCTGTTCGACCAACAGAAGCTGTTTGCCTCCACTACTGATGAGATTCTCCACTCTGGAAAACACTCTCGTATGACCCTCCGAACCCTGGGCATGTACACCCTCCCGTTCAAGCACAAACGATACTACCCCTTCCGAAGGTGGTACGATTACTCATCATACAAGCAGCAACAATGCGCAAGATTCAGACAGCGCCCTCAGCACAAACGCCAGCAGCAGAATCTCATGTCGTTTTTGCCTGCTTGTAAACAGCAGATTTGACTCCTGTGTCAAGGACTCGAACAAGTCTCCTGTGGTCAACACACAGAATCCTGTCATCAGCCTCTTCCACCATCGGCTGAGGCCATGCCTTCATCAATGAGCCAGCATTACCTCGGACCGACGGGTTCTAGAGGTGATAACATCTACTACAGATTGGGGCCATAGAGTGAGTACCCACGGAATTTCAGAGGAAAGGCTTCTACTCCAGGTATTTCCTAGTCCCCAAGAAGTCTGGGAGGGTGGAGGCTTATCCTCGACCTGAGAAGCCTCAATCATTACATTCGAAGGCAGCGCTTCAAGATGACCATGTTAGCCAAGATCATGCCGGCATTAAACAAAGGAGACTGGTTCTCAGTCCTAGATTTACAGGTCACATACTTCCATATCACAATACACGTGGCGCACAGGCGATTTCTATGGTTCGTAGTGGGGGACGAACACTTCCAATACAAGGTGCTCCCTTTCATCTTTGTATCGGCCCCAAGAATATTTTCCACGACACTAGCAGTGGTGGCTGCCCACCTACGCAGAACAGCGGTCTCAATTTTCCCCTGTGTCGACGACTGCCTGATCAGGGGTCACATGCAATCATAGACACATTGCATGGTAACCGCGACACGGGATCTATTTGACTCCCTCGGCCTCATTGTAAACATGCAAAAATCACGTCCGCAACCAACACAAACCCTAACCTTCATAGGAGCCCGACTCGACTCTCTCTCAGAGCGAGTTCATTTTCTGGCTGAGCGCTTTCAAGTCATAAAGGACTTAATAGGCACAGTCCTGCAATCTCCAACACTCCCGGTACGAATATATCTGCAGCTCCTGGGTCACATGGCAGCCACTACAATCATCGTGCATCATGCAAGGTTGCATTTGCAGTGCCTGCAGCACTGGTTGAGCACGGTATACAATCCTGTCAGACACAGCACCCACAAAACCATGGTGCAACTGCACATGTAAAGGAGTCCCTCCATTGGTGGGCCAACCCCAGCAACATGCTGTCAGGAGTCCCCTTTCACGCGGCTCAGATGTCAAAGGAAATAACCACGGACGTGTCTCTTGTCGGCTGGGGTGCCCACATGGGTACGGAAACAGCTCAAGGCCGTTGGTCCGCATCGGAAAGGATGCAGCTTATCAACCTGCTTGAGCTGCGAGCAGTGTTCCATGCCTGCAGACAGTTCCGGATACACATAAGAGGCATGACAACCAGAGTTCCCACCGACAACATCGTCACAATGTATTATGTGAACAGACAAGGAACTGCCCAGTCCTGGTCCCTCTGCGCGGAGGTGGTCCGCTTATGGAGGTGGTGCATTTGAAACGACATCTTTATCGTTGCATCATACTTCCCCGGTGCAAACAACACCTGATGCACTGAGGAGACACTTTCATCACGATCACAAGTGGGTGATCCATACGGACGTCCTCCTACCTCTCTTCCATCACTGGGGCCATCCGATGACAGATCTCTTCGCCACATGTGCCAACAGGAAATGCACAGCATACTGCTCCAGAGCAGGAGTGGGCACCCGTTTCCTGGGAGACACCTTTCTCCTTCACTGGGGGACATCACTATTATATGCATTCCCCCCTGTTGTTCTCATTCCCAGAGTGCTTGAGAAGATAGTCATGGACAAGGCGAGAATCCTACTCATAGTCCCAGCCTGGCCCAGGCAGCCATGGTATTCAACTCTTCTGCAGCTGTTTACGTGACTGCTGTACAGATTTCCTCATCTACCAGACCTACTGATGCAGCAGAACGGCTCCCTTCTTAACCCAAAGCTAGACACTCTGCATCTAACGGTGTGGATAATAGATGGTTCAGCACGTCCGAGAGTCTTTGCTCAGACCAGGTGAAGCGCGTCTTGCTACACAGCAGAAAAGACTCTACTAGGAAAACCTACCTGTCCAAATGGTCTAGGTTCACACGTTGGTGCACTCCGAAGGGCCTAAGCTCTCTTATTTCATCACTGCATGTCCTGCTGGACTATATCCTCCAGTTTCAGGCCTTGGGTCTCTCCATATCATCACTCAGAGTCCATGTGGCAGCAATTGCGGCCTTTCATAGCCCTGTAGAAGGGAGGCTGGTCTTCTCTCACCCCATGATGACAAGAGGCCTCACTAACCTTAACCCACCTTGTAGGCTCCTGCCACCCGCATGGAGCCTGGATCTCATTTTGGATGTCCTGACATGACCCCTCTTTGAACCGCTAGCTACGGTACCCTGGCCTATGCTTACAACAAAAGTACTCTCACTCCTTGATATAACATTGATTCGTAGGGTCAGCGAGCTAGCAGCGTTGATGGCATCGCCCCCCCCATACGGACTTTAGTAAGGACTCTGTAATATTGAGATCTCATCCAGCCTTCCTACCTAAGGTCTGCACAGAATTTCATATTAACGAGCCAATTGTTTTACCATGTTTCTATCCAAAACCTCATGCCTCTCACAGTGACGCTCTCCTGCATACTCTGGATGTCCAACGGGCTCTGGCATTCTATATAAATAGAACCCACGATATTTGAAGAATGGATCACCTCATTGTTTCGACATCAGGTTGCTTTAAAGGCCAACCCCTCTCGGTTCAGTGTATTTCAAAACTCATGGTCTCTTGTATTACCACCTGTTACATCATTCACGAGAAGCTGCTCCCATCGCAGCCTAGGGCCCACTCTACGCAAGCAGTGGCTACGTCAGCAGCCTTCATAAGAGGAGTCCCTCTACGTGACATCTGCTGGGTGGCCACTTGATCTTCCAATACCACATTCTCAAGACATTATGCAATTGTGCTGCACCTAGCCTCCGATTCAGCTGTGGCTTTAGCAGTACTGCCAAGCCATCAAAATTGTGATTCCGCAGCCCAAGTCTAACTGAGTTTACTGCTCTGGAGTCACGAGACGTGGAGCACCCATGGGGACTACCCAAAGAAGAAGAAGAAGTTACTCACCTCCGTGCAGTAACGATGGTTCTTCGAGATGTGTCCCTGTGGGTGCTCCATGACCTTCCCTCCTCCCCGCTACAGAATCTTGTCTGTTTTTTTCTGTCTTGCAGATAGGCGGTGAGAGGATACTGGTGGGCACCGGACCTCACGTGGCAGATGAAAGGAGCGAACCCGGCTCACGCACATGTGGTCCAGCCAAACACAGCTTGGCAAGCTCCGATTCGTGGCACCAGGACCAGCCAGACACCAGACATGGAGCACCCATGGGGACACATCTCGAAGAACCATTGTTACTGCACGGAGGTGAGTAACTTCTTCTTCGTAGGTAGCAGAATGTCTTGTTTTCTGGAGTAAGATTCAGAGTTGCTAGGTGCATGAGTTGGCTAGAAAGTTCTGGGCTCCAACGTAGAGTTGTTCTCACTGCCCTGGGCTGGGGAGGAGAGAATAGCTTCATAGGAGCAAGGCAATGGGGCTACAAGAGGGAACATCTGCTAGTGTTCCGAGTACCATAGCATAGCCCAGGCCTTCAGAACATGACAGGGGGCCAGGTTGAAGATGCTACATTATATAGCATTGTATTAGAAAAAGGTGTACAACAGAGCATTCTGTCCATTCATTTGAATCCAGGAGTTGCGTCTTCACGCCTTTCTTCACAGTGGTTTTGGTGGTCATGACAATGCTGCTTGCTCTGAATCAATTCAATGCTGTTTCTAAATAATTGTCTCTTTCCCTCTCAGACATCAACAACACCCTCCAGTTCTCAGTAGTTCTTCCCCCTCCCTCTTTTTTTTTGGGGGGGAGAAAGTATCAGGAAGGCGGGATCCAAACATATTTTCTTTGGACCTCTGTTTCATACCCCTCAGGTGGGCCAGCTGCTCAGCCATTGATACAGGTCTTTTCTTTCCGGGTCTCACTGCTGTAGGTGTAGCCAAGGCGGGGGAGAGAGGGACCGCTAGATTTTAAAAAGTAGCTTGTTCATATTAGTACTGTTTTCATAGATTCAGCAATAGTATTTTTTTTCTTCTAATGCTGTTTTCCATCCCTTGATATTCACCCCAGTCTTGGAGACATCAGAAAAGGTAAGGTTTATGTGCATGGGGGTTAAAAGGGAATGTTGGATTTCCTGTTCCTGGTTTGAAGTTTCCAGTTTACGCAGTCCCTTGAAACTCACCTAATATAAGTGAGAGGGTTTCCTGATCAGGCTGGCAGGGGCATCTTGGAGCTGAAGAGTAATTTCTTCTGCATAGAATGCCTTTGTACTCAAAGGCATTTCACTGAGGCGGGTCACTAGGAAGCAAAGAAAAGTCATTCAAAAAGGCAAAAGCAGATCAGTGAGATATACAGTAATGTTATTCACCAAGATGGACCCCCTAGAAGTGCTGTAGAGTGTAGGAGAGCTGTGAGCTCTGCTGGGGGCAATGATTTTGATGCCATTCTACTGAATATCCCTCACCTTGATCACCTTGAGTCTATCACCACTCACCGAGAGAGCACCAATCTCAATGTGTCATTGGTGTTGTGCTAGCTAGTCCTTCAGTCAGCCAGGCTGTCAGTGGTATCTGAATGTCAATAATAATAAGCCAAGCAATTTCTCAACCTCCCCTGCAGTCATGCAGAAAGTACAGAGAAAAACAGATGAGATTCTACCTTGAACCTTAGCCGATCCCAATCTTTTTCCTATGAACTAGTGAGGAGCCATTGTGCCGCCTTGGTCTGCTTGATTGCAATAATGATGAAGTGGTGTTTGATATACCTTAGTCAATTGCCTTACAAGCTATACAGTTATGCTATCCCAAACTAATCTTTTCCTGTATGAATTCCTGTTTGCAATGTTGTTAGAGAACACATATACCTCAGACAGGAGCATTTCTAATCTAACTACCTGAAAAACAAGCAATGACCATTCCCACTATTTAAATAAACTTTTGAATTTCACATGCTGTTTTGAATGGAATATGGTGGAGATGGAGCAGTCTTCACCAGGCAAGAAAAGCAGGAGGAACAAGGAGATTAGTAGATGTGCATGTGCTCTTCCTGGCATGAGTTTGTGGATAGTTAATTATTAGGATTTCAGCATGAAACAGAATCTGATTTCTCAGCCCATCTGATATTTTGGAAATGTGTTGAGGTGGGAGCAGAATGAAGAGGACCTAAACTAGGCACATGAGGTTGAGAGGTGAGGTTGTTATTAGAAAGCCTTCTACCTCACAACCATACAAAATGGTAGTGAGTATTGAGCATTCAGAACAGAAGGTTGTAGAGCTGAATAGCATAATAATAATAAATATTCACACACTGAGTTGATCTTCCTCAGGGTCTGGAGCTCTGAAGTGATCCAGACTGTATGGTGAAATCTCTTGATTGCCCTCAGATTTCTTCTCTGACAAACTGAGGACTTTTTTACAGTTTGATGGTGGTAGCAGCAATGGGACCCTACTAACCATAAGGGCACTGGGTTCAGTAGTGGCATGCCCCAAAATTGTGTCCAGCTCCTCAGAAAATAGACAGGTTACCTCAGCATAGCCAGATTTATTTCTGGCGTCCATGGCTGTTATTTTGTACATTTTCCTGAGCTGTTTGATCTTTATGTGGTTATGGTCAGCATGCTGGCTGCGCCTCTTCAGGCTAATACTTAACAACATTCTTAGAAAGTTTCTTAGTATGGCGGGTGAGCAAGAGCTTTCTGTACTATTGCTTCTTCCCAGATAGCAAGGAGATCAAGCTCCAAGCTGCTGCGCAAGACATGATGTAGTACCACTGGAGTAATATTGCCACAATTCTGATGCATTCAGTACACGAGCAAATGGACCAATCTTGGCTTCATGTCAGTTTTTAAACTGGGGAGTGGACATCTATACTGCTTGCCCCAAATCAATGGAGGGCAAAAAGGTCAGTCACTAATGTCAACATAACAGAGTGGGATAGCACTTGGAGGACTGCCAAAGTACTTCACAGACGTTAGTGCATGTAAAGTGTTTGCATCGCAGGTGCACAGAAATTATTAATGCACACTAACTCAAAGTTTGTGCAAACTATCATACCTGTAGACAAGCCCATGGTACAAACAATGCCTGTATATCCATTAGTAATGGTTTTAATTGCTCAAATATCTGCATATGACCTAAGGGCTACCTACCTTAGACCTGAAGTAACTGTTTAGTGTTTTGCTAGTCTCACCTCCTTTGTGTATTTTTTAATTTATTTTTTTTCTTTCAACAGCCCTGAGATGCCACTCATTGCAGTGCTGAACCTTTTTCAATAGATAGAGCCTATACAAAGTAAGGATATGAAATGTTTTGTGACACTTTACTCATGAGCATCTTCACTGCTAAGTAGTTGGCCCCCTCCTTCCTATCTTGCTCATTTTGTAATTAATTTTATAACTTTGCTTCAAAATAGAACATAGGAACTTCTAAGGAAACCAAGGGAAACATATGGCCCATTAAGACATGCACTAGCTAATCTTAGAATTTTTTAATGTAGTTCCTCCCACCTCAAGTTCTCACAGCTTCAAATTAAATCAATTCATATATCGCCATTTATCATCCCGGAAATCTAGCTCACAACTGTACTCTTCAATTCTCTCCTCCAGAAATGTGTCAGAATAATTCACACTTGCCTCTATCACTGTCTTTGAGAATTTGTTCCATTACTCAGCAACCCTCTGTATAAAGAAATTCTGCCTGAACTGCTTATAAATTAATTCCTTCTTTAATAACAATCCATTATCTCTGTTGTTGAGTAAATTATTATCTCAAACAGAGTCTTGGTGACAATCCATTTCTTTGCCTTCAGGAACTTATAAGCCTTAATTAGGGCCTTGTCTGTTAAGATGTATACCCTGAGAAAATAGCATTTTCAAATATTTTAAAATCTCTTTCACACTGAGGAATAATATTTAAGAAGTGCAAAATAGTGTCTTTTTGTCTTTTACATAAATTATCAATAAATCCAAATTAGGGAAAGAATTCAAATTAAACTTGAAGTAATTTACATCACTTCCCAAAGCAAAGTGTTTCCACATGGCAGTAAAGGACAAGAACTGTGCTGTTGCTGGTCGCAAAGAATGGACTCTCTAGGACCAGGAAGATAGGTCTTTCAGTAAACAGTATTCACCTGTGAAACTGATTCCTTTTTATCATCACCCACAATCTTGTTTTAATGGTCTTTATAGCATGGGGAAGACATACCTCTGATTTGAGCTATGTTAACACTAATAGGACAGTATAAAGATTTTATTACTGCAGCTGTTTGATCTTTTTGCAATAGCAGGAGTAGTGATATACAGTTTTACTCTTTTTTGAGTAGCTGTGAACTTATTTGTACTGCTATATATACTGTATTGTATGCAACACCTAAATGCAATGACCATTAGCACCGTGGGGAAAAGATCAGTAAGTAAACCACTCTTAAAACAGATAGGGATTAATGGTTAGTTTGATGGGCTGCTTAGAGTTACATAAATCTTGCTATTTCTGCATTTCTTCTTTGAACACTAAGGCTTCATTTGCTCAAGTGGTTTCTGTATTCTAGCATTACTTCATATGTTTTTCTGAGAGTCTTTCATGCTTTCTGAGAGTCTATCCACATAATTTCCTCCCCATCCTGCTTTTTTCTTCCCCTGTAATAACTGACTGTCCACTGAGTAAGGCGGTTATATTGGTCATCTTTATGCATTTTTTTACATGTCTCCTGTATTAAATGTACTATTGGCAATCTTTGCCATTGGTTTTCCCATGTTTCTTGTTACAGTACTTAACGTTTGCACAACATTGTATAGCTGTGAAGTGCTATATTTCATGAATCTATAAATTTAAAATGTGATATTTTGTTTTCAGTTTTCATCCACAAACAGACGTTTTCAACAAAATCAAAAAATTTCCAATGGGAAATTTTGATTTGGTGGGGACTGCACTTTCATTGAAAAATCATTTTGATGTAAAAGTTCTTACCATTTGTATTTCATTGAAGCAAGGTGGAAGAGGTACTATCTTTTATTGGACCAGTTTCTACTAGTAAGATAAACAAGCTTCCGTGCTTACAGAGCTCTTCTGAGTAAGCTCAAAAGCTTGCCTCTCCCAGTAACATAAATTGGTCCAATAAAAGATACTACCTGATCTGCCTTATTTCGCTAATATTTTGGGGTCAACATGGGTACAACAACACTGCATGCATTTCAGTAACATATTTTGGATAATTTGTTGTACAGTGCACAGAAATATTCTCCTTTATAAGCAATTTTATTTCCCATCTGATTCATTTATTGATGCTTTTATGTAGACATCATGTCTGCTTCCATGTCAATGACTGGAAATGTCATAACACAGGTTTTTATTATTAATTATTTAGGGTCAAACTGTTACTTTGTAAGCTTTCGCATTTCTGTAGTTAAGGGAAGCATGTATATTGACTGCAGTAGTAGTAGTGTAAAAAAAAGTAATGTGTCTATATAAGGTGTAATGGCTCGAAAGATATGGCAGGGGGAGGAGAGAAGGAGCGTAAAGTGATCAGCAACCCTTGCTAAACCTTTAAGATGTTGCAAGCACTCTGGTTCACATTGTTCTTCTAAATATGGTATATGACTATAACTCCAATGCCAGTGTGGGAATGCATTTATTCACAGTTTCACTGTACTTTTATACAACCTCATGTATATGGTAGAAATGCATCTTAGCCCTGGAACTGTTTTGTCAGTCCATTGACTATATATTAGGAGTTGCAGAATTCTCCATACAGCAGAATCAAGGGTGGTCAAAAAGTGTTCTTTGACTTAGACTATAATGTTGCCTTGCTTGTGAGAAGTTGGTGAATTTCAGATCTTCCTCTAAGGTCTCAGGAGGCTACATGCACTATGGGGTTGAATGTCTCATGGAGGAAGACAAAGAAACTTTGACTGGGCCACCAGAACCCTGGTGCAGGTGATGTTGAGTACTATGGAGAGCACTGTCAAGTTCATCTATGTAGATTGCAACCAGAGACCAAATAGATGGAGCAAACAGGATATTCTTTGACCAATAGGTCTCACTGCTTCCTATATGAAATCCATATCTCACTTATTGACAAAAAAAATTTCACACAAACCAAATTCTGGCTCTTACCTGTGTATGACCTGTACTGCTATATGGGTCAGAAACCTAGACCTTCTTTCAGGCAGACTTATAGTTGCCTGAATCATTGTATATGTCAGCATTGACCAAATCCTAAGCATAAAGCGGTGTGACATTATGTTTTTACAAAGAATCTTTAGTTTATAAATTTGTACAAAATAAAATAATATATTAACTATTAACGAAATTTTACTGAAAATACTGTGATAGTGTAACCTTCCTCTCATGCGGTGATTTTGAATTGGGCTTTAAATTTACATAGCTAAACATACTCCAATCAACTGCTTCCAGCATACAGAAGTACTCCATAGAGTAAAACTTCCAAATGTGAGTAATTAAAGTTATGAAAAGATGCTGGAAATTTTAAAAATCACCCTTAAAGACCATGTGACTAAATTTGGCAAGGACAAATTTCATATTGAAGGTAACATGCTGTTCTGTACTGTATGCTGCAAGGCTATAAATTATGTTCAAAGTCAAATAATTATAGAACACATGGAAAATGCTAGCATAAAATGAATGAAATAAATAAAAACAAGAGGTTGAAACTTGTCATTGAAAACAGTAAAAAACAATGCACTGTGACTTCATAATTGGACTAATTGTATTTTATTGTCATGATTGATGACACTGATAGGCTTCAAACTTGCTTAAAAGTTGTAAATATAACAATAAAACACTGCATTCAACTGATAGCTATATATATACGTATTGTGGCTAGGGAAACTAAAGTTTAGCATTTCACTTTAATTGTTGAAAAATGCAGATTTGTATAGGTTTTTTTTATTAGAGAACTGCATTTTTGTATATCATGGAAAACTCGGATCCCGGCTCATTATATTCAAAAGGGCGTCGCGTGCTCTTTAGCCACATCACCAAGATTAACAAAAATACATCGGAAGACGATGCTCTCAAGCTCTCTATTGACTCAAAAAGGGGTGTGCACCTTCGGCCCCAATGGGCCAGGTTTTTGCAAAGACAAAGGTTTGTGGATTTGCAGGATTGAGGTGTAATGCCCTCAACTGTGGTCATTCTGACTGAGTCAATGGTTCTCAGTAAACTACACGTTTAATGACACAATGACCCTGTCTAGATAAAACACTAGCTAACCTCAATCCCCATGCTCCCTGGCATAGGCTGCCAGATTATGACTCCGTGCTGACTGAGTGCACTAAATGCAGAAAGATTACCTGCTGCTCTCTTTTCCAGTCAATTGTGTTTTGTATATTTATTAATTCTTTCGTATATTTTAATTTAGTGGGTTCTGAGTGCATATACATATATAAGTAGTTAAATGGATAATAGATTTATATACACTTTGTACATGCTTATTTGAAGTTTGTGTGTTTTCACCATCCTTCCTTGATATTTTGTATTTGCCCTAAATTGCTTTCTTTTCCTTAACCCCTATGTGAAGCTTTCGATTCAGCAATAAACTGCAAGTCTTTTTATTCCTGCTATGCCTATTACTAAACATCATGGCTTTTCAAATGTACAATTGTCTTTGAACACCCGCCAGCCTTAATGATCCTGTCTCCCAGCTCTTCGCTCTTTCTGATTTTATATAGTACATTTCAGTGTCTCTTATGGTCAATGTACCGACCCCATTAGTAAAATAACACTTGGACTTCAAGTTATAGCCAGTTTTTGGTAATCTTACTTTGGCGCTTTTTTTTTTGTAACAATGATACAGCACAAACCTCAGATAATCTCCTACCTCCAGGACTAGCTCTAGGCAAGCTACTTTGTTCACTCTGCCAAAAATACTCTCCTCTTTGTATTTTGGGTGAAAGGGAGTTGAACCAAGATATCACTGTGACACAGCAGTAATTATTCTTAGCTGTAATATTTTAGCACGTGAACCTACTAAAGATTCTTTTCCATATTTTCATGTACTTTAATTATACTATCTTTAACATTTAGTGCCGAGTCTCAGACTATTCTCAAACTGAAACCAACCCTACATTGATAGAAGAAGAAAGGAGAAAAAAGTTGGCAAAAAATAAGGAAAATCAGGAGGGGACAAGCCAGAGGAGCAGAGAAAGGAGCAAGAGGGAAAGATATTGGCAGAATTTAACTAGAGAGAAGATCTATCCATTTGTCAGAGACAGAATGAAGATATACCTCCACAGTAAGTAACACAAAGTAGACTTTTGTCTCCCTCTACCAGCTGCAGCACATACAGAGGTTCATGAGTCTAAGCCCCTAGACCTGTTCCTTTAAATTGGACAGTAAACAAAATAAGCTTATAGATTCATATTACAGATCTTGGCTTCAATGGCCAAATGGAGAGTATAGTTTCAGAAGCAATGTCTGAAGAACAATCTGTGTGGACTTTGGGAAGTAAAGGAGCAATAGGGATAAATTGCTTCATCTAAAACAAGAAAAAAAACGTTAACACTTTGTCATATCAAATCACGAGGTAGTTACTGTTTTAATCCATCCATTTACTGGGTAAATCTCTCACTGACTTCAAGTGAGAGTTTTACATACAGAAGGATTTGAGAATTTGGCCAAGAGAAAGGAAGTGGGTCACATTACTTTTATTAGGTATTTCTTCTTAATGGCACCATTTAAATTTAAAAATAATGTGTTAGAGAGTAGAACGGGAAAGGTGTCCTTAGAAATCTTATCAACCTAGATTAGCTAGTCAAAATTCCCAGGAAATTTAACAGTTTTTCATTGGAATCTTCTCCCTTATCTTCCCTCACCCAAACCCAATAAATGGATAAAAAGGGCAAGTAGGTAGTAAGAAATCTAAATCAGAAGCTATGAAGTGTAGAAAACTAATGAGAGAAGCTAAAGATATCAAGGATAATCAATGGCTGCCATGTTAAGGGTAACAAGAAGGAGTTTAAGTATATCAGGAATACAAGAAACCTTTAAAATAGTATTGGCTTATTGTTGGGATATGTGAAAATTAACAGGGGACTGGGATAGTAGTAAGGGGTTAGCCACAGCAGGCACTGCCCTTTAAACATTTTTCCCCCTTTGTCCTGGCAGCCTTGAAAGATGGTTGCACTAAACAGTGTCTTGTTTTGTCTTCACACGTGTTCTGTAAAAATATTTTCAGGGTCAAAGCGCTTTCCCCCTCCCTATAAGTTGCTGATTAAGACAGTATATAATGCTGATTCAACTAAAAACCAGTAAACAACAAACAGGGGGAGGTATTGTATTCACCACCAGCTTATTAATATTCATTGTATGGGAGGTAACATTACAAAATAAGATTACTGAATAAGGTTTTAGGGAAAGTAGTGATAGATGTGTGAATTAACATTCTAAAATAGATAAAAAGGGTATAATTGATGCCAAATTGTTGCCATTCAGAATGTAGTGTAGGGGGTTCAAGGTTAACATGCATGGGGAATAAAGCAGTTCCATTTACCCCATTCGCTCCTGGGTTGCCTGATTCTTTTCTAACACTCATTTGTATCCATGGGTCCAGATTTAATGACTCTGAGGGTAGTGAGGGAGTTGACAAATGTCATTGGAGAGTCTTTATCCTTGAAAACTCATGGAGATCAGGAGAGGTCCTGGATGAATGGGAAAAGGCAAATGTAGTTCCCATCTTTAAAAAGGGGAAGGTGGACAATCCAGGGAACAATAGACCAGTCAGTCTTACCTCAGTCCCTGGAAAAATCAAAGAGGGGATCCTCAAGGAATCCATTTTGAAGCACTTGGAAGAGGGGAAGTGATCAGGAATAGTCAACATGGATTCACCAAAGGCAAGTCATGCCTGACCAATCTGATTAGCTTCTGTGATGAGGTAACTGGCTCTGTGGACATGGGGAAGTCAGTGGATGTGATATACCTTGGCTTTAGCAAAGCCTGTCTCCCACAATTTTCTTGCCAGTAAGTTAAGGGAATATGGATTGGATAAATGGACTGTAAGGTATATAGAAAGCTGGCTAGATTGTAGGGCCCAATGGGTAGTGATCAACAGGAACAACGTCTGGTTGGTGGCCAGTTTCAAGTGGAGTGCCCCAAGGATCGGTTCTAGGCCTGGTTTTCTTAAACATCTTTATTAATGACCTGGATGAGAGGATGGATTGCACCCGCAGCAAGTTTCATAGAATCATAGAATACTAGGACTGGAAGGGACCTCGAGAGGTCATCGAGTCCAGTCCTCTGCCCTCATGGCAGGACCAAGTACTGACTAGACCATCCCTGATAGACATTTATCTAACCTACTCTTAAATATCTCCACCGATGGAGATTCCACAACCTCCCTGGGCAATTTAGTCCAGTGTTTAACCACCCTGACAGTTAGGAACTTTTTCCTAATGTCCAACCTAAACCTCCCTTGCTGCAGTTTAAGCCCATTGCTTCTTGTTCTAGCCTCAGAGGCCAAGATGAACAAGTTTTCTCCCTCCTCCTTCTGACACCCTTTTAGATACCTGAAAATGGCTATCATGTCCCCCCTCGGTCTTCTCTTTTCTAAACTAAACAAACCCAATTCTTTCAGCCTTCCTTCATAGGTCATGTTCTCTAGCCTTTAATCATTCCTGTTGCTCTTCTCTGGACCCTCTCCAATTTCTCCACATCTTTTTTGAAATGCGGTGCCCAGAACTGAACACAATACTCCAAGTGAGGCCTAACCAGTGCAGAGTAGAGCAGAAGAATGACTTCTCATGTCTTGCTCACAACACCCCTATTAATGTATCCCAGAATCATGTTGGCTTTTTTTGCAACAGCAACACGCTGTTGACCATATTTAGCTTGTGGTCCTCTATAACCCCTTGGTCCCTTTCTGCCATACTCCTTCCTACACGGTCGCTTCCCATTCTGTATGTGTGAAACTGATTGTTCTTTCCTAAGTGGAGCACTTTGCATTTGTCTTTATTAAACTTCATCCTGTTTACCTCAGACCATTTCTCCAATTTGTCCAGATCATTTTGAATTATGACCCTATCCTGCAAAGCATTTGCAACCTCTCCCAGCTTGGTATCATCTGAAAACTTAATAAACGTACATTCTATGCCAATATCTAAATCGTTGATGAAGATATTGAGGAGAGCCAGTCCCAAAACAGACTCCTGCAGAACCCCACTTGTTATAACTTTCCAGCAGGATTGAGAACCATTAATAACTACTCTGGGTATGTCTACACTACCCCGCTAGTTCGAACTAGCGGGGTAATGTAGGCATACCGCAATTGCAAATGAAGCCCGGGATTTGAATTTCCCGGGCTTCATTTGCATAAGCGGGGCGCCGCCATTTTTAAATCCCCGCTCGTTCGAACCCCGTGCCGCACAGCTACACGTGGCACGAACTAGGTAGTTTGAACTAGGCTTCCTAGTTCGAACTACCTAGTTCATGCCACGTGTAGCCGCGTGGGACGGGGTTCAAACGAGCGGGGATTTAAAAATGGCGGCGCCCCGCTTATGCAAATGAAGCCCGGGAAATCCAAATCCCAGGCTTCATTTGCAATTGCGTTATGCCTACATTACCCTCCTATTTCAAAATAGGAGGGTAGTGTAGACATACCCTCTCTGAGTACGGTTATCCAGCCATTTATGCACCCACCTTAAAGTATCCCCATCTAAGTTGTATTTGCCTAGTTTATTAATAAGAATATCATGCAAGACCGTATCAAATGCCTTACTAAAGTCTAGGTATACCACATCCACCAATTCTCTCTTATCCACAAGACTCATTATCCTATCAAAGAAAGCTATCAGATTGGTTTGACATGATTTGTTCTTTACAAATCCATGCTGGCTGTTCCCTGTTACCTTACTACCTTCCAAGTGTTTTCAGACAATTTCCTTAATTACTTGCTCCATTATCTTCAAGTTTGTGGATGACACTAAGCTAGGGGAAGAGGTAGATACATTGGAGAGTAGGAATAGGGTCCAGAGTGACAAACAATTTGGAGGATTGGGCCATAACAAATCTGATGAGATTCAATAAGGACAAGTGCAGAGTCCTGCACTTGGGACAGAAGAATCCCAAGCATTGTTACAGGCTGGGGACCAACTGGCTAAGTAGCAGTTCAGCAGAAATGGACCTGGAGATTACAGTGAATGAGAAGCAGGATATCAGCCAACAGCATGTCCTTGTAGCCAAGGAGGCTAATGGCATATTAGGGTGCAATAGGAGGAACATTTCCAGCAGATCTAGAGAAGTGATTATTCCCCTTAATTCGGCCCTAGTGAGGCCACATCTGGAGTATTGCGTCCAGTTCTGCCCCCCCCCCCTCCCGCTACAGAAAGGATGTGAATGCATTGGAGAGGGTCCAGAGAAGGGCAACCAAAATGATTAGGGGGCTGGAGCACATGACCTACGAGGAGAGGCTGAGGGATTTGGACTTATTTAGTCTACAGAAGAGAAGAGTGAAGAAGGAGTTCATAGCAGCCTTCAACTACCTGAAGGGAGGTTCCAAAGAGGATGGAGAGAGGCTGTTCACAGTAGTGACAGATGTCAGAACAAGGAGCCAATGGTCTCAAGTTACAGCGGAGGATGTCTAGGTTGGATATTAGGAAAAACCTATTTCACTGGGAGGGTGGGGAAATACTGGAATGGATTACTTAGGAAGATGGTGGAATCTCCATCCCTAGAGGTTTTTAAGTCCCGGCTTGACAAAGCCCTGGCTAGAATGGTTTAGTTGGGGTTAGTCCTGTTTGGGCAGGGGACTAGACTCAATGACCTCCACAGGTGTCCTCCAGCCCTAGGATTGTATGATTCTATGATACTAGATGAAGATGGTAAAATGGTTAATAATGTTGAGGATAAATATAGGTTGGATAGCCTGACATAAAACCTTGGTAAAATAATGGGGAAATGGTATGGATTTTAAGTTAATAAAGAAATAAGAGATGAGAATATAATAAATTTCAAATAGTTTTATAATAATGTGGGTTGTATTCTAAACTTGCTGTTGTATCTTTGTTAAATCAAATCTTAATTTGAAAAGGGCCTAGAGGGTGGTTCCAAGTCAGATTCACTCAAAATATGTGGTCCTGAGATTTCTATCAGTGAAGAGGATTCAAAATATTGCAAGAAACTTTCACAAAATGTTGGTGCAGTTTAATCTGAATTCTGAATCCTCGACTTCATTTGATGTCACACACTACAATGTAGTTCTAACCTGTATCAAAACTTCTCTCAAATGTAGTGTTTTAAAAAGCAGTCTGCTATTTGTATGTTGCATGATCCAAAAAAATAAACAAAACCAAACTAAGAAAAACAACAACTCAAAACACTGATTACAGAGTGCTACTATACACAGACATTTGTCAAAACCAATGTTACTATGCAACTGTGCTGAAAAAAACAATTGTCTTATGATTGGAGAATGGAATCATTTGCTAGGTTTGATGGATGGCTACTTATCTCTAGTGTGTCACTCTTGTACACATTAACTTTAGTTTCAAATGAATCATTTTAAAATATAACCAGAATTTCATTGTAAGTTATAAAATACAACACATTAATAAATACAAAAAAGGTTACTATTGCTTTACATCAATAACAACAAAACCTAAAAACCGTAGGACTAATGAGGCATGGGGCAAAATTTTCTAATATAAACACGCATACCATTTTGGAAATAGCAATAGTAAATATACTTTAGAAAATTCACACATAATACGGTACTTCTATACAGTTTTAATAAACAAATGGTTTTCCTTTTGTTTAAACATCAGTAGAACTCTAAGCTTGGAAAGATGTTGTTTACAACAGAACTTCAGCAAAATAATGGTAAATTTGCATACATACTTCTCAACTGTATGCTTATTCAGTGAATGACATACAAATATAAGGTAAGATTTTGTCCCATGGGTAGGAGTTCCCTTTGCCTTCCCCTTTTCTCACCCTACAGTACAGATTACAGTACCTTGACTTTGAATAAAGCAGACTAAATCATGGCTTCACGCCGTTCTTAGTGACTTCATTAGTGATGTTCTGCTCCTTTGTATGAGGGCAGAACACAGCATAGGAGCATGAGGTCACAAGTAAAAATTAAGAATAAGCTCTTTGTTGTCATCAATTGATCCTGAGAATCACAGCTCCACTCATGTTACTTGATATGTACTGTTGGCCAGAATTGGCAGGTGCATAATGGGAGAGGAAAGGAAATAAGGAACTGCCCCATCTTTGCATGGTCCAAATAAGAACCAGGCAGAATTGCAGTCCCTGGGGTTTTAAAGAGCACAGGGATTTTTTTTTGTTCATTTCAGAAATGAGGCTCCAGCTGTGCACCTTTGGAAGCTAGTACCTAGTAGTAACATCTAAATAAGACCCAATCACAATGTGGCTTTGGACAATCAGCATCCCCAGTCAGATTTTGATTTAATCTCTGCAACGACTGACTCACAAATATATACTTTAGGGAAACAAAAAACCCATTATGGTACCATCTAAATTCCACCTAGCTGACTAAGAGTTCATCTTCACAGCAGGGATTAACTCAAAAAAAGTTATGCAACTTAAATTACAACAGCTGCATAGCTTATTCTAAAATAGCTTATTTTCATAGAATCATAGAATCATAGGACTGGAAGGGACCTCGAGAGGTCATCGAGTCCAGCCCCCTGCCCTCAAGGCAGGACCAAGCTCTGTCTACACCATCCCTGACAGATGTCTATCTAACCTGTTCTTAAATATCGCCAGAGAGGGAGATTCCACCACCACTCCTTGTCCTGTCCTCAGAAACCAAGAGGAACAAATTTTCTCCTTCCTCCTTGTGACACCGTTTTAGATATTTGAAAACCGCTATCATGTCCCCCCTTAATCTTCTTTTTTCCAAACTAAACAAGCCCAGTTCATGAATTCTGGCTTCATTGGTCATGTTCTCTAGACCTTTAATCATTCTTGTCGCTCTTCTCTGTACCCTTTCCAGTTTCTCCACATCTTTCTTGAAATATGGTGCCCAGAACTGGACACAGTACTCCAGCTGAGGCCTAACTAGTGCAGAGTAGAGCGGCAGAATGACTTCACAAGTTTTGCTTACAACACACCTGTTGATACAACCTAGAATCATATTTGCTTTTTTTGCAGCAGCGTCACACTGTTGACTCATATTCAACTTGTGGTCCACTATGACCCCTAGATCCCTTTCCGCCATGCTCCTTCCTCGATAGTCGCTTCCCATCTTGTATGTATGGAACTGATTGTTCCTTCCTAAGTGGAGCACTTTGCATTTCTCTTTATTAAACTTCATCCTGTTTATCTTTGACCATTTCTCTAACTTGCTAAGGTCATTTTGAATTATGTCCCTATCCTCCAAAGAAGTTGCAACCCCACCCAGTTTGGTATCATCTGCAAACTTAATAAGCGTACTCTCTATCCCAATATCTACATCATTGATGAAGATATTGAACAGTATGGGTCCCAAAACAGACCCTTGCGGAACTCCACTTGTTATCCCTTTCCAGCAGGATTTAGCACCGTTAACAACAACTCTCTGACTACGGTTATCCAGCCAATTATGCACCCACCTTATCGTGGCCCCATCTAAGTTATATTTGCCTCGTTTATCAATAAGAATATAATGCGAGACTGTATCAAATGCCTTACTAAAGTCTAGGTATATGACATCCACCGCTTCTCCTTTATCCACAAGGCTTGTTATCCTACCAAAGAAAGCTATCAGATTAGTTTGGCATGACTTGTTCTTCACAAACCCATGCTGGCTATTCCCTATCACTTTATTACCTTCCAAGTGTTTGCATATGATTTCCTTAATTACCTGCTCCATTATCTTCCCTGGGACAGACGTTAAACTGACCGGTCTGTAGTTTCCTGGGTTGTTCTTATTCCCCTTTTTATAGATTGGCACAATATTTGCCCTTTTCCAGTCTTCTGGAATCTCCCCTGTCTTTTTGAAATTGGGAGCATCTGCTCAGCACTTATTCAAAATAGAGCTCTCTTCCTCTGACTTACCTTACTCCTTGAACAATGAGGGTTACAGGAGTCACCGTAAGAAGTCCTCCAGCTTGACAGCATTTCAGCATTATTTCAAAATAACTGCCTGCTGGGTAGATGTGGACTGTTATTTTGAAATAAAACTAGCTAGTTCAAAATAATGTTATTGTGTAGAGGTATCCAAAATGACCAGAAGCTAACATATCCTGTGAAAATACATTCAGTAATAACACTGGTTCATGGTGGACTCTGGTTGCTGAGAGTTTTCCATAGAATGTTAGGACAACATTTCCAAAAGGAACCTTGGAATGCGTGGACTTCTTTTTGTGTGCTCAGGCCTGGAGTTGGGCACCCAAAAGATAAGGCAGATAACATTAGAAGGCACTTTAAACAATTGTAGCTTCAGTGTATTTTGGTAATATTTAGGACAGTAGCAACAGAGCACTCAGAGTTTTCCCCATGTCTAGTGCTGATGGATGGGAAACAGTTTGCAGAGTAAGGGTCTGATCCTTCAGGGTTCAGAATGTCCTTGGTTGTCACTAGTCAGAGATGAAGGCACAAAATAATTCATATTCCAGATTGGGCCTTTGTTGTGGTACAATATGGTGTTAGTTCTCGTCTTATACCATTTATTTCTTGCTCGTAATGTGTATCCTATCACAGAACAAATTTTAATTAATGGCAAAGGGATGAAATTCAGAAATTCACAAAAATAAGAAATATAAAATGTATGTTATTTTGCGTACAACTTTCTAGAGCAGCAAAAATATTAACATTAGTATTCAGATCTGTGGAACAGAATACTATTATTAAAGCAACCGAGGAGTTTTAATATTATAAATATGTATGACTACGGAACAGTAAGGAAATATATTCTGCTCAAAGTTCTCCTAATGCTGAATATTTTAATGAAACTTATTACATTTTTTGTGCAAGTGCTTTAAATTAACCACTTTAAAATTAGATAAAAACTATTTGAGAAATAATTATGGGTATATGTTCATTAGATTGGAGTTGGAGTACTGAGCGATAAGGGCATTAGGTCAAGTCCTTCAATCTGCCTCCAGATACTCATTTCCACTGTAATGCCCATAAGCACATTATGGCAATTGAATCTCAATATTTAGAGAATTCTAATTCATTTCCACTTTTCCACAAAACAGATTCATTCACAGAAAACGCATGTAAAACTACAAACAGTATTCAAGCACATGCAGCTAAGGATGCACCTCCTCTCTGCCCTGTTAGCCAAGCCAATCGACATGCAGGATTTTATGAAGCAGTTTGCAAAGGTTAGTTTAGATTGTAATATTTACTTAATAGTGGCATTGCTTTATCCTTGCTTTTAAGTTAATCACAAACAATCCTCCTCCCAATCCTTGCCAGAAAGCCTCCCTTAAATCCATTGCAAATCATCAACATAATCTGTGTAAATAATTAATCTGCTTGAATCTTATTCCAGCAACACCTGCACCAACACTGATTACCAGATGTGTAATTGCATTTCTCTTGTATTTAAATAGATTTGCCTTTACATTCTATTTTGGTGACCCTCCCTGTGATCCAGAGCTGGCTTTCTTGGCCTCTCTCTGGTTCCGTGATAGAAGCGGGTACTGAGGTAAACCAATGCTATATTAAATAATAAAGATGTATCTTGATCAATTTAATCCAAAATCAAGAGGTCAATGCCAGTCAGTGAATTTGCCAGCAGGAAACAAAATGCATCTCCCAAGTTCAGTTAATAAATAAATTGGACAATATCTGACTTCAGCTCTGCAGCTTTTCCCACTGTCTCAAGGCCCAAGACACAAACTAAAAAACATGCCTTACTGCTATTCTGTTTTGATACATTGACTTATACCTTTTATGGACAGAGATGTATAAAAAAAGACTTCTGTCCTCTTTTCTGCTTCTTCGTAATTTAAAAATGAGCATAATTTATGCTTGCTACAATACAGATGTATCAGGGACCACATATATGGTATAGATTAAAAAAAAGAAATCCTTCACAAAAGAAATCCCTTTTGCTTTCTTGAGCTATCTTTTTCCCCTCTAAAAAGTAGTATTACACTATCAAAGGAAGTTACATACAAATTAGAAAATAAGTTCATATATAAAAGCTTGTCTACTGAGACTAAATAGTAATTATACAAGTTTGCCTAGTTGTTTATTTTCCATAAAAAGAGCTTGCCACATTTTTCTCTCCATTCATTGAATTAACACTGGATAAAATATGGTTTAATACTAGAGATGATAATTACAATTAGAATGTTTACAAATCATATTTCACTAATATTTCATCAAAAATGACACAGTGAATTCATGTAAACTAAGTTATTGTAATCATAACCAATCTTAAATTATGTGGGACATAATCTTGAAATTGGAAATTATTTGCATACTATCATTTATACGGAATGGAATTCACCCTTGTGCAGAAGGCAAGCACAAAGTTTATTCATGATTAAGAGATACGTAAGCTTTGTTTTAAACATTTAAGTGGGACAGGCTCCATCCTCACCCTTTGTACCAGGATGAATTTCACCCATGCCATCCGCTCTGTGTCAGATGCATTGCAATAGCTTTTTTGTGTGATGGACTTCAACCACTGCCTTTCCCCACTGGTTTCTAATCTAATTCTTTTGGAATTATACTGAGAATGAAGCAGTCTCTCTGTTCTTTATAATCCAAATGGAAGCATGTAAGAAGCATTCCTAACCTTCTAAATAATGAGGGCATAACAGCAAAAGCCTACCATAGCACACAGGGAACAACTAGCCCAGTTCACATATCTCCTGAGAACATTGCTTTCTCCCTCTCTGGCTTCTGGAACTGTTTAAATAACTTGCTTAGATAACTTAACTTTGGAAAGTGCTGTAGACCAATAAGGCGCAATAAGGCACAGCTGTGATATACAAACAACTGTAACAACTGTCTTCACTGAATATGGGAAGATTTTCAAAATAACAAAGACCTGAATAACCTGAACTTTGATGGTGTTCAGAACCAAATGATAAGATTTGTGCCCATTCCAAGATTTAATTCACAGTGTTCTACATTTAAAAAATTGGAAATATAATATAAGCAGTATTTTTCACATCTGCATTATAATTTCTAAGAGTTAGGAATATTTCAAAATTTTAATATATATTTTTATACTTGGAGCCTCAAAACATTAGCTACTTATGCTTCAGAGTAAAATAGGAAACGAATCCACATTTTATAAATGGATAGTCAAAGACACAAAATGGTTATATGAATTACCCAAGGACATGTTGTGAGTCTGTTGCAGAGCTGTGACTGTTATAGACCACAAGCGCACATTCCTTTGTAGCTATCTGTACACGCCATGTTGGTAAACAAATAAAAAGTTGGTACTCAGACTCTTGCATCTTTATTGGGAGTGTCACAGCAGCAATGGTGGCAAATATTTCTTATCTGCAAAGATTATCATTGTCTCAGTAGCTGAGCTCTCTTAGCCTCTGACAATACAACATCAATAATGGGACCAGCAAAAAGTTCTCAAACAGTTCTAGGAAAAAACAGAAGGGTAGAGAAACCTGTGGAACAGACTATATATGTGTCATTTCATCTACACTGCTGTAAAAGAGAGGACAGAACTTTTTTATTTGATCCATAGGACTTTCTAATTGCTATCGATCATCTATAACTCTGACCTGAGTAAAAGGGAAGTGGCACCAGAAAGACAACAAAACTACTGGGAAAATGCTGAAGCCTGTATCATAAATGTGCCACATCTATTGGTGCCACATCTATTGGAGAACATGCTAGAGATCCTGGATATATTGCACAACTATCCAATTTCATTGGTTCATTTTTGCTGGAATTTGTATTGTGTCTTTCTATAGCTGACAGGGGGTGCTGAGGATAGTGAATCTGCTTCAGCAGAATGACAGAAATTAAACAGAAACCCTAGTTGGTCTCTGATCCAATGTTCTCACTATCCAATGAAGTCCAGGGAAAAAGTTCTCTCCAGCCCTCCCTGACTTTACTAGGAGCAAGACAGAACCACATAAGGTGAAAATTACAAAAAACAACTAGTGAAAACATCCATGTAAATTGTGGCTGAAGACATGCCATTTTTTACACCTTGTTATTATTTTCAGAATGCTGTTCCAATGGCACAATGTACCTCGGTGCCTGAGAACTAAGGGCTACATCTTGCTCAAAGGAAGTCAATGGCAATTTATCATAAACTTCTGTAAGGAGAGGAATGCTAGACTTTTTAGTCAAGGTGCAGTCTCATCTGTGTTTTGCAGTAAATTCTAGATGGGATTCTGATGCATTAGTGTGAGAGACTCTTCCAACTTTGGGGAAGTTCACATCCAGATGTCAATCTAAACTTTGCAGCTTGGGGCCATCTCTAGCAAGAATGATCTGATGCATTACCTTTCTATGTACTTTGAAACTATACACTTGCTGACAGCTAAGACATTAACTCTCTGCAGGATACAACAGATTGTTTATAAAGTAAAATGCTACTTCCCTGCTACATCTTTTTACCATGTCAGCATTCCTGAAGATCTAAGTTCAATTGTACATACATATTCCTGGTCTAAGAGGAAAGAAACATTTTGTTTTCTGCTTACAGACAGAAGCAGAAGCCTTACACTCTGATTCTAAGGAAAAGCCAGTAAACATGGCTGTTTCCGAGGCACTTTCTCTTATTAACTATTCTTTTTTTCCACAGTGGTTGCTATTACTTTGAAACTACTGGAATCCTGCAGTAAATAAGATAAGCAAGAGAACTATCCTTTTTTTTGGTGTGGGTGGGGAGGGGCAACTCTGACCTTCTTTTAAATCACACACTTGTTCAGAATGAAGGTGTAACTATTCATTGCTTCCACAGTTAGCTAAATCTTGATCCAAATACAGGATCATAGAAATTCCAAAGGACAGTCCATGGCTTTTATTGTTGCTTGCTAATAGGTCACAGAGTGATGGAATTTATCAGTCATATAACAGCAAAACACAAAAGCAAGCACATCCTCTTAAAAAAGAGTCATTATTATTCTGCAGTATAAAAAGAGCACTATGCCATATCTCTTCCTTCCCCACACATTAATTTAGAACTCGTCTACACCAGAAAAGAATTGCATCAGCATTACTCACATTGATTTTAAACCAATATAGTTTAACTGTCCAAACAGCTGTGTGGACACTTACTTTGGAATGAATGTGAGTTTTTTAGTTTAGTTAAATTTCTTCCTAATCAACTTGAGCTAAACCAAAAATGTGTCATCCATCAAAACACATATTTGAATTAAAGATCTTCAAAAGGAAATCTTACTGATGGGAGAGGGAGGAAACTGAAGATTTTTGTGCTAATGTCAAGCATTCAACTTGTTTTGCCCATCCGACTTGTTACCATTAAAGCTGTATCTACACTACAAGGTTTCTGTGCAAAAACTGGTGGAGTGTCCACACCACAAGCACATTTTTGCACAAAAAAAATACAGTAAATCAACAGGTCAGAGGGCTTTTGATGGTAGAGTTATTCCTCTCCCCACGAGGAATAATTCCTTTTTGCACTACAGCTGTTGCGCAAAAAGGCATGTGTGGACACTCCACAAGGGTTTCTTGTGCAAAAAGAAAAAGCCCAGGTGCTCTGATGACCATTCTGTTAATGGCAATCAGAACTTTCTTGAGCAAGAGCATCCATGCAGTGTGGACGCTCTCTTGCGCAAAAGCACATCACTTTTGCAATGCACTTTTGAGGTGTGAACGTGCTTTTGCACAAGAAGTTTTTGTGGAAGATCTCCTAGTTCTAGTTCAGGGTCTTATTTACTCCCGGGGACCCCCAGTTCTTCCTTTCGGGGAATCCTAGCTTCTCTCGCACTGTCCTGGACTCAAGTCCCCTGCCAGCCCCTCAACAGCCCCTCTGGGTAGGCCGCAGGATCTCTAGGCCCCTACTCCCTGGCCACAGGCGCACCTCTGCCTGCCCGGTTGCCTCCCAGACATGGCCTGGGGCTTCCCTGGCTCACCCTCCCTCAGCCTACCGCAGCTGCTTCCTATGCAGCTGTGGCTGCCTCCTATGCACCCTGGCCCTTCATGACTGCCTCCTATGCACCACCGGGCTTTCGGCTGTGTAGCCTGGGTTCCTCCTGCCTGAGACTCCCCAGCCCTGCCCTCCTCCAGGGAGCCTCCTTCTTCCCTGGCGATCAGGTCTTAACTGCTCTCTACTCCAGAGCAGCAGGCAGGTACCTCTCTCTCCTCCTAGGAGCTGTTCTTATAGCCCTCAGCTGGGCCCTCCTCCTTCCAGCTCCTTGGCCCTTTAAAGGGCCAGGGCAGGGCAACACCCTGCCACATACAGTATTATTTCCCAAATCCAAGCTAATGAGGACAAAGCCATAATGAATCAATGAATGAACAATAGGAGTCTGTCTCAGATCTGCCTGAGCCTGTGGGCATCTCACAAGGTAAGCTCCACTAATTTCCAGTAGTTCGTTTAATATGTAACTCAGTATGGGCCACCTGAGCCTTACACTTCACAAAATAAATCACAGATGAACAAAAAGTGCAGTCAGAATTAGTCTTCAACCAACCCTGGATTCTTAAGATAAGGCTAAGGAAGGATCTTTCCTCTTCTATCCTGATTTCACCCAACAATGCCTTCTGACAAAGATGACAGCCCTTTTTAACCTGGCATGCCAAACCCTAATTCGACTCTGCCTTCTCCAATCCTTTCTGGCTGTAGAAGAACTAAGTCTTGCTGATTCTACCAGCAGCAGACCCTGGGATGCCTTTCTAGGCAATGCCTAAAAGTCCAAACTTTCTTCCATTCCAAGGCAGTGGGTCTGACAATGGTTGCAAATGTCAGGTATATCCTGTTTCAGGATTTATATTGTTACTAGGTTCCAGCAATTTTTAAAAAAAGCACCTACTTTACTTTCTTCTTTTGAAGAAAGAGTGGCTGGGGGTGGGGTGTATCAAAAGAAGTCCAGACAGATGTTTCCAAGCTACATGCTTCAAAAACTAATTTTTTTTTGCTCTCAAGTGTTTGTTGTTCTTTTACTTCCCTCCTGTCCCTTTATGTATGGGATCCCTTTGGGTTTTGCAATATTTGGGGTTAATAAATCAAAAAATTAATATTAGTTAGCATTCCCTCAGCAATTCTCTGCTTTCCTGATGTTGTGTAAACTCCCTGGGGATGTTTGTAGAAGTGAGTCAAATAAATGTTATCTTTATTGTACTATGAAGGTGGAGTGCCTATTAACTAATTATCTTAACTTTGCAAGCCTGTGCTAGAAAGCACTGGATGGGGGAAAATTTGCAGATATTCTTTTTCATTTATAAATAAATATCATATTAATCATGTACAAGTCCCTTTCATTTTCATTTCTTGTGGATGCTCAAGTATGCAAGCTTTAAGTGAATTCTTGTAATATTTGATAAAAAATTTAAAGTTATAGATTTGATTATAAATTGCAAATATTAAATTTCACAAATGAACACAGAATTCATTAGTAGTATGTCTAAGTTAACTTACCAGTAGTTAATTAAGTTACAGTACAAGATGCTAATAATAAATGTAATTGTAACATCTGCATTTCACTGAAAGTGCAATTCACCCAATGGTATAACATAAGGCTTTTACACCTCCTAGGCCATATTCTGGGCTCTTATATGGGATATTAATGGTACAGAAGCTATTTACTGGCATTCTATGAAATACTGAATTCCATCCAATTTGAGCAATATGCAAACTAACAAATATTTGACGAGGAAATGTGTGAATTACAAATAATGACTGGAGGAAATGTGATCGTATCATGGGCAGTTATGAAGAGAAAAAAGATGAAATTCATCTGGTGAGTTATTTCTTGTGATTTATTTGCTCAGCTTTATTAACTACCTGATGCACACATTCAGTTGGTAAGTGCTAAATTAATAAAGGCCAGAGTTTTCCCCATTGAAATCAATTTAAATTTTAGCTGAGAACATTACAATGAAATCATTGGGGTCCTTGTAGAGTAAGATACCAGTCAGATCCTCACCTGACACAAATTAGCATCACTCCACTGACTTCAGCAGACCCCCCACTGAGGATATACCAGTTGATATGGCCCAGTGTGTGACATACACCGCTATGCATAGGGGCAGCACAAGACCCATGCATTTCAAACTGCTCCCACTAATATTAATAACATTTGGATCAGACACTTTTAAAAAGTGGAAGGCAGAACTCTCAGCCCAAGGGTGTCAAGGGATGGGTGCTATGCTGACTTTGTTGCCTACTGATCCCATATGCTGCTGCAGGGTCTGGAAAGGCTCCCACTATAATTTAGACAGGACCCAGAGCTTCTAGTTATGACATCCTCCCCAGTGGACCACAGCATTGACCAGGAATCTCCATAGAGATGGACGATGTATTTCAATGTATGATACCCACCTCCAACCCCAACATGCCTTCTATACCAGGGGTTGCAGTGGAGTCCCTTGGAAGGTTCCCTATGAATGTTTTCCACAGTGCCGGCTGGCACCAGGAGAATTATGCCCCAGCCAGATTCAGAGATTTTAGGGCCTCTTAGTGCTACTCCAGTCCTTTTAACCAATGCAAAAGAACTGAAGCAAGGCTCAAGATTTCACCTTCGGTGCTTGGAAACTCCCTTTTAATTGTATGCAGATATAGGTAATCTATGTATTTACAGGACAAGAAGCAATGGGCTTAAACTGCAGCAAGGGAGGTTTAGGTTGGACATTAGGAAAAACTTCCTGTCAGGGTGATTAAACCCTAGAATAAATTGCCTAGAGAGGTTGTGGAATCTCTACCTCTGGAGATATTTAAGAGCAGGTTAGACAGACATTTATCAGGGATGATCCAGACAGTGATTGGTCCTGCCCTGAGGGCAGGGGACTGGACTCGATGACCTCTCAAGGTCTCTCATAACCCTCTCATAAACCTCACTCTCATATTATTACTAGTCTAAGAATTAATACATAAATGATAATATACCAGTTTTACTACACAGAGACAACGGATTGATGATTTTGGTTCATTCTTAGATCATATCTAGTAAAGCTGGAACTCTTATTGAAAGTCAAAACATTTAAGCCAAGAATTGAAATTGACTCATTGACTGAAGTTCTCACTACTAGGGAATGATCGCAGCAGAACATCTTTAGGTCACACGGGTGGCTCATGTGAGGAACCCTGAACTTTTGCTGCCCGTTTTGTGCATGCTCTTTTGTTAACTCAGCAGCTTTTATAAACATTGAGTCCACTTAAAAAGGTAGAAAAATAAAATTGTTAGCTTTTGATGTGCTTTCATTTCCCTCCATTCATCACAAATGTATGGCCTTCTGTCTTTTCAGATACATCACATTAAAACAAGAAGCATTAGCATGGCCCTTGAGATTGGTGCTATACTAAAAATTCACTGCTGGTATTTAAGGTCTCAGCCTCCAATTAAGTGTGTTTTTTATAGAATTTTTTCCCAAATACAACTATTCATTTGTTTTGAAATGACAAGATATTAGACCCGTCGTAATCTTAAAGTGGTTTTGTACTCCTATGACTCAACTGAGATTTTCCAGGCTATTATTGACAGTGTTGACCTGGATCTTTTGCCACATTCTTCATATTTTAAAACCGGTTACTGTGAATACTCCATAAAATATTTCATACTAACACAATAAAAGTTCTGTACTACAGACCATGAAGACATAAAATAAAGAATCATGTTGAAGGTCTAAATATCAGGTCAAAAGAAAAAAAAACTGTTGCAGGGAAGTGTGTCAAGAATCTTTTTTTAAAGGGCTGCAATTATGTATTTCTGTAACAGAATAACCCTTGGATAAGAACAAAGAATGACCATACTGGGTCAGAGCAAAGGTCCATGTAGCCCAGTATCACGTTTTCTAACAGTGGCCAATGCCAGATGCCCCAGAGGGAGTGAACAGAGACAGGTAATCATCAAGTGATCCCTCTCCTTTCATCCATTTCCAGCCTCTGACAAACAGGCGAGGGACACCATTCCTACACATTTTAGCTAAAAAGGATTGATGGACCCAAAACATATACAAACATATGGTCCTCATCATCTTCACTGGGAACCCTGAGCCTCCATCTGATGCCAGAATTAGGACTGAAAGAGGATTTCAAGATGCAATATTTAGATACAATTTGGAATCCTATATCTTGTCCTTTGAGGCACATTCAGATCCAAATTTTTAGTCCAGACCATTGTAAAGAGGGAACCATTTGCATTTCAAACACCCCAAAAATTCAAGCACATTTGCATTTAAGGTTGAGCCCATTTCAGAACTAATAGGAAATATATTAGTACCCATGATGAAGATCTGACTTGAAGTGACAAATGTGCCAAAAAAAACTCTTTTTACAGAGGGATACACAAACAAAATCACTAGAACTGAAATGGCCTACATGGGATGAAATACGGGCACTCAGACTGTTCTAGAGCTTTTAACACAGAAATTCTGAAAGAGATAAATGGCCATATTCACAAAAGGGTCTCAGCCGTCAAATTGATATTTTAATCACCTCAGTCACAGATGTTAGTGGCACCAGTATTCACAAAACTTCCTTTCTGATGTCATCTCATTGTACCAATGCCTGAACTTTCTCAGGACAAGTTTTTTCTCCTGTAAAAGTTCATTAGGTGCCTATGTTTGTGTCTTTGGTTGTGTGCACTAGTAAGTATCCAGATGCCTAAGCCACTGCTTTGGGGTTCATGAACAGGAGGAAGATAGGTGTTTCTCTACCCAACTTGCTGGATCCAGTGTTTTTTTTTCTCAACACTGCTAGCTCCACACTGGTGGTGGGGGAACGTCCATCATATCTTTAAGAAAAGCAGTTCAGGTATTTTCCTTGGATGTGGGAAACTCCCACCTTAAGTCCCTCTCTTCTCTGCATGAAAATGACACTATAACCAGGTAGTTGGAGCACTTGCACTGGATGTGGGATATTCAGAGTCCCACTCTGATGACTAATTATTTATCCATAGTCGTACAACTACAATGGGAGAGATGGAGGGATCCTCACATCAGAGCATCATGTAGCCCAAAGATTAGGACACCCACTTGACACCTGTGCATATCTTTTGTTTATCCTTTCCCATCCCCATTGCAAAACTTGGATTCATATGTGGAAATTGGGTACAGTATCTACATATCTGACAACAGTACGTATTAGAATAAATTCTATGTAGAATTCTTTATGTAGAAACAATTTACCTTTTACACATTTTATTGGCCATTTTACTTTCTAGCATTTAACATAGAAACATATCCTATTTCCCTGTAAGAATTAACCACAAAGACGCTAACTTCTTTAGGGAAATAGTCTGATCTCTTATTTCCACTAAAAGTCTTTCCTATGCATGTCTGTTGGGCTCCCTGCCTCAAACACAAACACACGTATACACACAGAACAGGGCAGACCAGCTCAATCAAACATCCAATTCCAGCAGTCTTGCCAATGGAACGTTGTGACTGACCATCATGTTTACATACATCAGTTCTGCATTCACAAAAACTGGAATGAAAATTTTATCTTTTGAGGATAAGGCAAGGAGCACTGGGATGTTTATGTTGGATATAAAAAACTTCCTCACGGTCAGAGTGGATAATCATTAGAATAAGTTGCCTAAAGAGACTGTGGAATCTCCATCATTGGAGATTTTTAAGAGCAAGTTAGACAAACACCTGTGAGGTATGGTCTAGCTAATACTTAGTGCTACCTTGAATGGACTAGAAGACCTCTTCAGGTCCCTTCCAGTGCTATAATTCTAAGTGCACACACAATTTTAAAATGATAAGGGTGATGCCTCTGAAAATGTGGCAGTAAAAATCAAATGTAAACATGAGGGCTAGGAAATGTAAAATTAAACATCCCCAGAACATAGGAACATTCACCCTGGAAGTACTTTTATCCAATCAGGGAAAAAAGAATATCAGATGACTTCTGACCAAATGCAATATGAAGAAGATGATGTAGTCATAGAATCATAGAATACCAGAAATGGGAGGGACCATGAGAGATCATTAAGTCCAGTCCCCTGCCCTCATGGCAGGGCCAAGCATGGTCTATATCATCCCTGATAGATGTTTATGCAACCTGCTCTTAAATAGCCCCAGTGATGGAGATTCTACAACCTCCCTAGGCAATTTATTCCAGTGTTTAAACATCCTGACAGTTAGGACGTTTTTCCTAATGTCCATCCTAAACCTCCCTTGCTGCAGTTTAAGCCCATTGCTTCTTGTCCTATTATTAGAGGCCAAAGAGAACAGTTTCCCCCCTCCGACACCCTATTAGATACCTGAAAGCTGCTATCATGTCCCCTCTCAGTCTTCTCTTTTTCAAACTAAACAAGGCCAATTCCTTCAGCCTTGCCTCATTGCTCATGTTTTCTGGACCTTTAATCATTTTTGTTGCTCTTCTCTGGATCCTCTCCAGTTTCTCCAAATCTTTCTTGAAATGCGGTGCATAGAACTGGACACAGTACTCCAATTGAGGCCTAATCAGTGCAGAATAGAGTGGAAGAATAACTTCTCGTGTCTTGATCACAACACTCCTGTTAATGCATCGCAAAATCATTTTTGCTTTTTTTGCAAAAGTGTCACACTGCTGACTCATATTGAGATTGTGATCCATGTGACCCCTAAATTCCTTTCTACAGTACTCCTTCCTAGATAGTCACTTCCCATTCTGTATGTGTGTGAAACGGATTGTTCCTTCCTAAGTGGAGTACTTTGCATTTGTCCTTATTAAACTTTATTCTATTTACCTCAGACCATTTCTCTAGTTTGTCGGTATCGTATTGAATTTTGACCTTATCCTCCAAAGCATTTGCAACCCCTCCCCGCTTGGTATCATCTGCAAACTTAATAAGCGTACTCTCTATGCCAATATCTAAATCATTGATGAAGATATTGAACTGAACCAGTCCCAAAACAGACCCATGTGGAATTCCACTTGTTATGCCCCTCCAGCAGGATTGTGAACCATTAATAACTACTCTCTGAGAATGATTATCCAGTAGTCCCATCTAAGTTGTATTTGCCTCATTTATTTATAAGAAGGTTTTGTGAGACTATAGAAAATTCCTTACTAAAGTCTAGGTATACCACATCCTCAGCTTCTCCCTAATCCACAAGTTTTGTTATTCTACCAAAGAAAGCTATCAAATTGATTTGACATGATGGCTATGTCTACATTGGCCCCTTCTCCGGAAGAGGCATGTTAATTTCCAACTTCAGAATAGGGAAATCTGCGGGGGATTTAAATATCCCCGCGGGATTTAAATAAACATGGCCGCCGCTTTTTTTCTGGCTTCGGGAAAAGCCAGAAAAAAGCGTCTAGACTGGCGCGATCCTCCGGAATAAAGCCCTTTTCCGGAGGATCTCTTATTCCTACTTCCCTTTGAAGTAGGAATAAGAGATCCTCCGGAAAAGGGCTTTATATATTTATAGAATTCTAATATAGAATTCTAATATATTTATAGAATGTATTCTTGGTACCCTTTATGTCTCTAGCTAGTTTCAGCTTGTTTTGTGCCTTTGCCTTTCTAATCTTGCCCCTGCATATCTGTGTTGTTTACTTATATTCATCCTCATAGACTCATAGAATACTAGAACTGGAAGGGACTTTGAGAGATCATCAGTTCCTCTCTCCCTGCCCTCATGGCAAGACCACGCATGGTCTATATAATCCCTGATAGATATCTGTCTAAACTGCTCTTAAATATCTCCTGAGATGGAGATTCCACAACCTCGCTAGGCAATTTATTCCAGTGTTTAACCACTTTGACAGTTAGGACGTTTTTCCTAATGTCCAACCTAAACCTCCCTTGCTGCAGTTTAAGCCCATTGCTTCTTGTCCTATCATCAGAGGCCAAAGAGAACAATCCCCCCCCCCCCATCTCCCTGACACACCCTTTGGCTACGTCTACACTGGCCCCTTTTCCGGAAGGGGCATGTAAATTTCAGCAGTCGTCGTAGGGAAATCCGCGGGGGATTTAAATATCCCCCGCGGCATTTAAATAAAAATGTCCGCCGCTTTTTTCCGGCTTTTAAAAAAGCCAGAAAAGAGCGTCTAGACTGGCCCCGATCCTCCGGAAAAAGTGCCCTTTTCCGGAGGCTCTTATTCTTACTTTGAAGAAGAATAAGAGCCTCCGGAAAAGGGCACTTTTTCCGGAGGATCGGGGCCAGTCTAGACGCTCTTTTCCGGCTTTTTTAAAAGCCGGAAAAAAGCGGCGGACATTTTTATTTAAATGCCGCGGGGGATATTTAAATCCCCCGCGGATTTCCCTACGACGACTGCTGAAATTTACATGCCCCTTACGGAAGAGGGGCCAGTGTAGACGTAGCCTTTTAGATTCCTGAAAACCTCTGTAACTTGACCTAGTGTCCACTTTTTATATGATTCCTTTTTTATTTTTAGATTATGCAAGATCTCCTGGTTAAGCCAAGGGGTCTTTTGCCATACTTTCTATCTTTCCTATGCAACAGAATAGTTTGCTTTAGGGTCCTTAATAATGAGTCTTTGAAAAACTGCCCACTCTCTTCAGTTGTTTTTCCTCTTAGTCTTTCTTCCCATGGGACCTACCAGCTCTCTGAGTTTACTAAAATCTGCTTTCCTGAAATCCATTGTCTCTATTTTGTTGATCTCCCTTCTACCATTCCTTAGAACCATGAACTCTATGATTTCATGATCACTTTCACCCAACCTACCTTCCACTTTCAGATTTTCAACCAGTTCTTCCCTATTTGTTAAAATAAAATCTAGAACAATTCCCCCACAATAGCTTTCTCAACCTTCTGAAATGAAAAATTGTCTCCAATGCATTCCAAGAACTTACGGGATAATCTGTGCCCTGCTGTGTTAATATCCCAACATATGTCTGCATAGTTGAAGTCTCCCATCACCACCAAATCCTGTACTTTGGATGATTTTGTGTGTGATTTAAAAAAAAGCCTCATCCACCTCTTCTGCCTGGGGAGATGGTCTATAGTAGAACTCTAGCACAACATCACCCCTTTTTTTTTACTCCTTTTATTCTAACCCCGAGACTTTCAACAAGTCTGTCCCGTACGTCCATCTCCACCTCAGTCCAAGCGTATGCATTTTTAATATATAAGGCAATACCTTTCCCCATTTTTCCCCACCTATCCTTTCTGAGTAAGCTGTACCCTTCTATACCAATATTCCAATAGTGTGTATTATCCCACCAGGTCTCTGTGATACCAACTATGTCATAGTTGTGCGTATTTATTAGAACTTCAAGTTCTTCTGGCTTATTACCCATACTTCTTGCATTTGTATATAGGCATCCTCTATGTTTCTTCCTTTATCTCCTCCTTTTCTTCCCCTCTCACAGAAGTTTTGTTTTCTTTCCCCTGGATTGCAATGGGAGCAGATGGCAGCTGCCATCTTTTTCTCCCTCAACCTGGCACAGGGTTAGGAGAGGCAAGGCAGCATGACAGTGAGAATGAAGGAAATTCCTAGTCACTCGCCTTATCTTTTTTACTCCACTGATGGCTGAGCATAGTGCTACTCTGTGGAGCCCTTATCGGCATGCAACAGTTGTCAGGCATTTGTCGGCAGGTGAGGAAGGAATGCTAGCAGCACCACTCCTGGCTCGCTCTATGGCTGAGGTGCCTCATTTCTTCCCAGCCTGTCCAGATCAGTCTGGAAAATGTCAAGGGGGACATTTTTATATCTTTAATGAGGAAAATTTTCAAACCAGGCTAAATCCCTTTTCCTGAGACCAGCTTTAAAGTACAAAAACACAACTCAACTGCATCTCATGAACCAGCCATCAGATCATTAGAGGAGCAATGAGAATACCATTCTTCAGCATGTATATATTTTTGTGTGTGTGCAAACTGTGCCTGCAGAAAAAAGGAGGCCAGGCTGCATCCTGGCTGAAAATAAGCCCCACTAGCTCTTCTACCTATGCTTCAATACTCAGGGATTTTGCCTTCTCTTCCTTTCCTTTGTAACTTCAGGCCCTTAGCTTTTTGCTGACACTTTTTTGTGTGCTTTCTTGCCAATGCTATTTTCATGATTTATCTCAGTTTTAAATCTCAGTAAAGTGAAAGTGTAAAAGCCTGTAAATCCAACTGGCAGTGGGATGGGTCTACTGTGCTCTTCCTCTTTGGCTGAAATATTCATATATGCACAGGCAGAGAGACAAGGACTTGCAATCGTCTCTTCTTGTGACAGCACATTTCAAAGACGGTTAAAGGACAAATTTGAGATTTAGAATTAGTGGTAATGTATTAAAACATGTATGGCTCTCTGCCCAGATTTCTACCATAAAGTGAATTGATTATGGTAGTTATGATAACACTTTACAACAGCTCTGCTGTAATTTTATATTTAGCTAAATATACAATAAAAGAATAAATGATGTCTTGTATAAATATATGTGCATGCAGCCACACACACAACTAGGAGGGCATTATTCAGAAGACACACTAAGCATAAAATAAGCATCCCAGATATATTGCAGTCTCCTTCTCTATTAACTAAAACCAGTTTTTGCTCTCCCTCTTCACAACACATCCTAGTTGTTATTTATATAGTGCTGAATGTGCGTGCATGTCCAGTACAGCCAATTAAAGGAGACAGGCTTCCTGCTTCAAATTGCTTATGAGAAGTATGCGAAAACAAACATAATTATTTAACAAAAAATCATTAAATTCACATATGTTCACAAATACTCACAGATTATTAACTCAGTTCTGTAGACATATAAAAGAGTATTGTTAAATAATATATATTTTAATATATAGCAACAATTATTTAAAATTATTCACTGAATATCATTTGACCAATTAACAATTTAAGAAGCTACTGGGCAGATGAAGAATGGAAACAGAGTGCAAAAAAGTGTTTGAAAGGTGAAGCTTAATCTCCATCTTTTTAGTTGCAATATTTTCCAGTGAAAATGGTTTGTTGAAAATTCTTACTCAGCAAGGATTCTCTAATGTAGAGATGCCTCATAAAGCATTGTGTACCTTTGTTTCAGTAACTTCTTAAAGTATTAGCCCAAATAACTTTCAAAGTTATGGAGGGGAAGCTGCCAAATTATCCACGCTCTATTGTAGTTATCTGTTAAAACTGGGCTGGGCTAAAGCTTCTCTACCCCTATGCTTTTTATGCTGGATCCCAAAATGTAAGTAAAATTAAAGAACAGGTTGAAATATATGGTGATCAAAGCCTTAAAAAGGTTACTTTGGTGGTGAATGATATATTTTGATTCAGACTTCTCTAGACTTTTTCCTAAGCAGTCTATGCTTTCCTGATTTTAAGACATACCCATATGTCAGAATTTATTCCTTCATCTGTGTTTATAATTCATGTTTTTGTTGTTTAATTATACATTGGTAGCTGGATATTCCTGTGTAGGCTGTGTTTAATATGTCACTAGAGTAGTTCTGTACCCTATATACATTCTGAATAATGTCTGCTTATTTTACTGGGAAAAGTAAATGTGCCAAATGCGAAAGAGAACTATATTATTTTTATTAATATTATATGTACCTCTGTCTTTTCTGATTATTATCATGTCTGCTTCATGGATACAAAGAGTTAATGTTACAAGGGAAGTTACTCATCTATAGAAAGGCAGACATTCTGTTCAGACAACCCAACCATTGATATTTAACCAAAGAGTACAGGTGTCAAGAGCTGTTTTTGATCCAAGTCCCAGGAGAGACTATCACAAAAAGATTATCACTATTGACCTGCTAATGACTCTTATTTTCCTTTGAATGGCAAGTGCAGTCATTAGCAATTTTAAAATACCCAAAGCCAGATTGGTGAGTCAATGAGTAACTTCGGACATGACTTAGTGCAAGTCTGAGACCTAGTCTATGCTACATATTTATTTTGGCCCTGCCACCAGGGCCAGGAACTGGACTTGATGACCTCTCAAAGTCTCTTCTAGTTCTCGTATTCTATGATTGGCATAACTAAGGCTTTGTTTATACTGCTAAAACTTTCTTTATTCTTAAAAGTTTAAAGCACAGCTGTGGCAGCATTTGAATGTGGCTGCATGGCCACGGCAGGAGTGCTGGAGAAGTGCTCTCCCAGCGATCTAGGTATACCACCTCCGTGAGGGGAGCCCAGGTGCCAGCGCTGTAGCTCGGTTTACACTGGCAGATTATAGTACTGTAACTTGCTGTACTCAGGGCTGGGGGGAAAGTGTTCCACACCCCTGAGAAAAAAAGTTACAATGCAGCAAAGTGACAGTGTAGACAAATCATGTATCATGTCTCTGAATGATGTAATTATTCCAGCCCCACTCCTTATATAGACAGCCCTAAATTGAAGGTATACAGCTACTTCTTTTAGTGGAGGTGGATTAACTACACCAATGGGAGAAGCACTCCTGTCTGCATAGGAGCACCTTCATGACGTTACTGTGGAACAGCTGCAATGGTGCAGTGTTTTGAGTGTAGACCTGCCCTGAGATGCCACCAGCAAGACATTGAAGCAGATGCCAATTAACAATGTGGTCTATAGTTTGTGACTGGTGTTGCCTCTCATATTTCTGATGTGTAAGAGGTGATAGTATCTGCCATGCCACATTCTGAAACCGTTACATGGAGATCATTGTTTCTAGGATAAGTGAACCCTGTCAGCTCAGCAATTGGGTGTTTAGTCAGGATATTTGCATTAATCTCAGAATTCCTTCCAGTCCACCTCAAGGTTTAATGAGGAAGCTTTAAGTGTTTTAGCTCAATCCTGAAAAGGCTTTTAAAATTTCAGGCAAATATTCAGAAGATTCTGGAAGTCCTCATGAATTGGTAAGTAGCTCCTAACAAGGCCATGATTCGACTGTATTCACCATTTCTGTCACTCTTTCTCCCTGAATTTTGGTAAGGGGTATGTATATATACCAGGGTGAACTACCTTTGAACAAGTATCAATTTTAATGTTCCAGTTCTCATTCTCATCGTGGGAATAAAGCTACATATCCAGATACTCATTATGTGAGCTGCCTGCCCAGACTAGTGCACAATATTCAGCAATTAAGTACACCAGTACCAGAATTCCTCTAAAACCCCCATAGGAGAGAAGAATGGGGGGAAGAAACAGCAGAAAGACAGAAAGAGACAAAAGTGTTAGAATTTGCTGTTAAAAGGGAAGCTCTCTCCAGAACAAGATGACAAGACTGGGCGGGAGCAGTAAGGGTTCCAAAAAATCTGGGACTCTGCAGAAGATGATAGCTTACAACAAAAGGATTCTCAGGAGAAGGAATGAAACTGAGGTATGGCCTTGAATGCAGATATTCTTTATTTTACTATATATATGTAACTCTATGGTGCTTTATCAATATGCAAAGCATAAGCGACTTAGAAGTCCCTTTGCAGGGTCTTTCCCATAGTTGTTTTAACTACCACAAAGTTCCCAAAGGGTGAAACTGTAATGCAGAGAGTTTCCAGCAAGAACTCTGGAAAGAACAAAGTAGCTTCTGGAAAGATTTCAGAGTGCCAATACTAGTTCTAAGGCCAAAGTAGTTTGACTGTGGAATCTCAAAAGGGGTGCCAGACAGAGGATCTGCACTCCCAAGAGAGTGCCTAAAAACACAGAGTTTGGGACTAGATCTGGCCAGAAATTTTCTGATGGAACATTTTTCCATCAGAAATTGCTGATCAGTCGAAATTGACCCTTTGGCAAGAACTGGTCAATTTGGGCAAAATTCAGATGATAATCTGCTTGGTTTTCTGACAGCTTATCTGTCCTCCTATCTCTTAAACAGCTACTTCATGCTTCAGGCAAACATCCCCAGAAACAGGGGTCCCAGAGTCCCAACTCTTTTGCATCCCAGAAGCCCTGGGAACCCTGATTCCCAAACACCAAGACTCACTGAGTTGCCCAGCTTCACATCTGGAAAGCTGCCAGGTCTTTAGATAGTTTAGAGGACCCTCAGAAATTCCTAAAAAGGTTGAAACAAAATATAATTTCAACTTTTTCAAAACATAATTTCATCATTCATCTTCTGTGGGAAGTTTTGCATATAAACATTCTTATACTGGTTTGGAACAACATTTTTATATATTTTTAATTTCAGAAATTCCAGACCCAGCTAACCCGGGCATGTGGAATCCAAGATCTGAGTCTGTTACAGCAAGCTGGTGGCTATCCACAAACAGGAATTCAGGCAGGACCATCACAGTAAGTTTTTACTGTTTGTTTACTTCTGTTAGCTATACAAAGTCAATGCAATCATGGCAGAATGAAATGTATCCAGTTCTGGTTTCTGCATAAAAACTGTTTATAAATTTTCACTGACATTGAACAGGAATGCCATACTTATCTGAACTTTGTACTTTTGAAAATGTCTTCCAAAACAGTTAACTAAACTCTGAAAATCCCAGAAAAACGGGTGCCTTTAGAAGTGCCAAAGACAACAGACACCTAACTTTCAATGGGAACTTGCCACCTAGCTCCATAAGACGACTTCAAAATTCCCAGCCTCCATTTCAAGTGGGAGGCAAGGCTAGAAAGAATTCCATTTGACTTTAAAACCCTAAGTTGAGTGGCCATAGCTGGCCTTGATTTAACCACTGTCTCCTCCATCTTTTTCCTTGTAAATTGAAAAGTTGAGATATGAAACCTTCTCAATGCCAATCTAAACTATAACCACACTATTCAACACCGAACATTATAAGTACACGAGTTTTCTTCATACATACTATGCAATGTATCACAGGATTGGAGAAATAATATGTTAGCTACAATCTGAGATATTAATCTTCCTTTTTGACAAGTTTCATATAAGTGGTTACTTTCAGGTGTTTGGTGTAATACTGTGCTGTCCCATAGAAATTAAATTAAAAGACAAATGGGGGTAGGATATTCAGCACCACAGGTGAAAGGCTAGGCTTTAATTTGACAAAGTGAGTTTAAATTAGGCCTTAGAATAGGTTGGTTCCCTATTATTTTGTACCATTAGCTTGGTTTTAGAGAATACTTTCACACCCCTATCCTTGTCAAATCTTCCACAGCCATCTGATTGTCTCCTTAACAGCAAATGAGAGAAGCAGAATGTCAAGAAGAGCAAGGATTATCTTAACCTTGTACTACACTGATCAGAACTCTGTTCTAAGTCAATGATTGCAAAACTTGTTCTGAATAGCCTGATGACTCAGTCTCCCAGAATGCTAATCTTCAAAAATCAGTGCAGCAAGAGGCAAGAGGATTAAAGTCAGATTCACTTGTAATGAGACCCATCATTAAAGGCAGACCCCAATCCAATGATGTGAGGTGCCTTGAATGTGTAATTACTTTTACTTTAGAAGTCACTTTAATAACCAGAATTTAGAATCGTTGTGCTCTCATTACCTTTTACCTATTATTTCCTTTATATTCTCTTTCAACTTAGCTAACTCCTTAATAAAGCTTTCACTTTGCTGCAGATACTTGGGTTATGACTTTATGATATATAGAGGCACATTTGTTTGCTCTTATTTTTAAATGAGATGAGCAAATTGGTCATCATATATAGGTTCAACTTATTCACCAGATTCTTTTTTATAATCAAAATAAAATGACTGGGTCATTGTAACATTTGTTTTTACTTGCTTCATTTATAATTCTCTACTCCTTAAGAATACTAAAAAAATGGAAATTTACCAGACCATCCAAATATTTGTCCTGTTTTCCTTTTCTGTCTCTCTTCTAATGTTAGTATATGTTATCCACAGCCAAACTAATAGTTAATTTATTTGAGGGGAGGGAAAAGGAAAGGACACTCTACATGATTAATTAGCCAAAGTATATGTGCTAAATGCAAATAAAGAAAGAAAGAACAGTGCCAAATTATGCATGCTTCACATTCACTAGGGCTGAGCTGAAAAATGCAGTCTGGAAATGTACGGATTTCTACCAAGTCCTTCTTTTATACTCAAGAGACTAATTCTCATTTCAGCCACACAGCATTTTATTTTTATCATTGAAACTGGGAAACAAGCTGGCTAACATTTCTGAATCTTAATTAAGCCGTTTAAAAACATTTCACAGACAGCCACACACTTGAAACATGTTAATTCTGATTTTTTATTTGGTCTAATCTCTCTCTCTCTCTCTCTCATATACACACACACTCTTCTGTCTCTCTTGCTCTTACACACACACGTTTGATTTCTGCTGAAATTACAATCTTTTTTATTCTAAAAATGAGTAGTTATAGCTTTTATGTGTATTAAAGAGAAAACAGGAGAAATATTCTGAAAAACCACCTCTAATTTGCATTAGGTACTGTATAATTAAAGTAAAGAAGAGAGATTTCCAGACTTGGAGTATCACACACATACAGAGTATTGTTTTTCAGAATTTCTGGTATTTCCATAAGTGCAGGTTGGTACACAAACAAAAATGCAGCCTATTAATCCCTGTATGTTTTAAGGCCTAAATCTACTCTAGTGTGTTACACTGCAACTCTGGATTTATTACTACTACATAATAGTACAAAATTACTGTAATTACAATTACCTTTGCTTTCTGTTTTTCCCTCTCTCTCAAAAGACTCCCTTGAAGGCTTTAAAGCAAGATAGCTAATAAAATAGATGACTGAATGCTTTAACATAGATGTTATATGACAGGTCTGTAAGCATCAGCTGCAAATTGAATATTGGGATATATGGCTCTTCTGATATTCAATGGATGAGACAGTTTGTTCTGAGCTACCCTTGATAGAAACATACAATTTAGAGTGTTTTGGGGAGTAGAAAGTTGGAAGGGAGAGATGGAAGACTTAATTGATAATTATAAATGTGAAATATTTTTTCAATGCAAGTCAGAGAGATTCAAAAGAATTTCTTTTTTATTTTATTTTTGTTACAAAGTCTACTCTCAACTCAGAACTGTGGTGTTATATAGGGGAAAAATAAGAACCACAAGCAAGCATATACCAAATACTCATAATGCAAAACATAGGCTCTTGCAATAATGTCATAATTATCGTCTGGAATCTTGCCACACAATGTGTAAAAATAGCCATGTGCCATCTGGTAATAATTTTTTAGGCAAAATGGAAATTAAGGGCTACAGCAAAATTAAAAATTCCGGTTCACAGGAATGTGGCAGAATGACCATAGGGTGCATATACCACTTTCTATTGTAGCTGTTTACCAAGAATGTAGCTTGATATTATATAATGCATAAATAGAATCATAGAACTGGAAGGAACCTCAAATGATTATCAAATCTAGTCTCCTGCACTCATGGCAGGACTAAATAATTGCTGCTTTCTATCAGGTACCTTATTTAGGTTTCTAATGGAAATACTTATTATTTTAATCAAAACATAATATGCACACTTAACTTAAACATAGGTATATATTTTTTAGGATAACCACATTCTCTGCTTTTTTTTGAAAAATACCATTATGAGGATTTTAGCTGTTACCAAGCGCATAAAGTAGTGTGGACAACTAAAAATGACATTTATTAACTGGAAAATCTTGAGTTTCAAATTTCAGTGCTCCTTACTTTTAAATATACTAATTTGATTGTTAATATATGCAAATTACTCTCTATAGTTCATGCTTATGGCACTGTATCTAATACATATTCTACTATATCTAAGCAATATGCATTTTATAATAATACACTCCCTTTCAAAGGATCTTTGTTTATATTTACACATTTTGCTAGGCATGAGGTGTTTGCATTTGATTTGCACACTAATTGATTTTTACATTTCTATTTTATTGTAGTCAGGTGAGTGAAGCATGAAGACAGGCATGAATAATAAACAAGAGATGTAATATTTCATTCATCAACAATATATTTTATCACAAACTATGTAGAGAATGCACCAGAAAACCAGTTACCAATGTGCAGTAACCCTCCAGCTAATAGATACACAGAACTTTCCCTCCTCAAAGGACAAGAGCTTTCAAAATAGTCATATACAACATTTGAATGAGTAATTGCCATGATCACACATGCACATGGATGTTTGTTTGGATACTTAATTAATGCACAAGCTTTTTTAACACATTTGTTTTTAAGATTGGCTCCTTTTGTACCTTTGACCTGAGTATTAGGAAATATTTGGGCCTCACAAGTTTGTTTCCCTTAGAAGGAGAAAGTGGTGACATTTTTCTCCTTTAATCCTGTTTATTTATAAAGTACATTCACCAAGTCCTGTTTCCCTCAACACAGTAGAAACAAAAAAGAACAAGTAAGAGGTTTTCTTGCTCCCAGTACAGGCTTGCCTTTCCAGTGAGTCTGCTGCCCCAGTGATCTCTGTCTCTGCTCTTTCTCGGGGACATTCTCATGCTCTGCTGTCTTTCACCTTGAAAACACACTTGTATCGCACTCTTATGAGCACTTTTGCCTTTGTAGTTGCAATCAGTTTAAAAGAAACCTCAGATGGTGGATGCCCTGTCCTGAATCCCTATTGCAATGAACTTAATATACAGTTTAACTCTTGCCAGGCTTTGTCATGTATCTGTATACCTCGCACTATATTGGAGCTGACTTGAAGCTCTCTTGCTTCAAAAACAGGGCTTCCTGGCTTCTCCCATTAAGCCTGTAAAAGTGTGTAATCACATGCATCAGCTTTAATGATATTGTATAGATCAAAGGCCAGTTTGATGGTAGCCATCAACACCCTGAAGGTCTGTATGATGAAGTGAAAATAGCACTTTATACTGATAATTGTCTTTGATTTCTTCCCGAGACTTGTTATTAAAAGTGCATTTTACAAACCACGTACTATGTGCAAGATCAGATCCACTGGCATTCACATATGCCAAAAATAATTCATGAGTGAGACACTGGTTTACAGGTCCACTATGGGAAAAAGGAGACAATGAGGAAGACTGCAGGAATCTTGTAGCCCTTCCCCCCCCAGCCGCCTTCTGTTCTGAAATTTGATTTGTCCTTTTCATATGTGTTCATTTTCATGTATCCTTTGGTATATATGGTTGTGACAATTTTCTTCCGCTATTTGATCTGAGGAAGTGGGTCTGGCCCACGAAAGCTCATCAGCTAATAAACCATCTTGTTAGTCTTTAAAGTGCTACATAGTCCTGTATTTTGTTTTCCTTTCCTGTAACTCTGGGTATTGTGCACAGCAATGAGGGTTGTGCTTGTTTCACCACTCAGGATCAAGCTCATTTCCTGTACTCATCATCTTTTGGAGAGTGTAGAACACAACTTTACTCCCACTGACATCAGGGACAATTCCATATTCAATTGACATGGGTTTTTGTCAGTTTTCCTACAGCTTCTTTCCTCTATTTCTTTACCAAACTGAAGAAAATAATACCGCCTACAGAGGTATCTGTGGGATGTTGCTAGTTGGCAGCATTTCAGATGGTTATAATGTAGTAGGAACCTGTTTTTCAAACTTCATACATTATAGCACAAACCAAGGTCCCCACGGATCTCTCTGCAGCTACCATTCCATGTTCTACTCATTTCGAAAATCTCACTGTTGGCTCAAGTTCTCACAAGATGGCAATATCATCTGTTATTTGTATTATGCATTAAATGAGTACCAATAACTACTCTTTGATGTTCATTTGAATACCAACAAAGTTAATTGCTCACATCCTAACACTATGTATTTGTTTGTTTCACTGGTTAATCCTGAATCTTATAGACCCAAAACACCTTTTATAGTTAGTATATCAATTCTCTGGAAACACTGGAGCACATAAAATCTCAAAGGGGTAGCCGTGTTAGTCTGAAATTTTACAAATAATGAGTACTCCTGTGGCACCTTAGAGACCAACCAAAATAACCAAAATATATAGAATCATGACCTTTTATGGGCAAAACCCACTTCATCAGATGAATTGGAGTGGAACTAATTGAAACATATATGACATCAGAAGTACCTGTCAATTGTAGAACTATTTCAACCAATGCTCACTGAAGTCAATGGAACATTATCCTATGCCTGAACATTATCCAACAAACATTCCTTCTGTCTCTCAAATATGACACTATTTCTATGCCCAGAAAGACATGTTTATCAGTATAGTAAAAAATAAATTTATATAAATAATAACAATTGCTGTTATATAAATTAGGATGAAATTACAGTCACCATGCTCCAAGGAAGAAGCTAATTATGATCTAGGGACAGGAACACATTTCTGTCACCAAATAGAATAGAACAATATTGTACAGTTAACTGAATGATAGGTGTTTTAGGTCTTTTTCCGGTATATCTGGCTTTAATCACAATCAGGAAAAGGTTCTAATCATTAATTTATGAGATTCTAGGAGTAAGCTAGTATCTCCAAGGATTATTGGGATTGCTACTTTTTATCCTCCCATCTTCCTCTGACGTGAAGACAGACATTACTTGTTGAGGCCTTCATTCTAGCCAGCAGGGCAGAGAAACCACCTCATGAATGTAGTTATTTCTATGCCACATCTCTGCCACTAACCTGAGATATTAGGAGCTCTAGGTAGATGAATGTATTCTTTAGTAGTAGGGAATTTTTCAGTGAAATATTGTTTCTCTCAGAAAATGCCAATTTATTGAAATTGAAACTGGCTGTGGAACTTTGCTGATTGATTTTTTTTTTTCAAATTAAAAATACGGAGAAAATAATTTCTGAATAAAACATTTTTATTTTTGATCCAAAATTATTTTGTTTCAAACTTTAAAATTGCAGCTTTAATAGTTTTTTAAGAAATTGAAATAAAAATAAAACTCTTTATTATGAAAACAAAAACATTTTGATTGATGTGAATGAAAGTTTTTCATAACCTTTTGTGAACATTTTCTAGATGTTGACTTTTTTGTCCTTGTTTAAGACAGAAAATATTATCAAATTCTGAAAAATGCTTGCAGGACAGGAAAAAAAAACCCCACCATTCTTGCTCAGTTCTAATGCATTTTGTGTCACAATGCAAGAGAAATGTATTTCATGTCTTTTGTGCAAAGGAGTTATTTTGGGTCAAATTCCTTTTGGTTCACATATTATTTTAGTTGTGAAGAGTGAAAGAGAAAGCTAAGGTGTGAAAAGGGAAACAGCTTGTATGTGTAACACACTAGCAACTATGGTTGTCTCTTCCTATGGTAAAATCACATATGCAATCATCAAGGTCATTCAGTATATGCAGTAAAAGCTTTTACAACTAGGGTCCTAGGGTTCAATCCTTATAGACAATACATTACAGTTAGTGAGTTGTAGAGGGTTTTGACCTATCATGGACCTTTGAAGTTCTGAGAAGACTTCCCTGGCTGGGGTAGTGTGTAAAATATCAACAAATCAATTATTTACATTCCAGTTTCTCTTTGCTAAAAATGAAATTTCCCTAGTCTGCGACCAGGAGGTATCATTGGAAAATGTATTTTTATTCTGCCAATAGGATTTTTTTTTAGTTTTGATCAGTGTGGGACATACTTACAATGATTAAAATGAAATTCATGGATGTACTCCATTAACAATTAAAATTAAAGAAACCTCTTACAAATCAATAAAGTTTCCCAATTCTTTGCAGATGTAAGCTCTAGCCTCCATTGCCACATAATTTAGTTGAAATTCTTATACTTCATATTTTTAGTAATGTTAACAATGTATAGCAGCTGAAGAGTCAGAATTTTCCAAGTTATATATTTGTAGAGTCATGATTAGGCTTTAAATTGTTAACGGCTTAGTTTTGAATACAAGGTCACTTGTTAATGATTTATGACCAAGTTAGAAACAAGAATTATAAATTATAGCCTGAAATTTACAGAAGAATAAATGGCTATAGTTCAGTGGCAAGAGGAAACCCAGCAGCAAAGAAACATCCCCTTGATATGAAGACATATGGATGTACTCTTCATAGGACACTGTCACTTTGTCTCCTGCTGATAGCTGATTCATAGATTTTGAACTCCAGAAGAACCTTACTCTTCAAGTAGCCACAACAGAACCTGAAATAAATGTCCATTGGTGTAAATCTAACTTCTTAGTCCCAGTTCTGCCACCGTCACTCAAGATGAGTAATAACTCATCACAAAAGTAGTCATATTGATTTCAATAGGACAGAGTGAGTAATGGTGGTAGCACTGAGCCCTTAGTTCTGTGAAACTAAATAAAGAAAAAAGGGGCAATTTAGATTTTTCCAAAGGGAATAATGAGGCTCAGGTAGTATGTTACTATCACTTTTGACAATGTATTGTAGTTCATACAGAAAGTTGTCAGTCACTGAAGGGTGCTTAGAAGGGATTTGGGCACATGTAGGTAGAGAAGGGAGCACTCTTTCCTTTGAGGATTTCATTCATTCTGACTGCTGAAGACTATATCACACGAATGACAGAACAAATGTTCCCCAAAAAGAAGCTGCTGCTTCTTCTCTTTCTCTCTCTCACACATCAAAGAGCTGAAGAACTTGAAAACTCGGTTTGAGATTAATGAATATCTGTTGTATTGGGTTGAAAGATCTGTAGAACTGAACATGCTAGCACATTGCAGCAGCATCATTAAAAACATAGTTTCTTGATATAAAAGTCTGTGTTTATTTTAAAATACTCACATAGGTCTTAACTTGGGGTCATAAACAATCCACAATATATAATCCATATTTAAAAGGCAAAAATAAAATAAAATAATTTCTGTTTCTCAGCATTTTGACACTATAACACTATAAGCACTCAAAAGTCATGATAATGAGCATCCTATTAAAAATCCTCGACATGGAGAACATGCTATTATGTGTAATAATATAAGGGACATAGGCAAGTCCCCAAAGGCTAACTTATTACATTAGAAAGGTTGCTTCCCCTAAATAATTTAATTATGTTCTAGGGAAATTTTAGGTTTGCACATCTATGAAGAAATGATATGAACAAAGTCATGTTGATCATGGAAGTAGGAAAAGTCAGATGTGCAATAATCAAGCTAAAATCTTGAACGTTGCTTGGTTCCATGCAAGACCACTTCCATTTCATTTAATGGGAAATGAGAATTATCAACACCAATAGGTTAGACCTAATTTGTAGGATCTAGGCCTCTGAATAAAACCTCTGCACTTTTTGGGAGCACCTCTTAATATTTACTGTTATTTATTTACCCTTTGCATAGTCCTTTATAGCCCAGCCTGTTTATATAATTTCCCACCAAATATAGTTTTCAGTCTTAATGGACATCATTCCCACTACCATTTTTTTTTTCTTTATTTAGCTGCATATGTCTGCAGCTTCTGTGGAATTGCACCAGTCTGGTCCTTTGAAATCTTGTTGCAATGTTTCAACCTCTACTTACATTGCTGAAATTTACAGATGGGTAACTACATAGATGTAATTTCACTCAGACAAACCAGTAACTTTTACCAGTACAGTTTACTTGGGTAAATGACTAGATGAAGATATTGTAGCATAATCCCCGTAATGCACTACAGTAGCACATTTATGCTGGAGGTTTGTCTGTGTGTTGCTACAGTAATATAGGCACACTGGTGTGAATTTCTTTAATGAGGGGATGTGTGATAGGCTATTCTGTACTTAGCTCAATACTGAAACAACTGTTTACATCTGTACCCACTCACTGGCCTACATATTAAAAAATAGCATGTGCCAAACCCAGGAAAATACTAAAGAAAACCCCTATGAAAAAAACAAACTCATGCATGATAGCAATGGAAAACTGACTGTGTATTGCACATGCCCATAAAAACAAAGCAATTTGGAGGTTTCTGGTATTTCTGCTTTGAGACTTCATAATACAAAACCAAACACTACAATTTTTTAAGATGTTCCATCAAATAATATAGCTATCTGTAGCTGGCATAAGAGATTACTAAGGATCTAATCTGGCAGTCTTTACTCTGACAAAATTTCCACTGAATACAACAGTCATGTGAGGAATTTCAACTGAATGAAATGTATAGGGTCAAGCCTCGAGTGAACAGTATTGCCTCTTGTGCTCCTCAGACTTAAGCACAAATTAAGAACATGCAAATAGATTCAGCAAAAGCACCCTTATATAGACAAACCTGCAGTGGATAGCAAGAGACTACACAGTAGTTGTGCCAGATGAGCTTGGGAGTCATTTTAAGGTTGGATCATCAATCATATCTTTGCTCAAGTGTTTCTTTTGAAAATCATCCAGAATATAGTACCATTTTATATCTGATCTGAAACACTCCCAATGACCTATCATTACCAATTTCTTAATATTTAGGATGACAGATGGAGTGTTGGGATTTGAACCAAATACTGACCTTCTGTTCTCATATGACTAGCTCTGCCTTTATTGAGAGAGCAATGGGCACCATGAAGTACTGGTTAGCCACTCTGAGACACTGTTATACTTTATCAGCTTGGAGAAATGGATGATATTTCCTCAGCATTCTGCACAAAACTTCTAAGTGCGCTTGTAATAGATTCATCATCCTCTGAAGAGTTTTACATGGTTATCTCATGAATGCATTGTAATTTGTATGATCAGTAAAGGCTAGTTTTGAAACCCCTTACTCCCACTAGTGAGGTGTTCCCAGCCTGGGCATTCCCACTGAAATGAGTTGGATTATATGAGGAATAAGATAATATTCAGAATGAATAAGGGTACCGGAATCTAGCCTGTAATGGTTTGTAAGTGGATTAAAATAAAGATCACCTGTACAAGGACAGAGAAAACCTAAATAAGCTTTTGCATCAAATGAGTAAACTAGACCGTCAAGCAATATTTCCTGAAACTTACAATTGCAAAATGATAGAAACCATCATGTTCCAAATGTATCCCTCGTGTTGTTGTTTGATGTCTCTTTGAACAGACAGCTAGGCAAGAACCCCTTTTGTTATCATTCATCATGTTCAAAATGTTCCAGGTGTCATGCAAAACATACAGGAATACATAGTCAGCTGTTTGGAGCCTAATGAATGACTGTAATTCCAATATTTATGAAGGCTCTGTGACATAACGGAAAGGAGCTTATTAAAACAATAGCTGGAGAGAGATAAAGTGGCTGGCAGCTAGAGCACACTCTTCCCCCCACCCTCTCTTATTTCCTCTTTTCCTCTCCTAAGATGTGTGCCGAAAGCAATGAGTACAAAAGTAGAGCAGGGAAGCTTCCTAAGTAAGGACTCAGCACAAGTCTAGGGGCAGGGATTTAATTCAAGGCTTCTTTTGTTGATAGCTGCTCACAGTACACTCTGAGCATTTAGTAACTTCATGCCTGTCATCAGTCCTTTAACAAGATTGCAGAGCTTTAAGCAGAGCCAGACATCAAACTGTAACAACATCACAGGGTGTAGATTAAAACACCCAAGTCTTTTTACTCAGAAAATAGACACCTCGTTCTTCACCTGCATGAAAACAGAAGTCTCTCTTACTGATTTTATGGGTGCACTTATACCCTTAGTTCCCCCCACCCCGACAGAACTTCTGTGCGGGTCAAGAAGTATATGAGAGTGTTTATAGATTCCAACAGTATGGATTTATTTACATGGTACACACTAATGGATTTTACAAATAGATCTAGATGGTATCTCCTGATCCTGCAGCCAAAAAAAGGGATGAAAATCCAATTGATCCCCAGCATAAGGATGCTGAAGATGGGTGTAGCCCCTATGTGGGAATCTATCACATTGCAGGGTGTAGTCCGGACCAGTAAGGTCACCTGCTCAGCACCCTTAGCTGCCTCACAGTGCTTTGTTGCTGTTGCTCCCAACCTAATGTAAGCAGGTCACACTAAGAGTCTGTATATAGCTATAGCTCTGACCCCAGCAGCATGTCAGCAGTCACATTTAGGCTCCCAGCAGCCTTGATTACTATTTGCAGGGTGACTCCAACATAGTCCCAGTCCTGAATTTTCCCCACAAATCATTTCTTATGCATCATCCAGCCCTCTCCAAAGAGAGTTCAGATATTACAGGTCTTTTGCCCCCCTAAAGGGTCACTATATGACAGTATGCTGCTTTAAGTGGAGTTATCAATCAGTTCTGTTTAAAACAACAACATTGACTTAATTTTGATTAAACAATACAAGTTTATTTAATGACAAAGAGATAGATTAAGTGTATACAAGCACAAGGTGTTGAAGTCAGAAATGGTCCCAAGAGAAATCAAGATAAAATGCTTCCTAGTAGCTAAAACTTAAACTAAAATTGATTTAAGATGAAACCTTTACCATAGGTTCCCAGTAATATCACTGACCAAAACCTCAGGTCAAGAATTCCCCCAAAATCCAAGGGCTGGTTCATTTGTCATCTTAGGTTAAAAGAGAGAGAAAGAGAGACAACCTGAGGTGTTTTGTCCATGACTTTAATAGTCCAATTGCCTGCTACACTGCATTTTTCTGAAGGTTATCCGCCAGATAAAGTTCTTTCCCACTGTGATGACAGAGACATGGAGTCTAGAGGTGACCAAGGTTCCTAAAATATAGATCAACATGTCCCTCCCCTCTTTGTTATCAAAGTATGGCCACTTAGCAGGTGATTGCCAATCAACTTTGATTATACCAGGCTAGAACCATCAGCTTGTCCTTTGTTTTTGAGAATCCTATTTACCCTCTCTTGATGTCTCAAAGACCTTGTTTATTGCTAATATGTAAATTGAGGTAAACAGGCATTCCTTTGTTTAGAAATAGACATGTTTAACATTCTCCATAGTCAAAGTTCTGTATGTAAGTTTGAATATGGGCTAACACCATCACAAGGGAAATTCATAACTTTACATATCTACTCATCTTTCACAGTGGTATTATTGACAAGTGAATTACGAGTTCTCAGACAGCACCTCACAAGGCACATTTTGAACAAAAACTATTACAATAGCGTGCAGGGTGCAAATACAAGAGTGTATTTATTCACTGTATCATTTCCCCCTTCCCATTGTATGGAAGCTCTTCTCTGGAGATCAAAAACTGCAAGAGGGAAGATGCTTCGACTAGGAGAATTAAGTTCTCCCTCTACAATCAAACACCTGCAGGGATTCAACTAAAAATGTAACATTAACAGAATCTGCATTAACTATGGTGCATACACCTTCCATGCTGTGGAATCTCTGGTGAGGTACAAAGAGAAAAAGTGAAGTCCTGGTCATAAATGCCCTGAATGAAGTGCCCTGGAAATAATGAAGACATAGAGAAGCTTTTGTTCAAACATCTCCGGTCTTTGATTGTCACCTTCAGATCCCACTGAGGAGCTCAACCTTGTTTGTTCTTGGACTTGATTTGGTGAGGAAGGGTAAATTCTACTTCTTTTAGGAAACAATCTGGTGGAAATTCTACAAAGAAGGCTACTGTGGATATCTGAGTCTTGTAAGTGGGTGTTTCATGTATGGTCAACAATACGGCTCACAGTTAGGCAGTGCTTATTTTACTACCAGGTAAGGCTGAAACATATTTTTATGTTACTATTTTCAACCAAAGAAGAAAAGATATCAAGTCAGGAAATCTAATTCTACCTCATTTCCAATATAACATTTCCTTCATATGAACTACTGTTAGAGGAAATGCTGTAGCATCTAAATCTGCAAAGCTAAAGGGTTTTGTTTGTTTGTTAGCTAAATATTCATATACTATTGCTAGCATTTGAACTCCACAGAATAGTTGTGACATTCACACCAACGAAGCTGAGCACTTCCCAAACTCAGAAGCAATCTACGCACGTGTTGTTAGTGTCATGATTTTTTTAAAGGCTTCCCACGCATCCTCCTTATCTACTGAATAAATGCTTCATGGAGGAGAGAATTATGAGGTGTATTCTATTCTAACTTCCTCTCTCAGCTGCTGATAATTTCTCAAGCAAATTCTTTGTGAACTTAAGTTCTCAATGTTTAGTTTCAGCTCAGATGTGATTTGTTTATCCCCATAATGTTTGACAAAAATTAGTTGAACCACTTCTGATTGATGCAATCATAAAAGAAATTACTACTTTTGAGATCATGTAGCACAAACATGAAAGCTATACATTTCAAACCTGACTTGTTCTATAGTTCTCACTTGTAAAGCTTTTACACTTGGCAAGTTCACATACATGTTAGAACATTCTGTGATTTCTGACAGAAATGTAATGGTAAAAGAAGAATTGAATAAACTAATCTAAACTCTACATGCCCCAAATGAGAAGCAGGTAAACTCAGTTTACCTGTACTTATGCATTGCATGCCCTTCTAGAGGTAAATTTCAGGCTGTGTCTACATTGGGAAGGTTTGGCAACAAACGTGCAGTTGACATGTAAAAGTTGCCAAAATTGAAAACCGGTCAACCCAGTTTTTCTGCCATTCATTGATGATATTTCATGGCCACACTGCTAGCACTTGTCAAAAGAGAAAAAGAAATGTTGGTAAGCACCCCACAGTGCAGTGTTGTGGGAAAGCAGAAATGTTCTGTGAGCTCTCTGTGCTGAGGAATGTTAAAGCAGCATAGCAGTCTCTCCAGCACTCCCCTGCAGCAAAAGTCTGCAGAACAGGAAGGAGCATTCTAATGATTTGCCTTTCTTTGTTCTCTCAATGGAGCAGCTCACTCAGATGTCACATATTTCCTGGAACTTTGAAAAGGGTGGGGTGCATACCTGCAGAGCAGCAGAGATCACAAAACACTGAGCATAGCTACCAGGGCAGGCATTGTGAAATACTGAAGCCAGTTCTCTCAACAAAATAAGCAGCAGAGTCCACACTGGCTCTTTGCCAACAATAAAGGGAGGGGAAAAGACAAAAGACTATCCCATGGGTTTTTTGTCACCAAAACTGGGTGTTTTTCCTAACAAAAGTTGTATTGTAGTGTAAATGCTCATACTGTTTTGTCACCAAAAGAAAGGGATAGCTGTAAAAACAATGAGGAATCCTATGGTAACTTAAAGGCTAAGGAGTTTATTTGGGCATAAGCTTTTGTGGGTAAAAACCACTTCCACAGATGTACACAGGTAAAATAGTTTAGAAAACTCTTATGGTTAAATAGTAAAACTCTGGAGGTAGAATAGTGTAGAATGTTGGGTGCATATTGGATCATTTCAGCTTGAAGTCACTTGACCTTATTGTCTTAAAGTTTTGAATGTCTTCTGCATGTGTGTTCAATCCTGCAGTCACAGAAATTAATCTGAATATTGCCTTTGACTGATAAGGTATAAGACCTTTTACTTCTTAAAAAAGACTAAGATCACATCAAAGCTACATGCTTTTCTTCATGTTCTTAATTTCTCTTGAACCCTTTACACACTCTCCTTCAAAACAAAAGGAACTCTATAAAATGAAAAAATAAAATGCATATGATGTAGCTGAGATAGTATTCTGAAAACAATCTATTTAGACCTTTTCTTACTTGTGGTCTTAATTTCTTGATATTAATATTTTAATTATTGTTTTGGTAATAAATGTTAATTTGCTTAAATTTTGTAATGACCACAATAAACAGTGATGAATAATGGTGAATTAATATATCATGATTAGTACTTGATTTTTCCTCTTTTGTTTACAGTTGTCCATGAAAACACCAGCATTTTCTGGAATTTGAGTTGTCCAAGTGTTCGATTCATAAACGTTCATTAAATTATTTTTGTAGAAAAATCCAGGCTTATATACTGTGAGTTATTTATTGTGCTTGGAAGAGCATAACTCTGGGTATGTCTACACAGCAGTGTTATTTTGGAATAATGTCAGTTATTCTGAAATAACAAAGTGGACATCTACACAGCAAGCCTGTTATTTCGAAATACATTTGAAATAATGAGCTTCTTACTCCAACTTCTGTAAACCTCATTTCATGAGGAGTAAGGGAAGTCAGAGAAAGAGTTCTCTATTTTGAAATAACTTCTGTGTAGACAGTGCCAAAAGTTGAAATAAGCTATTTCGACTTAAACCATGTGATTAGTGTGTAGCTTAAGTGTGTAGCTTATTTCAAGTTTAGCCCTACTTTGTAAACTAGCCTCTTAAAACTAGGCTTCCAGTATGAATGCTTTCAGTTAAGTTAAAAAATTCTCACACTTTCCATGAATATTCTTGATGATCCAATTCAAATTCACTGTTTCAGCAACTATTTCTTATTTGCTAGAAAATCTGCAGAAACTGCAAATATGGGCCACATTAATTAGTGTAAAATGGAAAAAAGTTTTCAGTTTTCAAAGTGTAGCTTTCATCACAGCTACTGATTGCTGTAGTGATATTTGTTATTCTTTGGTCAACATGATCAAGATAACACATATCATAAGAAGCAATGGTTTAATGTAAAATAAAAAAGTTTAGACAAATGCTACCTCGAGAATGATAAAGTGAATAATAACACCCACATTAACAAAAAACAGACGCTTTTTTTATTTTTTCCCCGCCCAGAAGAGTCTACCAGTTATTTTGCTGTCACTTTAGATCTCAGGAAAGCAACTGCTGGCTAAGACCTTAAGGGTCATAAATGAGTGTCCTCCATCTATTAGAAATAAAAGAATTTGTATGTCACACTATAGCTGATTCATTAGTTTATATAATAACCAATCATATAAATCTTCATGATTGAATCTAATCGTTAAGAAGTTCAAGAGAAGTATGGACTTACCTATTATACCAAGGAGGTAATTATTATAATCAGTTATTTTATATATGAATAATTATATAACAAGTTTCCTAATTATATCTTATTTACTATATGTCTTTGAATCAAGTCAAGAGAATGAAGGAATTTTCATGGAAAGCTTGATGTAATTTAGGATTTGAACTTTCCTAGAAGTTGTGCTGTCCAAAGAGTTTTCATCTAGTGGTTTTTAGATTTTTGTGAGTCATATTTATAGAATGCATTACCATTTAGTTTTTTGAAGTTATTTAATTCTTGCAGAGGGCAAGTTTGTCTTCAAAATGTTGAATTACTGCTTTTTATAGGCCCACCAGATAATAAAACAACCAGGTGCTTGCAAGCGTTCCCCCTGCCCCCCACTCCCCATATGAAGGAAAAAACAAATTACAGATGAGGCACTAATTCTGAATTTGATAAAGTGTCACAGGTAATGAAAGTAATTAATATCACTTTGAAAGAGATTCAGAAAATGGGTCACCTGACCTTTAATTTAACCTTCATTATGTTATTTTTCCCTCCTCTTGCCATGGCACTTGGTTTAGGTCCATAATAGGGGTCAAAAAGTCATATTTCATTAAGGTAACAAGGCAACTTAGGAAGACAGAATTTTTTGCAATGTTCTTTATTGGATCTTATTGATTCATTTGTTGTTTGGCAACTGAAGATGGTCACCAGCAAGGAGTGACAATATTTTCTGGGCACCTTAGGTTGATATGGCTGACACACACTGGTATGCTGTACAATGAAAACATAATACACTATACCAAATGTAAAGTTTCTCAGACTTCATGGCATTGTTCATTAACAATTCTAAGGTCTGAATCGGAGGGGAATCTTTTTTTCTGAAACTGGGACATTCTGATTGGGCAAAAGAAAAGCCAGTTTATTATCAAGAGTAATGCTGAATTTATGGGTGTGTCTAGACTACTGAGTTTTGTCGACAAAAGTGGACTTTTGTCGACAAAACTATACCAGCGTCTACACTACCGCTGAGTTCTGTCGACATAACGTCGACAGAACTCAGCAGTTTTGTCGACGCTGGTAAACCTCATTTTACGAGGCATAACACCTTCTGTCGACAGAGTTCTGTCGACAGAAGGTGTTATTGCCTGTAGGGTTGCGTCTAGACTACAGGGTTTTGTCGACAAAGCAGCTTGCTTTGTCGACAGAACTGAATGTGTCTAGACGCTCTATGTCGACAGAAGTTTTGTCGACAGTATCTGTCGACAAAACTTCCGTCGACAAAACCCTGTAGTCTAGACATACCCTATGACTAGAGAAGGACATAGACTGACATACTGACTGGCCAGTGCTCTGTGTCAATAAATTTCAAGATTCTGCCACATATTGAGACCAGACCTGTAGGGCACCTAGATGGCTCAACTTCCACTAATTTCTGTGGACAGTATAGGCCATGAATGTAATAAGACAACAGATTGCTCACAGAAATATTCAAACTTTTCTATGCCTCTGGGTATTTAGGTGGAGGAAAATAAGCTCAGTTTGAAAATTAGTTGTGCTTGTTTCTAAAACAGAACTGAAGATTTCCATAGTTAAATTCTTCACTTATTAAGAAATCTTTAGGCCTCAGGTTCTCCTTTGGAAGTCAGGCTAATTAAATTAAAGAAATCTTTGTCATATACAATACAGATTCCAGCAACTGACAGAGGTGGCTGAGTTTGCAATATCTGGGAAAGGGTGTGAGGGAGAAAGACTTCTTCATGCTTACATTTGACACTTTACACCTAGGTCTTAACAAAGACACTAATTACCTTACCCAATACAAAGATAGCTTCCCCAATTATCGCCTCTAATATCATTAGCTCACAGACATTTACCTCCCTCCCTCATCCCTCTTCTGTTCTGAAATTTGATTTGTCCTTTTCATATGTGTTCATTTTTTTGATTGTATCCCTTTGGTAAATATGGTCATGCCAATTTTCTTCCACTATTTGATCTGAGGAAATAGTGGTCTGGCCCACAAAAGCTCATCACCTAATAAACCATCTTGTTAGTCTTTAAAGTGCTACATAGTCCTGTTTTTTGTTTCTTCTGAACTAGTTTGTGATTTTAAAAGGCAAAACTAAGCACGGGTCTCTGGTGCAATAAAATTAGTGAAACTCTTTTGTGCTTTGATTTGAAAGTGATAGGGGGGGTTGCTACTGCAGATAATGTTTTTGCCTTTAAACCCATAAGAGCTACTGTGAAAGCAAGCAGAACTCATGACAGACCAGGGGGTTGAAGTGGAGGAACCCTTGCAGTGAAAGGAATCAAGGATTGTCTTTAGAACACATGCTACCTGAGCAATCAGGTCAAACAAAGTTTCCTGTAATGAAGATCCATCCATTACCATGACATGCAGGCTAGTGCTGTAGATCACTTTCATGGTCTCCAAAGAAGCCGAGCAGTTATCAGTAACATTCAAAAATCCACTGGAAAGTCATTCATTTCACTTTATGGTCCTAATTAGCCATTTGTATAGTTCTATAATTAAATATGTTCCTTTCTCATCAAGTTTTTCACTTTAGTAATGATACCACTGTGCCACAAACAGGCCCCATGCTGCTTGGTTTGGGACTTATTCATAGCATTTAATTGGTCACCCAGTGGTTAGCCAATAACCCCTTCTATGGGAAGCAACACTCTGAATGCTGTTAATGGGCTGGAGGCACAGTGATTGCCTCCTGGTACCCAGCAGTACTGGGAATAAAGCAATTTCCTCCACTGTGTTGTGTGCCCAATAGCTAATCCTCTCCACTCCTGAAATGCACACTATTTGGTTATAAGTATTTGTGCTGGCTTACTTACCGCTGGGTTGTTAATAGGCAGTGATTCTTCAATGCTCCTTCAGTGAAGTTACAGTCTGCTTGCTGACTGCTAATTAAAACAAGTTTGCACTCTAAGACTGCAACTAAAAGGTAGCAAGGTCATATTATTTAATGCAAGAGTCTTTTATTTAACAATGTTTATACAGTTCTCATATGTGCACATTTTGCAAATGTACATGGCTATTATTGATCACATAAATATAGCCAAAATGAGCCACAGACTAATCTCCTAGCCTTTGAAGTGTCATTGTTAAACATCCCCTTTCTCCAGGACTCAGCAACAAAGACACAGTTCTACCCTAGAGAATTCTAGTGGTGTCTATTTCTTTATCTTAAACAATAATAAAAAAGGAACAGTTAAGCTTTAAATGGTCAAAACATTACTCATCATTTGACTCAATATACCAAGTCTGTTCTTAAATCTGTTGCATAACATTAATTAGAATTGGAGCAGTTATAGAATGGCAAGATTAACAAGGAAAACTAGTACAAATAAATGGTAGAACCAAATCACTCATATATATATATAACATATAAGCTGTTTAAAATCAAATTATTATATAAACACCCATCACCCATTTGAGTGCCTTCCCACAGTGTATTGAGTGACATAACTGTCTGTCATGTGGTTCTCCCTTTCTTTCTTTCTCCTCAGGGAGGAAATGTTGTGTGTTGTTTTGCTTTTTAATTTTTTTTAAATTGTAATTTTTTTAATGTAATTACTCTTCTTTTTTCATTGGCATCAAGTTTCAGAAATATTTCTTAGCCATACCCATGTAATATCAAAAGGAAACAGGGAAAGGAAGCAAAAAAAAGTTGTTTATCTGTCATCTGTGTTTACTAGCGTCTCACTTTTTTAAAAATTGGAAGTTTATTTTTCTACAGCCTTCATAATGAGATAGGATATGAGAGGTTTCAACAGGCCACAACATAAAGCTTGTATCAGCCTTAACTATGTAGTTTTGGTTGCCAGAGTGTACTGCTCATCTAAAAACTGCTTTTATAAATTGGAGTGGGTTCACGCTGCCAAACATAAGAGGGAGCTCTTCCTTAGGCTCTGAAAAGTAGATATTTATTTATTTTAATCAATACAAATCAGCTCTTATTGAATATTTGATACATTTGATACTGAGCATTGATGTTTAAGAGTGCATATGAATGTAGAAATCCTTTTTTCTCTCCCTCATTTTCAAGTCACCTAACGTCTACATCTTATTTTATTCTCTCTCTTCATTTGTTTCTATTTTCAGAACAATGAAACCTCCTTGAACTAAAGTTCAGACAGATCAAATATTGTCTGACTGGACTCAATAATCCAGGAGTTCCTTGCTGTCTATATTGCAATTGAACTCCCATGTCTGGTCCACAACAACTGACTTGGGATTACATGCTAGAAAATTAACCTGCAGATGTTCAGGCTTGGACTGGAGTCTGGGCTAAGACCAAATGAGTACACTACAGTTTTATATTCCTGCAGCCAGAGCCCTATAAACTCAAGTCAGCTGATACAGGCCAGTTTTCTTGCTGTATATAGGCATATCCTTTAGTGCTCATATACCTCTCAGCACTTTTGGTGAAGGCTTGAGTGGCTGAAAGGTCCTATGTCCAATTGACTGACTTTTTGTATTTTGTTGCTTAGGGCTATATTTTGTGCCAGTCTTAATGACTCTGATTTACCAAACATTTATGTATGAGAGTAAATTTACATACATTGAGTCCCATTCACAGAACTGTTCACATGCATAGGTGTTTGCACAGTGTGTTCCTGTATTTTAAATTGGTTCATGACTTCCAAATACATATGCAAGTATCTAGCACTTCTGGAGGAGTATCTTTTACAAATCAGTCTGAATTTAAAAATTAAAAATCCCTGCTTCTCTACTTAACACTGTGGGATATTGTAGATTAATATAAAATATTATATACATGCAATGTGTACATTTACATTTACATATATTTCAGAGATTGTCTTTTTTTTTTTCTTCCAAGAACTCCTCATTAACTGAAAGGGCCACTAAATTTGGTAACCACTTCCTCTTTTCATAACTGAAAGTAAGGTCAGGGTTTGGTGGTTCCAGGAAAACAGGACATGCTTAGAATGGGATTGTTTCTCATAAAACCACACAGAAAAGAGACAGAACTACCAGGCAGAGGAAAGGGGCTGGTTGGGGATGTGCCCCCCAGTAAGGATGGCCCCAAGCCGTCCACCGTCCAGGTGCCCTTTAGAGATGGGCAGGGGAGACTAAAGCTCCCTCCTAAATTTGTATGGGGATGTTTCTGGCTGTTCTTCATCAGAGAGCAAGAGGAAAGTATACAGTCTGAAGCATTCCTCGCTCTGGCTGAGGAACACAGGGCAGCAGACAAACCCAGACCTGCCCTAGCTGAAGGAAATGCACTTCCCTCCCCGCCCAGCTGTGCCTACTGCATCTGCAGTGACCATGGAGAGAGACTTCTCACCTGGCCCCAAGCTGGTGGTGTGAAAAAGGGCTGGGGTAACCCTTCTTTCCCCAGGGCAGCCTGCATACTGAACCCCTCAACTCCAGCCCCAGCCCAGAGCAATGATTTAAATGAAGCATGTACATTTTCATTTTATTTTCCAAAAAACAAATAATAATTAATGATCTGAGCAACGCCAAGTAAATCATCTAGTAGTATATATAGTACATAGTATACAGTTGTATATTGCTATTATATATATTAGGTATGTGTACACCATTGGTCATATTGTATAAACCATAATTCAGGGGGTAACATACATGTCCATTAAGTAATTAGGATTGTAATTAGGGGCTATTGCCCCCTACTAAGCTCAGGGTCCTATTGCAATAAGTATAGGATACTTGCACAGTATGGGTTCTTGTCCCAAAGAGCTTATGTGTTAAAAGACAAGACAGATAGGCTATGTCTAGACTGGCATGATTTTCCGGAAATACTTTTAACTGAAAAGTTTTCCATTAAAAGCATTTGCGGAAAAGAGCGTCTAGATTGGCACGGACGCTTTTCCACAAAGCACTTTTTGCGGAAAAGCATCCGTGGCCAATCTAGACGTGCTTTTGTGCAAAAAAGCCCCGATCGCCATTTTCATGATCGGGGCTTTTTTGCGCAAAACAAATCTCAGCAGTCTACACTGGCCCTTTTGCGCAAAAGTTTTGTGCAAAAGGGACTTTTGCCCGAATGGGAGCAGCATAGTATTTCCGCAAAAAGCACTGATTTCTTACAGTAGGAAGTCAGTGTTCTTGCAGAAATTCAAGCGGCCAGTGTAGACAGCTGGCAAGTTTTTCCGGAAAAGCGGCTGATTTTCCGGAAAAACTGGCCAGTCTAGACACAGCCATACAGTATTGGAGAGAAAAAGAAAGATTAAGCAAGTTGCACAAGGTCACATAGCAGATCACTGGTGGAACTAAGAGTGAAATCCAGACCTTCTGGTAACCGCACTCTACCTATTTGGCGAAACTAACTTTCAAAAAGAAAAATCTAACCATCTGCAGGTGTCTTATACTTCTGTTATTACAAAAGAAAGGTAATATTTTTAGGTAAATGTATTTGATTACTTCACACTAATTTAAAAGTGCTTATGCTGAACATCTAGGCACATACTTACAATACAAAAACAGTTAACTTTTGGAGATAATCCCCATCTCAAAGTATAAACTGGACAAAGCTCCCCTGTTCCAGTCACAAAATAATACTCGCACAAACAACAAATATTTTATTTATTTAGGGCTTGATTCAAAACCCATTAATATCAGTGAGAGTCCATCAACTAATCTTAATGAGCTCCGGAGCAGGTTTCTATATAACACTTTTTATCCATCACTGTAAACCTTCTCTGAAGAAGGTGGATAAACATTATTACATGCATTTTAGAGCTGGAGAAACTAAAGCACAGAAAGGGGAAGTGAATTCCTCAGCACCACACACAGAAATGGATGATAACTACCTTTCCCAAAGACAGTCCACCAGAGATGATATCACTGAATGGGCTGTACAAATACCCCAAGATAATCTGCTTCAATGCAAAAGAAAAAAAGACCACCTGACCACACATCTTTAGTTGTCACCTGCCATCCCAACAATCCCTCCACAAGTGACCTTCTATGATCTCTGGCAACATGTGTTAACCCTTTTTCTGTTGGACCTTGTATTTAGCTATGACAATCTGCATGTCTTCCCTACACCTGAAGAAGAGCTCAGTATAAGCTCCAAAGTGTGTCTATTTCACAAACAGAAGTTGGCCAAATAAAAGAGTTTTACCTCACTCATCCATTTACCTTTCCTATGTCTCAAATACAGCTTTTCTAGAAATTATATCACACTATGGTACAATATTTTCCCCTGATCTACAACATTCAGAATTACTATCTGTTGTATTGATGCCATATCTGGTATAGGGATGCAACAAAACAGAAAGAAGATGTTGCAAAACTTGTAGATCAGAGTTTAACAAAATGTATTAGCTCTATTGCTAACACAAGACTGCAGTGGCAGAAAGTCTGCTGGGCAAGGTTATGGTGGCACTAGATAACAATAGCTTCTGTTCCAGCTGAGAGCCTTTAGCGGTCAAACAGTATTCAAAGGGGGCAGCACTTTTGGAGGAGGAGTTGGTTGGGTGATGATGAGATGAGTTTATTCAGGGTATATCCATGGCAGCTTGAACTTGCAGAATTCACCTGAAGGTTGTGGCAGAGATTAAAACTGCCATTCTGTAGGCAGTAACCTCCCCTTCCTCAGGTAATTTTACTGGAGTACACCAGGCCAGCCTAGAGCAAAATGCCAATCATTTGAAGGTCATTTCACCAGAACCATTTCTCCTTTGCCTCAAGAAGTTATGGATTTCTAAATCTAAGGACTAATGGGAAAATGAGTCAAGTAATGTGTGTGTGATTCAACTAAGATATTGAATATTAAGTTACCTGAAAGAAGCACAATTATCAGAGTTCTTGAAAAAGGGGAGAATTATAGCTGGAGAAGGGCAGACAATGCAAGTCCTTTTTAAATTCAAGCTTTTTAAGGGTTTCACTTGCGTATTTACACACATTGCATCTAAAAAGACGTCCATATTTTCAAACATGTGGCATTTATTGTTGCTTATTGCAGACAAGTTGCTTAATGCACTTCTGTTGTTATGCTGCCAGAAGAGTTTATATTTGAAAGAACAGCATAAACTTAACTAACCCCCCCCCAAAAAAAACCCTCCGAACCTCAGCTGGCATTGTACTCAGGCTGACACCAAATTAAAAAGAAATGTAACAAAGCTGAAATATTCCAACCTGTTTGCACCTGAAGGTACCAAAAAGTGATTTGCAGTTGACAAGTTTACCCACAAAATTTATTTTGAATGTTTACTAGGTACTGTACTATTGCTAGAACATCTCATTGGGGAATACAGGCAGTCCCCGGGTTACGTACAAGATAGGGACTGTAGGTTTGTTCTTAAGTTGAATCTGTATGTAAGTCGGAACTGGCATCCAGATTCAGCCACTGCTGAAACTGACCAGCGGCTGATTACAGGAAGCCTGAGGCAGAGATGCTCTGCCCCGGGGTTCCTGGAATCAGCCGCTGATCAGTTTCAACAGGCTGAATCTGGACGTCAGTTCTTACATACAGATTCAACTTAAGAACCCCAGGCATCCCCAAGTCAGCTGCTGCTGAAACTGATCAGCGGCTGATTCCAGGAAGCCCGGGGCAGAGCAACTCTGCCTCGGGCTTCCTGTAGTTAGTGCTGGTCAGTTCAGCAGTTGCTGACTTGGGGACGCCTAGGGCAGAGCAGCTTGGGTGCTGCTGGGTTGCTCCAGTAGCGCCGCTCCTCAGCGCTACTGGAGCAACCCAGCAGCACCCAAGCTGCTCTGCCCCAGGCGTCCTGATTCAGCTGCTGCTGAAACTGACCAGCAGTGGCTGAATCAGGATGCCTGGGGCAGAGCAGATGGGGTGCTTCCGGGTTGGTCCAGTAGCACCCTGAGTGGCGCTACAGGACCAACCGGCAGCGCCCCAGCTGCTATACCTCAGGCGTCCGGAGAAAAGCCGTGGAGCACGGGGGCAGCGGGACATCCGCGGTGCATCTGGGCTGTCCGCTGCCCACGTGCTCCGCGGCTTTGCTCCGCTTTGCTCCCCATCTCCCTGGTCTGTTGGTCTCCAGTGGACCAGGGAGACGGGGAGCAAAGCCGTGGAACACGCCGGCAGCGGGACAGCCGTGGTGCGTCTGGGCTGTCCGCTGCCCGTGTGCTCCCCGGCTTTGCTTCCCGTCTCCCTGGTCTGCTGGAAACTAGCAGACCAGGGAGACGGGGAGCAAAGCCTCTGAGGACACCGGCAGCAGGACAGCCGCAGCGCATGTGGGCTGTCCGCTGCCTGCGTGCTCCGCGGCTTTGCGCCACGTCTGCCCAGACCAGGGAGACGGGCAGCAAACCCCGTTTGTAACTGCGGATCTGAAATAAGTTGGATCCGCGTAACTCGGGGACTGCCTGTAATCTAGTTTGCAATGCCACATGAAACAATGTCAGAAAAGCAGAGTGGAGGCAAACCCTGTTTTCTAAAGATATCCCATGTGAAACTGAATTGGGAGCAGACAGGCATCTGGCATGGAGGGATTTGCCCATTAATAGACTATGAAGAGACACTGGCAGAAGAGATACATTATCTGAAAATTATTATTTTTATGACTCCCCCTGTTACAAACACATCCACACTATGTTGTTGCCTTGCTCATTAATTATTCTTTATAACCTTTGGGTGAGATAGGAAAGATAGTGCTAGTGCTGGGCACAATTTGCCTGTGTTTTGTGATAATGCATTGGGTTATGCCCAAGAGCGTTCAAGGAGTCTTCTCGGTATTCACATAGTAGTGGAACAGAACTCAGTGGGGCACAGGGATGTTAAACCTACTTCACCCTGCTGGCTTTTAGGTGTATTTCTGGCATCTTTTCAAGCCAATAGATATAGCAGAATATATCACCAAGAACGTCCCACCATCTCTCCCCAACCCACATCTCCAGCTCTGCTACTGTTTAAAACCCAGCTTTGCTACTATATTTGTATGCAGGAAAAAGAGCAAGATGCAATGCTAGAGTTCTGCAGAGGGGTAGATGGGAGGCTGGGCTAAAGCAGGCATTTTATGACCTTAAGATCGCACAATGAAGTTGGGATCCTGCCTGACTCAGGCACACCAAATCTTGATGTCCATTCGAGTTTGTGGACACACTCAGAGCCATCCTATTATCCTGTAACATGGGCTGGAAGGAAAATGCAGAAGGGTGAGCGCACAATGGTCTTTTATGGAGCGGCTATAACGAGTGCTGCTATGAATGTTAAACCCAGATCTCCTGAGCCATCTAGCCTTGTAACAAGGAGGACTTGGCGAACAACAAAGCTGTAGGTAAACATCTCATTTCCTATTTTTTTTTAATTAGGAAAAGTGAAAATGAACAGATAGGCCCCCAGTTAATTTTTTTTTGACTATTGCAAATCTATCATGAAATCCAGTCAAAGTATTTTTTTGCTTAGATATCATGACCGACTAGTGTCTTGTTAGTACCCAGAACCTCTGTTATAGGGAACATAGGCCTTGCAAGACTAGGCAAATAATCATCTCCTCAAGTATCCTCTTCCTGCCTCTGACAATGGATAGTACTGGAGATTTCAGATGAATCAGATCGCTCCATAATTCATCTAATTTGAGGAACTATACAATGGGGGAGAAGAGTGAGGAGGAAATTCTATCCCCAGCTGGCAATCAGCTTATGCCCTAAAGCAGGAAGATTGATAGAACAAGAGATAAAAGGAGTGGGGAAAATAATGTAACTTATTGGAAATATTGCTTTGGACTGTCTCTCTAATGGATTCCCCTGCAAGCTAATTCTTAGTAGAACAAATGACCTATGGTAACATTATGTACTGCAGATAGGCATCTGCAACTGTATATACCTGGTGCCCACATTTTAGGTTATTTACTAGCTAGCCTGAAGGAGGTCAATGTTTATGGATGGGTGTAGGAAAGAGGTGGGAATTTATATTTCTTTCACAGGAAATAAGGGTGCTTTTCTTTTTATGTCTTTTACGTTTTCTTTCTGAGCCACTAGCTTTTCTGAACTTCAGACCACTATTCCTTCTCTAGCCTCTTACCCTCTGACATGAAACCCACTTTTAGAACCATGGACGAGGGTTTTTTTGCAGGAATTAAGTTCAGACTAGAAATATTCGGTATTTCTTCCTATCAACTAGGATTTCTTTAATGTGGCTGGGGGAAGAAGGAAAAGGGGGGTTAGCATGGACTCTTTTAGTATTGTCCAAACATATTACAGGCACATTTAGACTGATCATCATCAGGCAGGCATTCTGCTAGATGGTACCTCAGTGGTACCAAGCACAAGAGTAAGCATAGTACCAGCAACTTCGTGCCCATTACAGTTAGTTTTCTTTATAGTTCAGAACCATCAGATTGACAGAAATAAATTTGACCATTAGCTGGCTCTTTTGCCATGCTACCTCCTTCCTTTATTGTGTTTGAGAGATTTTTTTTCAAGGCTACAACAGAAGAGACTTCCCTGAGATATTGGCAGCAAAAGTGAGTGACAAATTGAAATGACAAGTTTGTGTTGACAGTATCTTCTGAATGAACTAGTGAAGGGGGCGTGGAGATGTTGCTTCCCGTTCTTTGTACCCAGAGAACATTTGTGCCAGAGGCAGAGCCCATATTCTTACACAGAAAGACAAGGTGAATGACATGCATGCCGGAAAGCTAGCCACTACAACATCTGTTTTCTGCACCCAGCCTCCTGAGCTAATAATCGTTTATAAATGCAAACTGCTATCAGAAACAGAGGCTAATAGAACAATTGTAAATATATATATATATAACTGTAGAATAAGAGGGTTTGTAAAATTACAGACTGTGGCTAACGGCTGTGGAATGAAAAGTATCTTCCTGGTCTGCACAGAAGAAGGATACTATCTGTTCTACTGCACTTTGCTAGACAGACAGAGGAAGATGAGAGATTTATTCTCAACATTACTTGCTGCCCACAGCCAGCTGTCTAATCAGCTCTTTAAAGCAATGTAAATATAAGCATAGAAATACTGACCTGCGATAGGGTGGAACAGGCCCTGAGGCCAAAAAAGGGCAAAGAAAAGTCCTCCAAGGAGGCTAGAGTAGCTGTGGAGGAACCAGCCAATCAGGAGCCAGGAAGGTCTATTAAAAGGAGCTGCAAAGGAAAGCAGCAGTCTTGCAGCCCTGTTCTGAAGGAATGAAAAGCAGGGATGACTGGCTGGCTGAGGAAGCAGCAGCAGCACCACGGACAGCTCTGAGTGGAGTGCTAGTTAGAGACTATATGGTAAACAGTGACAGAGCCCTGAGGCAAAGGTGATGCAAAGGTGAGGATACTGTCTCCAGCAGGGGAAGTCCTGAATGACCACTCTCTGCTCTCTGGGTATATCTAGACTACATGCCTCTGTCAACATGAGGCATAAGAGAGCGTTCCCTGTCAACCGATTCGCGTCTTGACTGCCGCGCTGTGCCGACGATCAGCTAAGCCAGCACAGCACAATGGCTATTTTTATTTTAACGAAGTAGGGGATATTTAAATCCCTGCTTCATTGACTATGTTGGGTAGTCTAGTTTACATGCCTCTGTCGGCAGAGGCATGTAGTCTAGACATCTCCTCTGAGTGGGGAATACACTGAGGGTATGTCTACACTACCCTGCTAGTTCGAACTAGCGGGGTAATGTAGGCATACCGCAATTGCAAATGAAGCCCATGATTTGAATTTCCCGGGCTTCATTTGCATAAGCCGGGCACCGCCGTTTTTAAATCCTGGCTGGTTTGAACCCCGTGCCGCGCGGTTACACGCGGCACGAACTAGGTAGTTCGAACTAGGCTTCGTAGTTCGAACTACCGTTACTCCTCATTCCACAAGGAGTAATGGTAGTTCGAACTAGGAAGCCTAGTTCGAACTACCTAGTTCGTGCCGCGTGTAGCTGCGCGGCACGGGGTTCGAACCAGCCGGGATTTAAAAACGGCGGCTCCCGGCTTATGCAAATGAAGCCCGGGAAATTCAAATCCCGGGCTTCATTTGCAATTGTGGTATGACTACATTACCCTCCTATTTCGAAATAGGAGGGTAGTGTAGACATACCCTGAGAGACTACAGAGGACACCAAGATGGACCCCTGGTAAAGGTGTATCCCAGAAAGGGATCTGAGTGATTTACACAAGGTGTGACTTAGGCAGAGGGCTGAGTGACCAAAAGGCTTTTAAAGGAGAGTGTAGTCACATGCACTAAGCCAGATGGGGCACTCACGGGAGCCAAGTGCCACCCTGTTAAATAACCATACAGCTCAAGAATGCAGTATGAAATTGTAGTGTCTCTTCAACTATTGAATAATATGCTGTGGTACCATGGATGTCTGGCTCCACCTATACATAGCCAGTGGCAGGGTCAGGGCCAGTATGACTTGGGATATGTGACTATAACAAGACTAATGGAAGGTAATATATAAAATGATCAAGTGAAAATTACCCTTATTTTACCTGATACTACCACAACTACTCAAAAGGAGTATTAAGCACAATTCTGTGCTGTCCAAGAGCTATACTGTCTTCCAGGTTAGCTTCAAGGCTCAACCGAAGAGGCTGACTTTAATCTAGAAAGCCCTTTCTGGGTTGAGTCATGAATCTATTATAAAGACTGCCTCTCTTTGTGCTGCTTGACAGTTCCATGGTTTGTATACGTGGAAGCTTGGTGAGCCACATTCTCTGATGGCATACAGCAACAGAGCTTCTTTGAAATCAATGCAGTTTTGCACCAGAGAATCAGACCCTGTTATCTCAGTGGAGGGCCTTCCATTCTATAATCCACTGCTCCCTTGGACACAATGTAGGTCTTTAATTTAGGTAATCTGCAAAATTAAAGAGTAGACTTTTGAGAGTCACATTCTCTACCAAATACTGTGCTGTCTGTCAATTAACTAAACAGGATTTCACCTCCAATGTACATTCGCCCTTTGTTTTTATTCTGATTGATTGAGCCTCTGGTCATTGTAATCCAGACAGAGTTATTGATGAAATTCCAATCCATGTCCATGCTTGTCTTTATTTGTGTAAAGTTCTGCACACTTAACCACTACTGTGCTCCTATGCTCCCTCACGGCTGGAAGAAATTAGATCCTCCCAAAAGCTAATTTTCCTTCTTTTTAATTAGGCTTGGTTTTTGTGGTTTGCTTTGTTTTGTTTATTCATCAACAGCTTTGAATACTCTGAAAGCTGTTAAGTTGTAAAATATAGACATAACCTCATTTGAGTCTTTCTCCACCAGGCTATTCTTCATTTTCATTTGATACATAAATGTAATAGAACATGACAATGGTGGATAAATATAATTTAGTTTTTGGGAAGAACATTTTAACCTCAGTTATATTTTGTCCACTGTCTCTTGCCACCTTTAAATTACTTCCCACTAGAGCTGGTTAACAATGTCATTTTTTTTGCCAGAAAATTCTGACATCAAAAAGTTGCATGGCAATATATCTGTTTTGATTACATTTTTAAAGATTCCTCAGATTCAGAATGGAATTTCTGGTCAGAGAAAGAGCACTAGCTATTGTATCATAGCCAAGCTCAGCAGCCAAAGCAGTTTAGCTGGGATATGAGAGATCCAGATTCAAACTCCTGCTTTAAAGGGCATATACTAGTGACTTAAGCATCAGGCCACAGTGTCAGTTTAATTATTTATGTAAAATGGAATGGCACCAATAGGACAGATTGAGATACTGACTCTGTAACCCATCTTCAAGTCCCTGCTGTGAATCAGGAGATTGTTATAGGGTGAGTTGGTATCTGTCTCTCTCTCTCTCTCTCTCTCTCTCTCTCTCATTTTTCATTTTGAGAAAGAGACAAATACATTTCAAATTCTTTTTTTCCCCACAAAACAGAATTATTGTTTTCTAGCAAGTCTTAGTTTCCATAGACATCTCTTTCTCTGATACAATAAGGATTTCAATTTATTTGTGTTCCTGCCCATGTCTGGGATAACAACTACTGTCATCTCTAAGTTCTCATATTAGGAAAGAAATTACTCCCTTCCAATTTTTTTAATTACAACTAGTAATATTGCAAGTATTTTTTCCGAACTCTAAAATATATTTGCTGCATGTCTTATATCACCTTATCAAAACGGACCTTGGAAACCAATTTTCTTCGAGGTTTTGTGCAAGATGAATGTTATGATGATACTCATTATTATCATCAGACACAACGGATTTTAGAACCAACTATTTCAAACAAAGGGAGTTCTAAATGAAGGGTTTTAAATAAAGTGGAGATTCTAATAGGAAACCATTTAAAAATGAATTAGACATAAAAGGAGTTAGATGTGCTATAAGAGAGTCTAATGTAGTAGAATACAGTAGGAGTCAAATGGAAGTAGTTTGCATTATTCAATGTACATTTTCTCACCTTAATCAATTATGTTAAAACGGAATTGAAAAAAAAGGATATTTATTGATATACTTTCATAAGAACAAAAGTTAGTGTGAAATTCACCCTTTTCAAAGTGTCAGCATAAGATCCACAAAGGGACGCAGATATTGCAACATGAAGCATTGCAATGCCTATCCTTTAACTACCTAGAAAAATCATTGCAACAAAAATGGGATCCAAAAAGTCCGACTTAGACACCTACAATGATCTACGAGCAGCAGGCCATATAGGCTAACTAATAGGAAATTCTGAAGACACAAGTGTTTCCTAAGCCTCATCTTTCTCATGGAGCTAGGTGCCTAAATCAGGGCTGTAGGGAGGTGCCTATCACTGTTTGTGATCCAAGAATGAGAACTCATGTCTGGCAGACCAGATGGCTTAAACACTAATGTTGTTTCTGAAATGAGCTAAGCACCAGCCTTACTTGACACAGTGTTCAGGAGAGGAAAAGTTTACCTTTTAAATTTTATCCCAACAGTGAAAACATTCCCTTGGGATGTGGAAAACTCAGGTCCATCTCCCTTCTCTGTCTAAGAGGAAGAAAGCATTTAACGGGGTCTCCCACACCATTCACGTGAGTGCTCTAACCTTTGGGCTACAAGATATTTTAATATGGGTCCCCCCCACTGCCATTCTGAAGCTGTTCCAATTTGGATAAATATTGAGAGACTAGAGTCAAGGCTCCTGACTCCTATGAATAATTAGTATATAAAAGCAGAGCAGCCTTAACAGGAGAGATTAAGAAAGTCCTAAAGCAGGCTATGCCACAGTCCAGTGGTTAGAGAACCATCCTGAGGAGCTATTGGAGGCCTCACTTCAAATCTTTTCTCCTCCTAAAGTAGAGGGGGCAATCAAACCTAGGTCTCCCTCATCTGGGATTTAGGTGCCATAGCTTTCTGGGTCTGGGCGTGAATGAATTTCATTCCAAAATGATAGATCTTCTAGATATTCTGAGAACATCATAAAGTAAACTGTAGAAAAATCTGTTGCCCCACCTCACCTCCTTTGGATCTATTTACCAAATGCAGGTTATTTATATTGATTATTCCTGTCAATGTGAATAGGAGTTAGGCATATAATCATCTCAACTGATAAGAAGAATATAGCCTCACATTCTGTAGTCCCTATTCCTCTAACCACTATATTAAAATAATCTAATGTCACTTCAGAGAACAAAAAGATCCAGGAATTGTCCCATTAACACACATTTCTTCCATCTCTAATCTCTGATTCAATTATATCAACTCAAGAACATTAACAGCATCATGCAGTTAATAGCCAACAAGTGGGAAAGTAATCTGAGAAACAAATCAATTTTAATTAGAAAACATATTTGCCCTTGGAAACAAACTGATATTATAAACTACATGAAGGTATTGTGATATACATGCTCTCAAAAAAGTTCTGCATTTAGAAGATATATTATAGATACTCTATGATGGAGAGACTGCTATTTGTAAATGTTCTCATATAGAGCTTGATTTACCATTGCACTCGCCTTACAACTGGCAAGACGGGAAAAATGGCTGTAAAATGTTTAATTTGGTAGTACTTTGCACAAGCATAAATTACATATAAGCTACTACACAAGGTGCCAGACAATGGAGAATAAGGCCCATTCTCCACTTGTGGTAATAAATATGAGAATTCAGAGCTTCTCAAGATGTCTTTTTTTCTCTTAACATAAATTAGGGAAAGTATCATTTGCATGGATCAGTTTAACTACTTTTCCCCCCTGCTTCTGTACTTATTCGTGCATATTATAGAATAGTGAACATATGTGAACACTTGAGAAAGGATCAGAATAAGTGAAAGAATGTAGACTTTTTTGACATAGCCACGCAGCTGATAGAAACTTGCCTGACTCAGACTACCAATTTATTCCAACGGTAGAGCACCAAGCAATCATCATGCTGTTATGATTTTGATTTACTACCTGGAATGTATTCATGGCTGTGACCTAGAGGTAACAGGCTACATATCCCATTACCAATTTCCTGAGTCATCTAGTCTCCCATCTGAGACATTAATGTTTCTCTTATATTGCATAACTAACAATGCAAGTACATTTTTGTATAAAGTATTCTGTATGCACCTAGAGAAGCTTAAGGATTTAATACAGATTTAAAACAAAACAAAGCAAGCTAAGATTCAGTCCATATGGTATATAACATTAAATAGAAGAAGCTATTGCTTAAATAAAAGAGGCAGCTCTAAACCGCTACCCTTTCACCACTAATCAGCTTGCTGACATTAGTACAATCAGCGGAAACTACTTATATTTCAAAGGTGAGAAAATGAGATTGAGATACAGTGGTTATTCTCCACTGCCCTCATTATATTTGCCTCAAAACTGAAAACATCAATAATTGCCCCTTACGTAATCATTGATTAGCAGGTCAGCTTCAGCAGGTATAAGGCCTTGCTCTATACATAAGTGAACAAATGGCCCCCCCACCCCAAAGTTCTAGACACTTCTATAAAGGACAACACTCTAGCCCTTGCATAGAAATTGGAGTTTGAACACTTAATTGCTCTAGTGAGTATAGAGATTCTGCTTTCTTTATTCAGTATGTTAGGAATTATTAACTTTAGTTACACTTCTCTTCCTGACACAATTTTATTAATGAATCAGTTAGCATATAGCCCTTGATGTTTGCTTCTTTTCATAATTGCTACTGTATAGTTGTCAGCATTTATCACACTACATTGTCATTGCACTGCATTCCTGACCTGGAATAATGACCCTCTCATATGATCAAGGGACATTTAAAGTTCCTTTCTTCATATAGTTCACAGTCTCTTATGAACAGAACAATCAAAATTCATTGCCTAAAGGACCATCTACTGTTGGACATTCAGACTCATTTGCAGTCATAACTGGCTTGGGCTAGACTTAAATGCTACAGTATCCTAAGAAGCTAGTGCATCACCTTGTCCTTTGGAAGCTGGAACATTAAAAGGACAAAACCCCACTGCTGAGAGCTACATTTGCACAAAGTACCATTTTGCTGCTATGAAATGAGGCTGTACTGTATCTGCAACATAACCAATTTAATAACTGCTGTTACATAGCACAGTATTTCATTTTCCCCAATTAACCCTCCCAGAAAATGGTGAATATTCAGCATAATTTTTTTCAAGTTAGCAAAACATTGCTTCCATAGCTAACACTAATGGCATTCAATGGCTAGCTATTTAGGAATTTAAGTCATGAAGCCAGTTCCCCAGGACATAAAGTAGCGTCCATCTTGAAACTAACTACCTGATGAACCCCATAAACAATAAGGCAATATTATACATTTCAGTTCACTTGCCAAAAGCACAGAATATGCAAAAGACTAACTACAGTTCCTGTATATTCCAAGTTAACAACCTCATTTCTTCAGTATTAAAATAATTAACTTTGGATCCATATTACCATATATATATATGAAAGGTGGTAAACATCTTCAAGACTTTATATGGATATGGAGGACCTTCCTGTGGCTTGGTTATGTCATGTGTGGCTCTCACAAAGGCCCTTGTAACCTACGCAAGACTATAAAGACTAGAAGCCTATTAAGCCTGATTTCTATTGAAGGGTTCCTTCCTGTTGTACTGTCCACAATTACCTAGGGACTGCTTCATTAACAATACAGATGTGGCTGCTTCCAAGGTTTTCTTACTAAAATAAAAACTCCCGTTTTTCTTCTGATTATCATATCATGTGACTGGCTTAAAAAAACTAGAGCTGGAGCCTCTTGTCTGTATTATTAGTTATCAGAATCAGGGTTGGCCTTATGACTGGGCAACTGCCCCAGGTGCTGTAGTCCAAGAGGCAAAGAGCAGGATGTGCCTAGGGTTCAAAGCTGCCAAAGAGACTTTGGTGCAATGAGAGGTTGGGGAGCCCAGGGAGGCAGTGGAGGTTCAGGGTGGCAAAATATATATTCTACCAGGACTCCATTTTCCTTAAGGCTGGTCAGAATATGTATGGGGAGGTTTTCAGAGTTATATTTGTAAAAATACAGAGACAGTGAACAGGTGTTGAAGTAAAACTAGCATATATAGACAGATGCACCTCAAAACGCTCCCAGTCTGTTAAAGCCACATAGTCTACACTTACTAATTCACAGCATAAACATGTTGTTCTGTGAAGTGTTCTCTGTTATAGCAGCATCTCCCAGGGGCATATACATAGTTAATAAAAGGCTATCATTTTTTTCCCTAAATGCCTTGGAAAAAATATGCCATGTATTTTGTTCCACAAGTACAAAAGTTCCTTATTTTAATGCATCCTGGCACGAAGGGGTTAAAAATGGAACTTTACAGCTCCATCATGCACTAAAACAATGTTCTCCAGTCTTTTTATGATGTGGATCACACTCAAGCAGAGATATTATTTTATGATCACCTTCCTCCCAATTTGCAGTTATGCAGATCACTTCTTCACCAATTCATAAATAATATAGTATAAATGTGGCAGGTACAGCAATTGTAATTCTAGGAAACTATTACTGTATTTTTAACTGTCTTAAGAGCAATAAGTGATTTGCCCTTTTGACTCCTGGCAGAAAGGAGAAGCCATAACACAAGGCCAGCCAGCTCTTTGTGAACCACCATCAAGAGCTTCCAGAGTATTATTTGGGAAACATCACCCTAAAGATTATCACACTTGAGCTTTGTCAGACCAGTGCTAGGAATCAATCTCAGACCAGAAAGGTCACCCCACTGAGTACTACCTGCCCACCCATGCAGAGATTTTCCACGATATCTAAAGGATTTAGGTGCATATCTTCCATTATTTTATCATAAGCCAAGTGTTTAAGCCTACAAGGTGGTTTTGAAAATTTCAGAATTGTTGAAAGCTGGGGCCTGGTAGCTTGATTTCAAGCACAACAATACATACGAGAAGCAATCTGAATGCCAGAGCAATTATTGAAGAACAACATAATGAGTTCTCTATGGTTAGTAACACCTAATGAGTCAGTAGATGATTGGTTTCAAAGATAACCTCTTGTAAGCTCTTTGCAATAAGCATTTCAAATGTAGAAGATTCACAGATCTGTACATTTTTTTAGCACCAAAGGAAACCACTATTATTCTCTGGTCTGATGTGCTTCAACTCACAAGCCAAAAAAAATCACTATGATTCCTTCATGAAGCCTCAAAACTTCTTCCTGAGCTACAGCAAATGGTGCAGAAAGATGTGTGACCCTGTTTTAAACACATCAAGTGATGAAGACTTCATCATACCCTGAAATAAATTGCTCCAATGGATAGTTACCTTCAGTGTTAGTCTGAATGTATGTAGCTTTAGTTCTTCACCCACTAGATTTTGTAAGTAATTATAGACAGTGATCATGTCATCTCGTAACCTTCTTTTCTTAAACTAGATTAAAAAAACATCAATCATGTTGTAAGGCAGGTTTTCCAAACATTGAATACTCTGAATACTTGTATCTATACTCTGAGCCTATTATTAGCATCTTTTTGAGAAGTACAGTCACCAGAACTGGGAATAATATTCCAGTAACTATCTCACTACACACTGTAACCAGTCGGACACAACCCTCCTCCCTTCTCTCCACTGGCATCTAGCTGACTGAACATACTCCTCTGCTTTTCCCTTTTTCCTGACCCTGGCTTTCTTAGGCTATGTCTACACTATGTCCAGGGAACACGTCTGCTCTTCTGCTTTTTTGTGTGTGGAAGAGCAGACTCACTCTTTCAGAAGCCCTGTCTTCCTCCTCCCATGAGGAAGAAGGAATCTTCTGAAAGAGGTTTTTTTCCCAAAATTTGGCCCAGTGTACACATGCCAAATTTCGGAAAAGCTTCTTCCAAAAAAACAATCGTAAAAAGGTACACAAAGACATAGCCTTAGTTACAATTTATGTCAAGCTTTTTATCATACCTTTGGTATGTTATCTTTAGAACAATGCAATTTCTTGTTACTCAAGACCTTGAAACCAATTTTATTTAGATAAATGAATAGGCATGTAACCTGTGGATTGAATGTGAGGTGTGAATTAGAAATACCCAGTCCAAGGTAGTTTGGGATCTTTGACCTTTTAAGGCAGACAAAGACATTGAAAGAAAATAAATTAACTGAAAAGTGGCCAGAAAATCTCTCTCTCTCTCTCGGACCAGATGTAACATCTCAGCAGAAACCTGGGACCAGCCCAGAGAAAGTAAAGCCTCCTGAAGATCCGAAGGGATCTCCCAAGGAACATCATGGTCAAGTCTCTGTGAAGATGATGTCTGACCAGCTCGGAAGTAATCTAGACAGCACTTGCAGACCACCTCCAAACTGCAAGCATGAATGATATGTGTGTATGTGATTACTCTTAAGAATTTGTACCAATAAACAATACTGCTCCAGTGCACTCTTTGTCGGGGTTTGTTCCACAGCAAGTCTGAGGAAGTGCAACACATACTATACACAGTAGTAATAAAAACCTTCCTACTTCTACCTGGTATTGCTTTGCTTGTACACCCAGGAGTCACCTTTGTTCTCTAAGTCATCCACATGCATTATCATGGTGAGATCTAAACCCAAAAGAAAAAGTCACAAAAGTCACCCACTTAGCTATGCAGACATGACAGAAGATGTTCTTGTCCACTAATGACTCCTGGGATTCCAGAAGTAATCAGAGTTTTAAGATTAACCTCCAGATTGTAAACTTTGAAGATGGGCATACATTCCCTCTGTATGTTAGATATACATGAAGCTTATATGCTCATAAGAACTCCCCTCTTGTCTTTCTGTTAAATGCTTCCTGAGATGCCCAATGCCAATCATTACCCCCTTTTAAATATTAGACGAATAAGAATTATACACCAAATTAGTTAACCATACTCCTTTGACTGATGTGTTGGAAAGTGTAGCTCTCTTCACAAATAAAAAAGGCTTTGGTCCTGATCCTGTCCTATGAAGATGCACCCATACTATCTGTGAGGACAATGTACTATTTCAATGAGGTTTGAGGCAGCCACAAGAAACCATCCACATAGAACAACTTGTGAGATCAGGATCTTCATTTGTAAGTGGCTTTATTTAAGGGATGTTCTTCACAGAAATAGAATAAATTCCCAGACAAAGATTTAACAAAATAAATTTCAGTGGGAGCTGCTTTCATAACTTTTAAAAGTCTGGCCACTAAGTTCTCTAAATATGGATTTAGGAGCCTGAAATTAGTCTTTTAAAAAAATCCAGGTAAGAGAACTACGTCACTTTGGCCCCAATTTGGAAAACATAGCATAGCATCTTTATAGAAAACTATGCTGTAGGTTGGTTTCCACTAGTAAATAGAAATAGAGTCCATAGCAATGTTTGAAAAATGTCTAAGCAAGACAAAGAAACTGAGTTTCAATCTTTCTATCAAAGATGTGTTTAAAGCACAATACTATAGAAAGATACTAATGACGGTTTCCAAAAAAATCAGTGTAGACAGATCATTGGAGTCAAAAGAAATCAGTCATTTGTGTATTGCTGGTTGTAATATATAGCATACAACCATCCTTCAAAATCACTGCACATTTTTTATGTACGTAAAAGAGGATGTTCTTTCTTTTCAATTTTTCCAGGAGCATCATCACCTCTAATGTGGAATTTGTCTTTTCAGTTGAGAAAAAAATTAGTGAAAAAATGGTGTGCTGGTAGATTTTGCTTATTCAGCAATAGATTTGGGTATATTAAAAAGATTTTAAAAGCAGAAAAGGAGAATAATTTCAATATGGAAAAATCCTGTTTCTCAGTCATAACATTCAGTCATGAAATGTTGAATACAAAAGATAAGGAATCTATTCACTAATGTGTTATCCTGAACATCAGCCTTACCACAGAATTCAAGAAGGTATATAAGAGGTGGAATTACAAATGAAGACATAAAAAAAACCCTTCATATTTTCTTATTCACAAAATCCTACCTCTTCCTAATCTAAAGTTTTCCCACCATCAAATATACACCTAATAGATGAATAGACCAACAAAAACACTCACTTCAGGGAATATTTGACAATTAAAAAATATGGCAAATATTTTTTTCCAAAATGAAGGTGAACAAAATATTCCAGTTATTGAAGTGAAAAACAACTTATTAAAACAAGTATCAGAGTTTCCAGGGAAGAGGTTGGTTAGGATTCAAATAGATTTATAGACACATTTTCACCTTTGTGGACATACCAATTAAAAAAACACATTAGATATATATATCTGTGTGTGCTCCCAGATAGATGTGTATGCAAATACCAATTTGCACATGGCTGCAGATGTGCACATAGATTTTACTAATGCATATTCAGCAGTCTAGTTTACAGCTGTAACCCTTATTTTTGAAGTTGTTCAAACACGTAACAGAACTTACCATTGCTGAGGATTTTGCTGTTGTCTTTCTCCTTTTTGCTTGATCTAACTTCCTAACCACTTCTTCAAGCAATTCATGTGCTTGAAAGCTTCATGTCAGCAAGAAACAATGTTTACTCCCCATTATTTCTCCTTTCTGAAGTTTCCATCCTTGCATAAACAACTCTCATCCAGGAGAGAATTACATGTGCTTGAGGAGATTTTAATATCACTTCACATTTGGGAAAATTTAAATTCCTGAAAAAATAAAAATGTTTATTAATGATTTCATGTTATGACATTAAAAACAAGTGTTAACAATAGAGATAGTACAAATATGTTCACATCCATTTTTTTTCTGTATTTTTGGTAAAAACTTGACCAGATGTATTTCCAAGGATAAAATCTGTCCTTCTATATATATATGTATGTGCAGAGCTCCCTGATTTGACCCTGGGTGCCTCCAAAAAAATCCAAAAGGTGAACATTTGTGGCTCAAAAGCATGCAAATGACTCTTGCAATACATTGTTGGGTCTCTGTACATTTATGGAATGTTAATCGGAGATTAAAAAAATTCAGCTGGCCTCAAAAATATAAGCAATACTTCATTTTTTTAATTAAAATATATATTGTTGTAGTGTACAGAAGGTGTTCTGAAATTTCATAGAGTTTGGAGTATGGCAGCCAGCTTCTAGTAAGGCAGTAGACCTCTAGTGAGAGACCAAAAAAGGCAAAGCCATGACTGAACAGTATCTTCTTTTTTTTTTTCTCCCTTTGACACAAAAGAAGCATTAAAGGCTTTTTCCTCTTCCTTAGTTTAGGAATATGTTCAAATCAGGAAGGGATGGAGCTTTTCACAGTATGATTCAAAGTGATTCCAAAAAAAGCTGCTCTTGAGTTCTTGCTGCCTTACTTGTCTATGTGGTCTTTTCCTCTTAATACCTCCCTCCTCACCTTCAAAAAACTCTTCCTACCTGAGTAAATGATCACCTGGAAACACAGTTAGATCATTCCTGGCTCTTTTAACTCTCTCCTTTAAAAGGATTTAGACACCTAAGTCCTCTTATGGAGCTGGGTTTAACTTCCACTTTATTGCCTAAATCCAAAATGTAGGTGCTATCAAGACCTTCACAATCCCTGTCTGCTGGCACATAACTTTGGAGATGTAAATTAAGCCATATTAAAAAAAATCCCAAAGTGACACAATTTTTCCTTTGTAGGTTGAATTATGCTTGTTTATACACATTGAGAATTGGGCTCAAACTGTAAAGCATTAATATATAAGTGATTATTCTAGTGATTTTTCTTTCACATCTGTAGAAAAAAATAAAATTTTAAAATGCACTACTTTTATTTTTCTCCCCTTTCCTAGTAATTATCTGTAAAACAACCACTTATAAAAATCATTTTTTCTGATAGAGTTTTCACTATTCTAAAAAAAAATATTTACAGTAAATGTATATTTCCAAAGCTTTGGTTCTAAAACCAATTAAGAATGCTATCCTTTTCAAAGCTTCTATATTTGTTTAAATGAAACTAAATCAACCTAGGTTTATCCTGTATATAATACTATTGAAAACAGCACCTGAATGCTCTGTGGTAAGTCCTAATTAAATCAGGGTAATCTGTAATGTGATTCAAAACAAGGTAAATTAGATGCCATAGTTTCTGTTTGTTCTAGATTCATGAACCATTTCAAAACTTATTTTCCCCTCCTAATGAGCTAATGAATGTTGCCTCATCATAAATCTTAGACTGTGTGCACTTTATTTTCAATTATTTCCATATTCACTAATGAGAGTTTAAGAGCAAAGTTTTATCTTTTTTCTTCTTTGAGAAAGTAAGCAATGACTGATGATCTAGTTAGAAATTATCTCCTCACTTAACAACACCTGAAACAGCCACAAAGGTATCTGGTTTTAGCAACAAATTACCATGGAGTAAATTTGAGGAGGAAATAAAAAGACAGGACAAATGACAGAGCTGAGAAACCAAGCATTTTAGACAGTAAGCTTAGAAACAAAAGCAATTAGGTTTTAAATGTGCCATTGCCTTCTGAAATTCTTGAATTTGCAGTTTTCTGAATGAACTCTACTACTGTGATGAGACTCAGTTAGGTGTTCTGAGTTCCCAGGGTACTCAGGTATTAGAAAGGACATTGCGAGGGAAAAGTTTGGCAAGACATTTATCTATTCCGAGATTCTCACTTATTAACATTTCTTGAAATATTGCATATTGAATAAGTATCTTTATTTTTTTTTACAGAGAAGTGGAGATGAATAACAAAATACACATAATCCAAATTATTTAGTATATGCAATGTCTACCATGATTTTTTTTTTTTTTGGCAAATAGATACCAATAAAGGGACCTAACATCCACAAACAAGATTTCTGATTCATGCATCGCTTAACACCTTTGCTCTTGTTACATTTCCCTACTGCTCCTTTGTATGACCATATCATAATTTATTGGTTTTATTCTAATGCACCCCTTGCCTTGTTCTTTCAAAGATTACTAAATCTGTTAATAAACTCTCTAGGTGATATAGACATGTGTTTGGGGATTAATGCATTGTAGTCTCAATAGTTGTTTTTCACCAATTCAAACATTTTTTGTCTCCCTCAAAAAAGTGATAAAGAGCAAGGGATTTTTTCCTCCAAATGTGACCGCAGCCCTCCATTGGCTGACACTCCAGGCACTGAGCCAAGGACTTACAGAGCGAAATGTTTAAAATTACAATCACTTGAGCTAACACACTCTTGTTAGGGCTACACTATTCTTATATCTTCTATAAGATTGGGCATAGAGAGGAATCTGTAACACATACTTGCTAATGTGTTGCAACTATCTAGACTTTCTTCCTAAGCTGCTGAAGTCAATAGCAATTTAGATAAATATTCATTATTTTACATGCACTACATCAGGAATCTCTAGAGCTAAGATACATCAACTGTTACATCAAGAGCTAAGCTTCTTTTGACATTGCACATTTATATCATCTTCAGGTCAGGCACTGTAGCACTCACCAGCAGGCTATTCAAACACACTTCCTGAAGTTTTATGAGGCCATGTCTACACTAGGTGATTGTTTCAAATGTACTAAACTTGATTTCTGGGCAACCGATTTTGCACATTCGAAGGTCCGTGTCCTCACTACAGGGAAGAATGAAATGTAGTTCAAGGTAGCGCGTCCACATTATTGGAGCCTGCCATGGACCAGAGCCCCAGGAAGCACTCCGGGGAGCTACGGGAAGCCTCTCGGAAGCCAATTAGTTCAAATTAGTGGCACTAGGGCATATAGAAGTCTGGGAATAGCGTTACTCCTTGTGAAAAGTAGAACTACAGAGTTCAAATTCTGTGGCCCCTTATTCTGGAATAATGGGCTTGGTAGTGTGGACACATTGCTTAAATAATCAACCTGGGGGGAGGAGAGGTTTAATATCAGACTGAGGTTCTAGTGCAAAATCAAGCACTCTCGGGTTAGGAAATGCTAGTACAAACATTGCCTTAATATGTACCTCTTCAAGTGACTTTCTGTGAAAAGTCTGGTATAAGTGATGTGCCAAGCATCACACAGGAACTTGGTTGCAGATGCAGAAATAGAATCCAAATCTCCAGAGTAGTAGTCAACTGCCTTGATGAAAATCCTTTCTCTTCCAGCGGTGCCCTCCCTCATTTACTACACATCTTCCAGCTTCTGTAAAAATAAATAAATAAATATAGGTTTCTATAGACTACATCCTCTTTCACTATACAGCTCTTATTCATCCCATATACAAAATAAGATGAGATCACGTAATTAAAGACAGTGTCATAATGCATATGCACAAGTGAGTGAAATTAAGGTTATATGAGCAACAGTCATTCTGACGTTTTTTTAACTTGAGAATTCTTGCCTTTGCTACCTTTTATTCCTAAACTTTAGGATTCCTAATTTATGTTTTATTTTATTAATGGGACTTGTCTTAACTAATGTTAAATCAAATTTCTTGTTTCTAAATTTCTGTCTTTTTTTATTAGAAAGAACTTCTTTTATACTTGTGGTGTTTAAATAATAAAGCACTTACACACTTATTGTCTTTAATGTATATTTTATGAATACTGTTCTTTTTATTGAATTCCATATTTCACTGTTCTATGCCATCTTGACCAAAATATTGAATGCGATTAAATTAAACTGTATTCAAACAAAACATATTTCAACTTTTTTACAAATAGGTAACAAAACTTTTCAGGGACTCACAGCTATAATTTCCCACTGTGTTAGTAGGTTACTATTCAGAATTTTCAGAAATTCAGATCCCAGTTTGTAAGGAACGTAAAAATACCATACATTAGAAGGAGCTGAATTCTGTAATTTACTATGTTGTCAACTTTTTTGAGAAAAATAAACGAATTGCCCTTTGAAAAGAAACACAGTAACTTGCACCCTAGTACAAACCCAAAGAAGCACCCAGCCTGCTTACATCGCAATAGCTCCTTTGTAACAGCATTAATTGTCAGAGGGAAACTGGTTATCAAAGATTGTTGCAGTGATAATCCAGGCAGTAGTGATTCTCTCCAAGAAAGCAAATGAACTGGAAGAAGAAAGTGATGCTTGGCAGATTATCTCTGTTGTCACAATATTGCTGTTCAGGGCATCAAATATGTACTGTTTGGAGAAAAGCAAGATTTTCTGGTGTTATGGTTTCTGAAATTTCCCAAATAAACTACATACAAACACAAAATAGACAGTCAAGATCATTCTACTCCCACATGAATTAGTAGCTGAAATATGCCTCAAATTCCTATGGCAAGTTAAAAAAAAAAAGACATAAAGGCAGCCTGAACTAGCTGTTTTGCTACTGTGAAATGACAAAGAGGCACTTTTAATCCAAACTATGGGAGTCCCTACAGTAGTTTTTGTTAAAAAAATTAATTAAACCAGTACAACTTCCCAGTGTAGACAAGATCTAATAGAGAATGTTAGGGTTCCAACTCTCCCAGACCAGATACCATTGCTGCAAATGGCATCTGGTGGGATCAGTTAGCAACCCTAAATTATGTAAGAGGTAAAGAGAGACAATTGTTGCCCCTAAAAACTCTCTAATATTACCTTTGCAGCTAGGTAATATCATCATGGTATTCCCTATAATTTAGTGCAGCTGATATGTAATGAATACATACCATAAATAATGGTATAATTTAGTTGCCTTGAGAACTGAAATGTTTTACAGCTGATCTCTCACATATACCCTTTCTCTCTGTTTCTTTCATGGGTGATCCGATTGAATTTAGTGTCTATCTGATTTAGCTACGTCTCTTTGTTGCGTAGAAAATACCTGGATGTTCTTTCTTATACTGTTACTGAATGTCGTATCTCAGAAGGTTCAGGTCTTTTCTTATTATGTGCATCCCTGCTTAATCTGTGACCCTACACACTATACTAATGTTTTTGTTCCTATTTAGTGTTACATTGATAGAAGCCCAGTCTCAAACTCTGCATCCATTTTTATTTTTAGCTCTCAATAATGTTATAATCTGGCTCAGACTCAGGGCAAAATGTTTAAAGGACATTTATAAAGAATCTATAAACAAAAGTCCTATATTCTTTAATAAACCCCCCCTGCTGAATGAGCTCTACAAAAGTTTTTTTTGTCAGTTCAATTGTATGAAACATTTGATACATTTTTTGTGCAGCTGGGTATCTATCATCAAAGTATTCTTCAATATTACCAAAGGCAGTCAATTCTCTGTAGATTACCTTGGCACCTGCTTTGATGCTGTGTACATTTCCCAGGGGTTTGAATATACCCAGAAGTCACTGCTGATGTTTTACTGTAGGCGAAGAATGAACACTATCTATAAATGATCCAGCCTTTTCTGCAGTCTCTGAAATTCGCTGTCTTACAAAAATGCTAAAACAGGGGAAAGGAAGATTATTTATTCTTGATAGGATCATATGATCATTCTCCTGCTCCTAAAGAAGGATAGGGAGAAGGTATGTATTAATTTTACAAACATCATGCATATAGCACCGTTCATCCTGAAGGATCACAAAACACTTGCAAACTAAAATAGTCTCTGATAACAGACAACTATTCAGACAGATTCTACAACATTTGCTCATGTTGAATCAGTTGAACGAGTCACATGAGTAAGTAACTATTCAGCATGAGTAAGGATAAGAGAATGGAGCCCATAATTATGCCTTTAATTTCCAGCAGACCCTGGATAAAGAGCAAGGAAGCATTTTAAATAAAGTTGCCTCCAACTTGTGTTACAATCTTTTCTATACAGCTAAGATGTTATGTTTCGTGTATTTCACCCTCAGCTGAGGAAACAAACATAGGGTAGGACTAAAAACAAAAGTTTTTTTTGTCAGTTCAATTGTATGAACCATTTGATACATTTTTTGTGCAGCTGGGTATCTATCATCAAAGTATTCTTCAGGAATACTTTTGAATCAGGAGGACTAAATAGAAAGCAAGTCAGAAGAAACTAATAATAAAACCAGTGCCTTTCTGCCAGCCCAGAAAATAATCTGACACCTATATGTGGGGAAAATATAGGGAAAACCCCTAAATTTCATTGGAAGAGACAGGCCCTGTGCCATTTATTTCAACAAAATAACATCCAGAACCCCTCCCCCCTCTCAACATTTCCTGGGTTCCCTGTAAGATATACAGGGTTGGTCTGAACTTTGTCAGTGGTGTGTGAGTGAACAGGGGACACAAGTTCTCTGAAATGGCATTTTATTTACAATCACACAACTCCGCATCAGATTTTTCTTGAAATAAAGGCGTTTGTTGTTGAAATCAGTCCCCTGTGACTGCCTGAGTTGGATAATGGATTGGATATAGACTGCAGAAACCCATGCTAGACAAGCAAAAGATTTTGATGTACAGCTGTTTCTGGCACATAGTAGTAGTAATATAGACTGTATTTATAGCTCTGTTGTACCTAGTTACATAGATTTTGTTTCATAAGCTTTGTTTTATGGCAGCTGCTAGGTATTGAAATATATTCTGGGTTAAGTATTATATGTTAGTAAGAAATGGTTTAAAATTATCTTTTAAACTTGGTAAGTCTATAACAAATCCTCCCTGTTCCTTTGTAAAATAAATTGCTTTCTCTGAAATAAACTGTCCTTTGTGTGAGTGAGGAATGTGGGGAGACAAGACTCCAGCACCAGATGGTCAGCATGGTTAACTCAGGCATTGGTCAAATTCAGGATGGCCGGAAAGTGGCAGAATTGACTACTTTAAAGTACACTTTCAGAACATCCATCATCAAAGGGCTGATGGAGCATGACAAGGGATGCAGCCTTGAAGTAAATCAATGAGATTACTTCAGCATGACACTGCAAAAACACACATACTAAAGTTGGGACTTACAATAATAAAAGTGGGGTGTGTATCCATGAAGCTTTGGGTTAGTACTATGAAGACCATTTTGGAACATCGGACTGCAGCTGGCAGAACCTGGCTCCTTCCTTGGGCCCAGTCCCCCCTTATTTCAAAATAACAAGTGGAGCATCCACACCACTAAGCCTGTTATTTCGAAATAACGGATTGGTTATTCTGAAATCTGTACTCCTGCTTTCCTTGGGGAAAGCTTATTTCCTTGGGGAAATAGTTATTTGGGGAGTTATTATTTCATATTTAGTTATTTTGAAATAATTTCCTAATGTAGACATGCCCTAAGGTGCCACAGGACTACTCATTGCACATGCTGTATTTGCAATAAAGGTGGTGGATTTCCTTTTCCTCCTGAAAAAAAGCAAGTGTGCTATTTATAGGCATAACAAATTGAGACATGTATTGGCTTTTAGCTAACCTGAAAATAGGGGTGGGGGTGTTCTATATAAAAATAAATTCCTAGTGAAAACAGAAAGAGTAACATTTCTTTTAGACAAAAATTGAGAATGAATATGTAAAACCAAATGCAAATATCAATCTTTATACATTAACGTAATGTACTGTATATAGAAAACTATGACATGTAATTTATTATTGCTTTGAATGGTTTAAACATTGTTTTGAATGGATTGTTGTCCACTTAGACAATTAAAAGCAATAAAGTCTATAGCCAAAATGACAACTGATTAGACATCAACATAATATTTTGTTAGCCTTTTGAAACTAAGAACATTTTGAGGATCAACTCCAAATTGGAAATTAGGATGTGACACTTTATAATGTATATATTGTTAAACTGTAAATCTTCATTCCAATATGCTTGTGGTAATCAGGAGAATACCAATTTTAGATGTCAGGAAGAGGACACTGCATTCCAGAAAAGCTCTTATCAAAATGCATGGTACATTAGTTTCCCACAAATCTAGCTTAGCAAGGTACCACATGCTATGGCTTCTAACATCCAAAGGAAATGAGACCACAACACAAACTATATTTGTGGATCTAGTTCTTTCCCTCAGTTCAGAAATACGAGTGGGTGATATACTCTTTTCATTGATTTTTTAAAATTATTTTTAGAGTTTGAATACTGATAAGAATTCAAACTTTAGTTTTTCTGTAGCATTGTGGTTCAATGAATATAACAATATATTTAGCAATGGGTTGAGCACATCTGAAAATACTAAATTTCAGGAAAAAAAATATATGTTATGAATGAATTTCTTTAAAAAATTAGGTTGAAAAGTGGATTTTGATCAACAAAGCTTTTAATATTCTGTGTAGGAATCTTTATGAGGCTGATAAATTCCTATCTTAGGTACCTACAGGGCACCCATTACTCTAACATATAGTTTAGCTGCATACTATCACTGTCAGGTAAGTGGATCTCTGATCTTGCCCTCACTGACTCCCGTGAAAGTTGTGTTGTTTATTTCAACAGAAGCAGGCTCTGGCCCACTATTTTTCTTGTTCTAGATTTATTGCTTGTGGCACCAGTTTCTACAAAGAAAGATGTTTCTGTGAATTGTGAGCACAGAGAAGGGAGAATGTAATGACTGTGTTTCATGGGAAGTGACCACCATGGAAGAACAAACAACAAAAACAATGTCTAGCCTCAAGCCTTGTCAGTATGTCAAGTTGCACTGGTTTAAATGAAGATATAATTTCAACAAAACCGGGGACACTTTAATTCAATTTAAACCTGGCTTATATTGATATACTATCATTCAGTTTAAAAAAAGAAAAAAGAAAAACAGGTTAAGTTTTATTCAAAGCAGCTTTGACTATAGAGACGGTCCTTTAAATGGTGAGCAACTGGATTGACAGCAGGATGGAATAGATTCTCAAGGAATCAAAATTTCCACAACTGGTTCCTATATCTCTTCCCAATACTATTGCAGTTTCCAGCACTGGGAGTGGGGATGGGTAAAATGCAAACATGACTATACTGTGCAGCATGACTATATTGTGCCACTAAAATGTTAATTGCTAAATGGGTGCCCCACATGTCCCCTCCCTGCCCTTATAGGTGACCTTCCTTGCAGCCCCACCTTCCAAAGGCAGTAGTTGCCCCTGCTGTGTTGCATTCTGGCTCTTCCCAGTCAATAGCATGACTGATCAGTATGCTACGTCTGTATCCAGTTTTGTGATAAACTGCATTCAGTTTAGGTTGTCATTCGATACAAGATTAGCAAATTGTAACATGCCCCATAATGCAAACAATTGGATTGTAGATTGCAATTAGGTTTGTTTTTCCTCTAACTAACCAGACTGCTGCTATTCTCTTAGTAGGCCTCTTGCTCCATAGGAATGTGTGTGTATTGGGAGGTAGAGATCAGAAAGGGCTAGTGGAGTGTAGCTGTCTTTCCAAAATTAGTATAATTGAAGAAATGTTATCTGTTGTAACTTCCTGTAAAGGTAACGCATTGTTTGCTCTGTGTTCTCATTTAATTTCTCTCAGCTTGCCAATCTAGATTCCGAAGGACAGAACTGTAGGGCTCACTATATTCCAAATATTTGTACAGTTCAGAGTACATTCACATTTAACCGAGAGTCAACATACTCACATTTTCAATTTCAATTGGATTTTGGCATAGTAGTTCCAGTGAAAGAAAAAAATTAGACCAAAGAATTTCTAAATGCATTAGTTATATGAAATGAACAAAACGGCCACAAACATATGATAAGAAGAAATGAAAGATACTTGCTTATTCATATGCAATGGTCTACATGGATTTACATACTATCCATGTGTGCATCAGTGTAGAATTTGAGGTAGTATGTATGGCTTTGACCTTCTGGTTAAGACATATGACTGTGTGTCAAAGACTTCTGAGTTTTAGTCACAGGTGGTCTGCTACCTTGTATTCTTGGGCAAGACACCTACCATTTTACACCCTCATTCACCCATATGCAGAATGGTTTTATTAATATTAACCTACCACATAGAAGGGAGATGTTGTAAGATTTGTTGTGGTCCCTACAAGAAAGATGAGGCAGGACACAGCTGTAATAAACACAAGGGCCAAATGTGGAGAGGTACAAAGTCACTTTAGTTTATAACTCATAGATAGAGGAAACCCGACCTCAGTTGGTGTTGTGGGTTTTTTGTTGGTTTTGTTTTTATTTGTTTTGTTTACGATGTAGTGAGACATAGGATTTGACAATATCTTGACTGGGATTTAATTATCTTGAAATGGGTTGATGATTAGACTAGAGGGTTAATTCATTTTTGTAAGGATCTTTGAGAGTCTTGACTGAAAAATTCTATCCTGCACGTGCAATTTATCTTGGAAGCAGGGACAAGAATCTGTGACGTACATTATTCATTTTAGTTATGCCTATTCCGAAAAAATAACTTTGGGAGGACTAGTTCTAATATTTGCTTCAAATAAGGGTTTTTTCCCTCCACAGACATTCTTGTCAGTAAAACTATTGGCTCTGTGTTTTTACAAAGCAAGCATAAAAGGCATACAAACAGCTGAAAATTTGTATTTGAGCCAATATTTGCAGAACATTTGTAGAGGTATTCACTCGACGCTAGAAAAAGGTTTGGTTTGGAATCTACAGCTGGGCAAAGATTCTTATTTTATCCAAATTCTCACTCTTCATACAAAATAATGTATGCATAGAGTTGCCTTCTATAAAGTAGCACAGCTCAGGTGAGAAAGAGAGAGGGAAACTAATAGCAGGTGTGAGAAACAAAATTCATGCTGTTGCCAAGACTACCTAAAGGATCCTTATTCAGTGCTTCTAAGGAGGATCCCTTTCATAGCTACAGTCAGCACAATAAACAATTGGCAGTGCTTTGTAAGGATTGCTTATCTCTTGCACCAGCCACTTAATTCCTTTAAATACTGAAAATGGGCTCTCTCTTCTCAGCCTGGGAAGAGGCAAAATCTGACTATTAACCTATTGTCTTCCCTGAGGATCAAAAGAGGCACCAGAGTTTTATAAGTGATGGCAGCAGCTTTGTCTTAATTTAGCAGCTGCAGCATATGTTTCTAAAAGGCAATGCAGTGTCAGACGCAAGCACAACTAATCTTTTACATAACATTGTTTTGGGGAAATATATTGCTTTGCACATTAAACATTATAAAATAAGTGGATCTACAGTTTTATTGTTTGTGTGGGGTATCTATCTATATCTGTGCCTCTTCAAGGAAACATATCCAAGCCAATTTAAAACATATACAGCACATATAAGTAGTACATGTAGTTAATATTTTTTCACTTTTTACTGGTAGGTAAAATATTTCCAGTTCTGATAGTATTTCCAGTTATGTGGACAAGAAATACCTGCTGAAACTGACAAAACCTGCACAAACTACACACACACACACACACACACACACTTATCTCAGTTACGTAGGTGCAAATCCAGTGAATTAAATGTTACTCGGTATGTACTCTGTTGTAACTTGAATCAAAATCACAGCTACAGTCTATTACATGATATTGCACTACTATATAAGAGTGAGAAGTATGATTATTTACAATTATTGGTATTCAGAAGCAGATTTTAGGTTACGTGTCTTGTAATTTAATATAAATGTCAATCCCCCAAAGAGATGCTTCTATGTAAAGAGGTGGTTATTTTAGCTCCTTTCCAGAAAGAGATCCAGTTCTCATTTATATTCATTTATACTTATAGTTAAACCCACAGAAGTGGAAAGTGATTTTGAGAGAATCAGGGTCTATCCTGCTATAATGCACTACAGCAGGGGTTCAAAGATTAAAACTACAAAAACACAAAATAGCCAAGTAAAAAGTAAGGAAATTATGTTTATATTTAATGTTTCTGGTATATTTTAAATGCTCCCCTCATTGCCTTTCATGCTTTAGTTCAATAAGTAGTCTAAATAATTGTTATTTGTAAATAATCCCTAAGTAGTCAAGTCAAATGATTGGGGGACTTTAAAATGTCTTTTCCAGATGTGAGAGAGAATGATCTGTACAAGCAAGAAGTCATCAAGTCAACTATTTAGAACAATAACATCAGGACATGGGTTCAAAGAAAAGCCTATGTAGTGTTATTCCTTTCGGTCTCAGTATTAATCAGTTCAGGGGGCAAGAAAGGACTATGGGTTGTTTGGATGAGGAACTTATTGCTTTATGTATATCTTTGCTACAATTCTCTTCATTCACAAAGAATCAACAAACTTCTGTTTCCCCAAACACAGTAGGAATCAAACAGCAAGGAGTTTCTTTGCTCACAATTCCAAGCTTTTTTCCAGCCAGTACTCGATCCAAAAGCTCTGATCTTTTCCCTCAAGAGCCTCTCTGGATGGCTGATGGGCTTTTTTTGTTGCTTTTTCAGTATGCTTCTGTAGTGTTTTGCTGTTATCCTCTCACACAGAGACACAAAGCTGCAAGTAAATGCATTTCCTCGCTCCTACATGTGTTATCAAATCCTTGGGAAACCCCTTGGACTGCATGGGTCATTCATTGTCCAGGCTTACATGCAGTCTAGTCCTTGGTAATGGTTAAACAAAGGGGCTGTAACAATTTGTGACTCACCACCATGGCACTTCCTGCTGGCCACTCCAGGAATTAGCTTAGACCAGTCTTAGAGTGCACTCTTCAGTCAGTGTCTTACCTGTTTGTCCATTCTCCATTACTCATCAGGACCGGCATCCGTCCCAAACCATGGCACCCTTCCTTCAGGAACTGCCCCGTATTAGTGTCTCTACACTGTGGGGTCTTTCCCTCTCAGGGAATCCTAAACCCCTATGCCCACCGTGCCTCAGTGACCCATTGCCAATTGTCATCTAGCCCCTGCTTTAGGGGCAAATTACAGTCTGAAATGGCCACTCATCTTTGGCAAGGGTATGTTAACCTGCTGGCTGCTCCTCTACAGACCTAGTACCTCCTTGGGCCTTAGTCTGGAGTTTAGTCAGGCTTTAGCTTCCCTGGCTCACCCTGTCTTCCGCCAGCTCTTCTCTGTCCAACGCAGGGCCAGATTAAGACCTTTAGAGGCCCTAAGCACTGAAAAGATTATGGTGCCCCCCTTACGTAATTCAAAATAAAAAAAATACTATACCATAAAATCTCTTTTTTTTTGTGCCCCTGCTTTGCTGGTGACCTAAGCACATGCTTAGTCTGCCTATTGGGTAATCCAGCCCTGGTCCAAGGTACCCCATGTTACCAGAAATCTAGGCCCATCTCCTGCTGGAGCAAGAATGAGCTCCTCCTGACCAGCCAGCATTTTATACAACACAGCCAAGCTCTTATTAACTGTCTCAAGCTCTCTCCAGCTTGTGCTCCCAGCCACAGCCCTCTCCCAGGGCTGTTTTAATCCTTTCCATTCCAGTATGGGGCAACTGCCCTGTCACCGGGGCATTTACTTATTCTCTCATTTGTCTTGAATAAAAAGCAGGTGTCCCATCCAATAGTTCCAGTAAGATGGTAAAATTGTCCCTCCACCAGAAACATAGCAGAGAAGATAATGTATAAAACCCAAAGACTTTTCCAGGATGCTGAATTGCTGATGTCTATGTTAGAAAATTGGATCCAAAATAAAAAAGCAAGTATGAGAGGATTAAAATTTAAAAAAAATGTAGATGAAACTCCCCCCTGGTTTAAAACTGCTTTGTCACTCAACTAGTGTAAAGCAGCTGAGAAATCAACATAGCTGACCACAGAACATCCCTAACATACATAGTTGACTATATAACTCTGGAAAGCACAATGATGACTTGAAATCTACCTTTGAAACTTCCAGCTTCTTCTGAGTTTCTCTGTGCATTCTTCAGCTGCGGGCAAAGATCAAGGCTATTATGGCTTATACTGTAGAGCAGAGTAGAGAACCAGTTATGTCATTTCCCACTCATCCCACCGTTTTTTGTGTATGTGCCATACTAAGGGATGCTTCAAGGAGATTTTGGTGTCAGACCCCTCTCTAAGATGTTGAAAGGTCAGTGGCTAGGGTGAAGAACGGCAAAGTTGGGCCAACACAGAAAAAGTTTGATGAATTGTAAATACACAAATTATCTCATCACAGGGTGAATCCACCCCCTGAAAAAGAGCGGGATGAGAAAGAAGAAACAGACAATCTGGAATGAAAATGGCATTAATTTGAGCTTGTTTTATACCACATACATTTTCTGCATTTGTCCCCTCAAATATAAAAAAGAAGTTGAATCAGCCTTCCTCAAACTTTCATCCTGATTATAATTATATTCCTCCAATCAGAGATGAGAAAACGGTATCATGATTCATATGACCAATTGCAGCTAACTAACACAGTGTGAATTTTGCAGAGTAGACCTATAAAAATGGCTGAATAAATCTGAATTATGAATAAAGAGGCAATTAGGAGCTGCACAAAGTATTCCAGAAGCTGAAAAAGAGGCTACATTTTTGAGTGAATTATTTGCTTTATATTATTTGTCACAAATTTTTATATATTAATATGTATAAATGCTGAAAGAGAAAATACTAGTGTGCCATTTTTGAGAGTATGTAACCATGTCATATTCATCCTATGTAAATGTGTGTTCAGCAGTTGCTATTACATCACAAAACTGAATTGTACTTTATGAAATAAATGATTATCTGGTTGCTTGGTGACACATCTTTCTTATTTTACAGATCACAAAAATCTTGTACACATTCCAAATGTGGCTTTTGTATAATTATTATGCACTACCAAAGGGTTTAAGCTAATTGGTCATACAACTGATGATCAATGATGGATCAGTAGTAGTGCTCCTCTTTCGCCTTTTTTGTTTGCTTGTTTGTTTACTTTATCTTCTATTTTTTCATAATTTTAAATATACCCAAGGTGCCCAGAGCTTTGGATAGGTGCTTTTTGAGTTGGAATTTGTATCAGACTGAAATCTAAATATATATAGGTTTAGTACATTGTATACATTGAATTTTTAGATGTCTTAAAAAGAATTAAACTGTGAAAACTGGGAGTCACTTTGGGATTGAAAAATTGGGATTATTCTATTTTTTTTAAGAAACTCATTCTATGCAACAAATATAGGGGAGAGAGAGACCAGAAAAATGCTTTTTAGCATTTTGCACATCAGCAGTTACCCAGCATCAATTTGATTCTTTCCTCCACATGTTGAAACACAGCTCAGAGCATTAAACCCATTCTCCAGTGATTGGGACAAAAGTAGGTTAGTAGAGTGGGTTGCTAGGAGACTGGTGTCAGCGTCATCTATGACCTTGCAAGGCAAAAAGAAATTGTATAGATTTATTGAGCTCTGTGGCACATTGTCTAAGTCCTCTGCTCTGGCTGTCTCTCTCCATTTCTATCTGCCTCAGCTCACACACACACACACAAAGATACAACTCCTCTTTTCAGTACCGCCTAATGCCTCAACATTATTACTTTGTTTCATTTAACTCCAGTATATTCTCTGAGCTAACAAGCCTCTGCAAAAGCAGCATCAGCAAAACTTCATCCTTTTAAAAGCCTGCTTCTTCATACAGTTGCTGTAAGAAACATAGGAATCAGTTCTACTGGGAATAACATTATGAAAAATGTATAAACATCACAAAGTAATTTTGCTGTCACATCCAAAATGTTTTCTCAAAGTTGTATGCACCTTTTTCACAGCTGAAGTGGCTTAAGGTTAACCAATCATATACTATAGGGAGCTCTGGCATTTTTATCATCTTTCTGGCTTTTTGGAAACAGCTGAAGTTATCAAAAACAAAAAAAAATAGCACTTGCACAAGGAAATGAATTGTAAAAAATTTCCCTTCAGATGTGCAAGCCTCTTTGTTAAGAAATTCCCTTCCTCTAAAGAGGATTTAGATGCTTACTGCTAATGTTCTTGCTCATATTTTTTTTTTCAAAAAACATTGGAGAATAAAATCTATGGAGAGTTGCTTTTACAAGTTACTAGTAGTTACACTTGACGAAATTATTCCAAATAAGAATTTTAATTGAAATGTATTATTTTATGGTTTTAGATTGATAAAAGGAGCTCTGGCATAGCTCAAATAGCAATTTTTTCAATGTATAGAATTACATAGACAGGCAATATAACTTATTTTAGGAAGAAAAGCACCACTTCCTATAAGCAACCATCTCCCCATGCCCATTCCTTCTTACTCTCCTCACAAATCACTAATGAAAAAGGTAAAGGCCTGAACTGTTCCATGAAGGCCAATAAACCCTGCTTGTATGAGACCAGTTGAAATGTGAATTCCAGAATTAAAGGCCCCTCACTGAGACCTTGTCTACCCGGGGATGTTAAATTGGATTAACTTTAATTAGTTCTCTTTAACATTCCTTGCATCCACACACAGTCTTTTTTAAAGGAAACTATTTGGCATCTTACGGCACAGTAAACTTTTTCTTTGCAGTGAATATTTGTGTGGATGCATTCCTAACTATTCTGCTTTGGAAGCTCTTCACCTTCTATCTTGCACTTCATTGCTTCATACATAGATTGTGCTGTGTTTGTACCTGAGTGCCCTCAACTGCTCCAGGGCTCTCTTGATCAAATGTCACCTCCCCGTTTAAATGCACGATATGAAGCAGTAGTGAGTTCACATACACATCATAGCAGCCATTTCTCCCTATGCTTCTGTGTGGGCCTTTCAGAGGTCCTGAGCTTAACTACTGTCTTTAGAGAGCTACATGTTCAGTCTCATTTGAAAAAGTCACCAGAATGAAGAATTCTACAGAAATTGAGTTAAACCAGCTATAGTTTAATTACTGCACTCAGAGCAGAGCAAATAGTCTGACCAATCTTTTGTTGATCCAGCAAAATATACTTACCTCACCCACCTTGTATCTTCAATGTCATGAGACTGTTACATCTGTGCATATGATATCTTGAAAACATTGTCAGAGGAAATGAAGAAGGGCACTCCTCGAGCTGGTCCAGATGCCAAGTCACAGCAAAAAATAGGTATGTATGCCCCATCAAAAGCCCCTATAACATTTCAGACCCTATCTGTGCAAAGCCATGGATACCTCCTCTTCTGTGCCTTGCCAAACTTTCACCCATGGCATAGCAGCATTTGTTTCTTAGCATTGTAAACCTTCATGACAACAACCCCAGGGGTTGATTTACCCACACCACACTGTTTGGTTATTGACAGGTATCAGTGAAAGATAGTGAGCCCCAAGCTTCTCCATACCGAGGTGAACTTTTGTGTTAGTCTTCTGATACTGCCACTCCAGGGGAAAGAGGTCACAGTCATCCTGATGTTCCACTGCTGGTTGTCCCTGGTTTTCAACACTGCCTATCCCCACCCATCCACTGCTAATTGACTGAGCCCAGACACAGCATTTCACCAAGCACAGGTGCCCCAGATAAATATCCCACAGAAGTAAGTGCTTGATTCTTCCTCCTCCATTAGCCATATCAAGGCTTCAAACAGCCTGGGAACTGCAGAGCTAAATCCAACTACCAGCATGATTGCAAATGCATGTGCCTCATAATGATTCTATGATCACTGGATCTTCCATGCAGCTGACAGTTTGAAAATGGCACTAGCAATATAAATGGATGCCAGAAGAGGGGGTATGGGAGTTCATTAGTTTGACCACCAGCCCCCAAATCCTTCTAGTTCTTGATAGACATTTCCCACTATACCATTAGAAAAATCACAGCACACACAGCTGAGTGGTGGAATATTGCACAGTGGGATATATACCCAGACTGCTGAGTGTTTAATTTGAATAAGCATAGAATTATGCCGGTGCAACAGTTAACGAGGAAAGTACCTTAAACTGGTATCATAAAGCAGTTCTGTTGCATGTCACTTCACTATAGTTTAATTGGTTCACTTAGAGCAGAGAAACTAATTTGATATTAACATCCCTGTGTAGACATGGCCTGACAGTGCCTTGTCATTAGCCATTTCATATTTAAATCCTGTAAGCTTGCAGCTCCCGGTGGTTGATATTCACCATTTCTGTCCAATGGGAACTGTGAACAACTGTTCCTGCAGATGCTCAGGTAAACAAATCATCTTGAAGCTGGACAGCAGCTTATCCAGACACTCCGTGGCCCAACGACCAGTGTAGACAGCACAGTACTGTTTTGTGCAAAAAAGCCCCGATGGCTAAAATGACGATCGGGGCTTTTTTGTGCAAAAGCGTGTCTAGATGGGCACGGACGCTTTTCCACAAAAAATGCTTTTGCGGAAAAACGTCTATGCCAATCTAGACGCTCTTTTCCGAAAATGCTTTTAACGGAAAACTTTTCGTTAAAAGCATTTCCGGAAAATCATGCCAGTGTAGATGTAGTCCTGGTCTAGAAGAAGCCATACGATAGATGTGGGTCTATGTGGAAGGGGAAATAGTGCTGAAATGAGTCATAGGTTTATTTTCCCCATAGCTTCTAGAAATGGACCCATGGAAAAGCAAGAGCTCCCACTGCAAAGACCTCATTTTTTGTGCTGTGCAATATGTACTACAGCTGTCCACCAAACAATAGCACATGATGGAACATCTTTATTTTATTCTTTTCTCACAGAAAAAACCCACACCAATTAAAGAAACATTTAGGTTGCAAAATGGAACTCACAAATGGCAAAGTCGAAGTTGAGGTGCAAACTTAACTCAATCTAAGGATTAGAGTTGGTTGAAAATATTACAAGGGAGCAGTTTTATGTTGAAAAATGTCATTTAGGCAAAATCTAATTCATTCCCAGGATTGTGTTATTTTTGACTGAATTATTTTGATTTTGTTTCATTTAATTTTCTTTTGACTTTCAGATAATTTTGAAATATTAATGTAATATCCTCTTTTAATATATTTTTGACATTGTTAAAAAACAAAACATCATCAAAATTAATGTTTGAAGTCTCACAACTAAATTTCCAAATTTGTTTTGGAATTTCATTTTGCAATATTTAACCTGTGTTCTGAATAAATTTCCCTTTTGTTTCTGTGAGTTTTCTTCTCTATATAGGCCTTATAATGACCATAAAGATTGAATACCTCACAAACATTAATGGAATTATATACCCTGTTCCCTTGTGATGTGAAGTAATATCATTATTACCCTTTTACAGAGACAGAACTGAGACTTGTCAAAGGATACACTAAAAGTCTATGCAGAGGCAGGAAAAAAACCCTCACAATCCTCTGGAAAGACTCCATTGACACCAATATACTTGGATTAGAGCACAGACTCTCACTGTTCATTGAATCCCTGCTCACAGTCTGAGGTATGCATCATGCAGAAAACAATATAGTCATGTAGGCAGAAAGACTATATAATAATGCATATACATACCAAGGCAGAGTTAAGGTTGAATAGGCAACCTTAGCTTGTCATTCCTGAATTCTAAATGTTTAATATTGCAACCTGAATGATCATTTAATGACTTTGCAATAGAACAGATATCATGTATGAAGAAGACCAGATAAAAAAGGTAGAGGCATTTTTTTTAACACCCAGTGCTGAAGCTTTTTGAAATAAATGCCATCAGTATAAACACGCTTATCAGAACACCTATTATATGTTAACAAAATAATTATAAAAGGACCTAAAGCAAAACCCCAGGTCCTAGTTCTCTGAAAACGTTGAGATAATCTGAACCTATAGAAATAACTGGATGTTAATTTAAATATGTTTATTGACATTCTATTTGATTAAAGATATTAATTAGGTCCTTAGGGGATGTAAATCATCAGCTCCATTGATTTGGCCACTATTTATTAGCAGTGGATAAAACTTCAATTAAGTGTTGGAGTAGGTTTGTCCCATAAATATGAAAATGATTACACATCTTCTAATTTAGTTTTAATCTCTGATAAGGTTCAAGACCATTCTTATTTCACTGGAACTGATTTTCCATGTTTCAAATAGTAAGGGTCTTGTACAACCTTTCTGAGTCAGACAGGGAAGTAAAAATAAACTCCAAAATCAGGGATGTAAATATGACAAGACTTTTGTTTTTCTGCAATTTAAGTTTGTCACCTAACTTTAGAAGAAAGCTTTTGTTCTGGTAAGTAAACACTATGCCACAAAGAGAACTTACTAGCAATTATATATCACCATGAGACTGTAGTGCATATACAAAATCAATAACTACATCTTCCCCAGAACGAGGCAATATAAAGACACCCATGATTTAGGAATGCTGATTTAAAAGCAGAAAAATGAAAAGGCTGAATAGTGCAATTGTGCTGTTCCAGGTATGCTTCAGTGCCTTAAAACCATGTGCTCCCTTGCCTTTTAAGATAGTCATTACAAAAATAACACAGTTCTGAAAAAAATCAGTATTTCTCTCTTACTTGTGGCAATTTCTCTTCCAGGGTACAATTAACCTCAGTGTAAAAGCCTAGCCAAAGGCCAATACATTGCTGAAGTCCCATTTTGGATGTATTTGGAGGGCTGAAGAGGTGTTCAGTGTTGCCTCTCTGTACAAAGAACAATTGAACCCTATGTCCCCAAAAGTACAATTTAAAAAGTGTGGGAAAATCCCTGAATACATTGTCAATTGCAAGTTCAAGGTTTAAACAAGCACCTGTCCTAGTGAAGCAATGTGGAAACAGCATTATGGGCCTAATCCAATAGCTATTCTAGTCAGGTGGGCTACGTCTACACTGGCCCCCTTTCCGGAAGGGGCATGTAAATTTCATGAGTCGTCATAGGGAAATCCGTGGGGGATTTAAATATCCCCCGCGGCATTTAAATAAAAATGTCCGCCGCTTTTTTCCGGCTTTTAAAAAAGCCGGAAAAGAGCGTCTACACTGGCCCCGATCCTCCGGAAAAAGCGCCCTTTTCCGGAGGCTCTTATTCCTACTTTGAAATAAAAGCGCTTTTTCCGGAGGATCGGGGCCAGTGTAGACGCTCTTTTCCGGCTTTTTTAAAAGCCGGAAAAAAGCGGCGGACATTTTTATTTAAATGCCGCGGGGGATATTTAAATCCCCCGCGGATTTCCCTACGACGACTCATGAAATTTACATGCCCCTTCCGGAAAAGGGGCCAGTGTAGACGAGCCCTCAGAGTCTTTGCACTGATTTCATTGGATACTGGGCATTGGATAAGATCCCATATTGACTCCAAACCTTCAGTTCCTATTCAGAAAAAGATCCGTTTCTCTTCAAAGGGGGGATGACTGTAGTATTTGTCCCTCTGTTTGTCTCCTTTCTATTATTGTCTTACTGCCTTCCTATCAAAATAGAGAAATGATACAAATATTCATGAAGCTAAAAATGTAGCTGGCTCTAGTGTTTCACTCCCAGACTTACTCTGCCTGATAAATACAAACCAAAGCTTTCATTCACCTCCCACTTTATCAAAAGTTTTTTTCCTTCCCAAAAGTAAATGAACACACATAGAGGAAGAGAGCATGTGTGGGGTGGTGGTGTCTATCTTAGTTTGAAAAACATTAGCTGTTGATTATAACAGTAGTCCTTATCAGAGCTGATCAAAAGGTAGAAAAATAATTTTGCAAAATATTTCAAAATCTTGATGTTGTTTCTATTGCACGTTGATCAAAACACATCAATTCGTTTATTTTTGTGAAGGTTTCCACAAATATTGTAATTAAACTTTTTTTTGCTATTTTTTTGAACATTTTCATGTACCTAAATGTTTGCTTTCATTAATAAAATAAAAATTTTGAATAAAAAATGGTAACATTTTAAATAAACAAATATCATAGAAAATGAGGCAAACCTCAGAAAATGTAAGCATTAGATACTACTGCAACATTTACCCAAGTAACTTAGGAGCCTAAATCAAAGACACTTTTGAAAATGTTACTCACTACCAACAATTTTGCAGAGAAGCCATTCTTGGAAGCCATTTTGTAATGAAAAAATAGCCTTTACTCTTGCAGAAGGGAATTAGCAGTTAGAAATGGTTTCCAAATGATATTATGGGGCTAGACCAAGAACCATGTCACTATAAACCCACTAAGGAACTGGGCTACTAAATTAATCTCCCTTCAGACATAGGACATATCGGATATTAAGCTGTACTACACTGATAGCACAGTGGATATTTGCTGTGATTATATGCGACTCTTCCCAGACAGGCCAGGATAAAGTAAAAGTATAGAAATACTGCAAGAAGGTGGTGGTGGGTATTTCTGGCTGCAACTACAAAGTATAAAAAAAATGTCCCTTGTGAGTTTTCTAGTATGATTTCTAGAGCCATAGCCTTCAGATAAGCATGTATAATATCCATAAGGATGAATTCTGAGAGTACTGCAATACATTCATAGAAAGAATATCTGCACTACAAACCTATTCTAAGACTTATGATCATCCCATCAGAAAACACAAATATTCACATAGCCTCTGTTTCCTGAAGAAAAGTCACATTTTGATGGTTGACTCTAACAATTATGAAACTACAGGATAAAAGTTCTTCACAGAAGTTATTTGTGAATACCTTTGAATAATTAAACTAAGCAAATTGAGGAAAATCTCAGTTATTTTCTGAATAGAAGAAGATGGTAAGTTTCTCATAGGCTATGTCTAGACTGCAAGCCTCTTTCGAAAGAGGCTTTTTCGAAAGATACTTTCGAAAAAGCCTCTTTCGAAAAAGCCCGTCTAGACTACAATACGCGGATCGGAAAATCGATCCGCTTTTTCGAAAAAGAGCGTCCTGACTGCTGGACGCTCTTTCAAAATTAAAAGCAACCCGGAACTGCTTCTGCCAGGATATGGGGGCAACATTTCCTTCCGGGTGCTGCTGCCTGCCTGCCCTTTGCAGAGACGCATGGTTAAAGGGACGCCCCTGAACACCCATTGCTCTGCTTCTGCAGCTGCCTTTGCTGTCCCTCTAGGAGGTAAGCAAGGCATTGCAGTGCTGGTTTGGAGTGCTCAGCTTCCTGGGACACCCCAGAAGGTTTTTTGTGTGGAGGTTTTTCTGTTTTAGACCCATTTTTTTGGCATGGAGCCAGAGCTGTCACTGGGCAGGCGATGGCCCCATGCCATCATACTGCAAGTGTTGCTGCATCTGCATGACACAGTCATGAGGCTACTTCCCCATCTGGATCCAGACCAGAGGTACGAAGGGATCGTCCGTCATGCAGCCGCACTGCCCTTGCCTCCAAACTTCTTTGTGGACAGGCATTTTTGGAGGCTTGACACCAGCTCTGACTGGTGGGACCGGCTCGTTATGCAGCTCTGGGATGACCAAGAGTGGCTACACAACTTCTGGATGCGAAAGACCACTTTCCAGGAGCTGTGTACCTGGCTCGCCCCTGCTCTGCAACGGCAAGACACCCACCTGCGGCCCGCTATCTCCGTGGAAAAGAGGGTCGCCATTGCCCTCTGGAAGCTGGCAACCCCCGACAGCTACCGCTCCGTGGGACACCAATTTGGAGTAGGCAGGTCTACTGTTGGATACATCCTGATGGAGGTAAGTCATTGTCTGGGGACAGTCACAGTTTGGGGTGGGGGGAAGGGAGACTGTCAGGAAGGGCAAAGTGGAGTGTGAGTGGGAGGGAGCTCCTCCACTCACCCTGAATTGTTGGGGGGGGAGTTCTGAGGAGGGGATTCCCGGGGTGTTTGAGAGGGAAGGTGGGTGGTGGGTTCTCCTCCTAAGAGATAAGGCACCCCTTCTAACATTTTGTTGTCTGTCTCGTTCTGCAGGTGGTGAGGGCCATCAATTCAGAGCTGCTGAACAGGCTCATCTGTCTACCAGACTGGACAACGTCATGGCTGGCTTTGCTGCCCTTGGCTTCCCAAATTGTGGAGGAGCGCTCGATGGGACACACATTCCAATCCATGCACCACCCCATCGAGCAGCCCAATTCATTAACAGAAAGGGCTACTTTTCTATGGTCCTTCAGGCCCTGGTCGACCATCGTGGCCAGTTTTCTGACATTTGTGTTGGGTGGTCAGGGCGGGCACATGATGCCCGCATCTTCAGGAACTTGTACCTCTACTGGAGGCTTCAGGCAGGAACATTTTTCCCGCATCACAACTTTGCGGTTGGGGATGTGCACATGCCAGTGTGCATAGTGGCTGATGCCGCCTACCCCCTGATGCCGTGGCTGATGAAACCCTACACCGGCCACCTGGATGTGAGCAAGGAGCAGTTTAATGCTCGCCTTAACCGGGCTCGCAACCAGGTGGAATGTGCATTCGGATGTTTAAAAGGCAGATTCCGGTGCTTGCTCACACGCCTAGAGATGGGGGAGAGCGACATCCCTGAGGTGGTGGCCACGTGTTGCGTTCTCCATAACCTGGTGGAGAGGAAAGGGGAGGCCTTCCCACCAGGGTGGGGTACAGGTGCCGATGGTCAGGAGAGGCACTTTGCCCGGCCCCGGACAGCTGCCATCCGCCAGGCTCACCGGTCTGCTGTTTGCATACGGGAGGCTCTACGGGAGCAATTCTCCAGTGGAGGCCACTGACTGTAGTGAGGGGCTTCTGCCTGGGGACTGGGCCCTGGCCCAAAAGAAGCTTCCCTCCACAACCCATCTCCTGACCCTGTTTGGAGAAATAATAAACACCAGGGTTTGTCTCAAAATAATAAGTTCTCTTTTATTTTTTAAATATCACTCACTGGAAAATAGTATAACTGTTGCAAACATAAAAAAGCTTTTGTTCATTTTTGATGTAGAAAATATACTTTCATGCCAAACTATGTACAATAAACATTGTGTTGAACACTTTCCTTGTCATTTAACTGGGGTGATGGGGGTGCTTAAAACCTGGAGTGGGAAAGGGGACTTGAAACCTGGAGGGGGGAAGGGGATCAGGTTGCACGGTGCTTGCCTTATCTCAGTCTCCTGCTTGGGCCTCGTGTTCGGGGTCCACCATGGCCACGGGATCAGGTGGTGCATCTGTCAGTTGGCTGGATAACAGCGGGTAGGTGCTCTTGGGACTGGGAGGCCTGGGGGAGAGGAGGGCCAGGGGGAGAGAGGGGCTGGGGAACTGGGGGTCTGGGGGAGAGGGAGGTCCAAGGGGGGAAAGGGATGCTGCTGTGGAAGGGGGGTTTGGTGGGGCAGGGTCATGGGGTGCTGGAGGAGCAGGACTAGGGACAGGAGCAGGCAAGCTGCAGACCTCCCTGAGAGTGGCACTCAGGGACGTGCGCTGCTGGACCAGCTCCTCCATCAGCCGGTCATGCCACCGATCCTCTGCCTCCGCCCTCTCTCGCAGGATGGTGTTGAGCTCCTGCACGGCCTCCACATGCTGCCTCAGGATGTTCGCATACACACGCCTGTGTCTGCGGCTCCCATGTCCCCGAGATGGAGGTGGGGCTGGGGTGCTGCGGCCCTCTTGCACGGCTGGTCCGGCTGTGGAGGAAAAGAGGAAGACACAACCAGTCCTAAAAAACTGGACTCTGTAGCACTTAAAATACTAACAGGATGGTTTATTAGGGGATGAGCTTTCGTGGGCCAGACCCACTTCCTCAGATCAGAGTAACACGGCTACATTTCTATCACAATCAGTCGTGTGTGCAACAGCTGTCCAAAAGGGCATGCCCTCTCCTTCAGACAGGGGAATCAGACATTCTGAAGGTAACACTGTGTGTGACCTGGGCATCAGCCTGAGCATTACAGGATTCACTTGTGCATCACCCACTGTGCACCCACCTACCTCCCCCCCGCCCGTGTGTTACACAACCTCACTGCACTCACCTGCTGCTTCATCTCCGGCGTCAGATGACACCTGGGAGGCCTCTGGGGTCTGTGTGACTGGCTCCAGGGTGAGGGTCGCCGTCTCCTCACTGTCCTTCTCTGGCACCATGTCCCCATCTCCTAACTGCTCTGGGTCCTGCTCTGATGCGTCCACCACAGGGTCCGCCAAGCCTGACTGCACAAGACGCCGTGGTGTGCGTGCTTCACCACCACCCAGGATCTGGTCCAGCTCAGTATAATAAGGGCAGGAGTGGAGGGTTGCCCCAGAACGGGAGCTATCCTCCCTGGCCTTCACATACCCTTGGCGAAGCTCCTTAACTTTGGAGCGCACCTGGTCCTGGGTGCGGGGGTAGTGTCCTTTCTGGGCCAGGGACTCTGCCATGCGGCCATAAATGTCCGCATTTTGCCGCCGGCTTTTTAGGGCTTGTAAGGCCTCCTCCTCTCCCCAGAGCTCGAGAAGTGTCTTGAGCTCTGGCCCAGACCATGATGGTGCCCGGCGTTTGGAGCCCCTGGTTGGGTCCCCAGAAGGCTCTCTAGAAGGGCCAGGAGGGTCTTGGGGCTGGGGCATGCTGCACTTCACCAGCCGTGTGCTCTGGCTGCTTTGCTGCCACAAGTGGCTGTGAGGGTGCCTGTCCCTTTAAGAAATGGCTGCAGACAGGAACCAGAGACATGCAAGGCATGCCCCAGATTGTCCACCAGGGCTTCTTCCTGGAGGCCATTATTTTCGAAAAAATGGCCTCGCCGCGTCCACACTCACTTATTTTTGACGGATCTCCGTTGAAAAAGGTGTTCTTCCTCGTGCAATGAGGTTTACCGCCATCGAAAGAAAAGCTGCGTTCTTTCGATTTAATTTCGAAAGAACGCGGCTGCAGTCTAGACGCAGGTGAAGTTTTTTCGAAAAAACCCCTGAGTCTGGACACAGCCATAGAGATTACTCACCCAGCTCTCTCTCTATATATATATATATATATATATATATATATATATATATATATACATACACACACACACACACACACACACACACACACACACGGGCCCAGAATCATTGGTACACTCTGCTCTGGGCCACTCTAATAATCCAAAGTAATAATAAACCTATCTTAACTGATCACTTAGTTAAGCCAAGTTTGCTGAGATCTCACCATGAGAGTTGTGCAAAATACTGCCAATATTTTTTCTATGGATCTGTCCTGAATGTACAGTGTGTAAATATGCTGAGAGGTATATATGTACAAATATGTGTGTGTGTACAGGCCTCCATCCACAGAACATACATAACATTCAGTTATATTTCTAGAGGCCTTTACTTGCACACACATTAGTTGCATATACAAGTATTTATACATCAAAAATAAATATTTCACAGCACTATCACTATGGTTCATCATCTGCTTTCTTTATCAAAACTTTGGGGCTAACAAACCATTTTTCTTTTCATTCTTGCTTTCATTTTTGTACCTGACATCACTACTCTACCTGGAACAATACTAGTGCAGCTGGGCTACTCTGGAAAGCAGAATGAGCTTGAAATGTGCAGAAGCATGATTAACCCAAGATGAATGAACAGAAAAGAATAGGAGAACAGGAATACAGATCGGGTTAGCAGCTTTGAAAGATCCAGAATTCTGTCCTTCAAATATCAGTGTTAGCAAAATGTATCTGAGAGTTTACTGGTTTGTTTACTTCTGTTTCAACCACAAACAGATTGGTGAATTCTCAGCCCTATGCATTTGGGAAATTGGCTAAACTTCAGCTACTCATCACACCTTTAACTATTACTGTGGCCAAGCAGGAAAAAGGAACATTTTTTCAATCACTACCTGTGGCATGTGTTTCTCTTGGAAATCTGTTCTCCTTCAGAGAAGTAAATAAAAGTCACTCCAAAATTTTGCTGGTGGAACTGGATTAGAATAATTCAGTTCAGTACTGGAATCTGGGCCACTGTATTTAATGAGAACACATTGAAATTTCTTTGATTTTTTTTTGGTGGAACGGTATTAAAACCCACAGGGTGCTGCATATTCCATTTTGTCTACACTTAAATAAGCAAATAATCTTATCTTTCTTTTGCTTACCTGTAAGCAAAAGAAATGAATAGTGTACGTGCTATGCATTAGCACCACTGTTTCAGGAATAAGTAGCTCTTTCTGCTGTGGATTTGTTTTATATTAAACAATTAATTACACTGAATATAAAATATAAAATATATATAAAGTTAAGATGAAAATACATTATGTCTGCAAAAGTAAATGACTTCTGATTTGTTTTAAGCTAGAGCACAGAAGTTCTATTTTGTTTTAGGAGGAATAAAGATGATAAAGCATAATCTTACCCCGCACCCAGCAATCTATGGGCCATAAATATGTATTGCAATGTACAAAGAAACAGAGACTGGGCACAGAATACCTTGCAAATGTCTAATTTGAAGATTACAAGGAGGAGAACCATTGAAGTGGGGGGAAGCTACAACGGTTCTGAAATAAATTTCCATAATTTTTTTGCTAAAGTAGCTGAGGCAAGTGGTTTAAATATGCTAGCTAAAATTTAAAGAACTCTTTTACTGTCAAAACTACAGTACCAATTTAAAGGTACACAGAGTGCTATCCATGGACAGCAGTGTAAGAGAACGGATTCAGGGTTCAGCCTTACAATGTGCCCAGTTTAGGAAAGAAGGAAACATACATTCAGAAACTCAGCCTTTTACTTGCAATGCCAGCTTGCTAGTAGATTTGTGCTTTCATTAAGGAATCTGGTATCAAAACAGCCCTCCGCCCTTTCAAACATTTACTAAACATCACATCCCCCTGTTGGGAAGCTTAGCTACTTCATATTTGCTCAGCCCTTTGACATTCTTTTACGAAAGATGCTGTAGAATTGCAAAGCAATATTCTTCCTGGGCCTAATCTTGTACCCATTAAGTCAGCAGAAGCAGAAGGAGGCTCATTACTAACAATGACAATGAAATCTAGACAACCCCCATCATGCACAATCAAGATAGATAAGTGAAGTCTATTAGGAAAACTAAGATGCTCCTTCTTTAACAGCTTATCTTTCAAACCATTTTCTTCTAGGCATGAAGCTCAATAATTACGAACACCAGTGAGGACAGGAACCACTGAGGAGTGGGATTCAAATCTGCCAACCAAAGTAGAAATAAAAGCCACCTAAAACTATGGCCAGGATAACCTTCTGAACTGGGAGAGCCTGATTCTTACCCCCCTTCTCCTCCTCCATTCCCCCCTCCCTTCCCCCACACACACCCTCTGCTATGTAAGCCCTTTTCTCCACTGTGGAAAATGAGTGAAACATCAACAATGAACAATTCATCTTGAGGTCAAATAACTGTAGGGGTAATACCTTGGATTTTATCTTTACCTCTCCCCCTCCTTTTTTTGTTTGTAAAATATCAAATTAGACCCTGATGCTGCAAGACCTACCTACTAGTACATGTGCTTAAACTTATGCCCAGACTACAGTCTTTGAGGCAGAGCCTGTGAAGCACTTTTAGGCACTACATAAATAATGAAAGCAATAAGAGCAATAAATAAAGTTTGCTTCATGGTAACATTACAAAATGCCTTATAATTCTACTAGCATTTTCAGTTTTAGTAAAGATATTTTTTAAAATGAAATCTAGATTTTTTTTTGTCACATTGGGAAAGCAGGCACTGAGTAGGTAGAGGGTACTGCTTATTCGGACAGCCTTTCATAAAACATCTTCATAAATCAAAGTCTCAAAGACAAAAGAAAGATTTCAAACAAGTGTAGTAATGCATGCATGTGTGGGGAAGAAATTGTTGTTTTTAAGAGTAAAGAATCAGAGCGGTAGCTGTGTCAGTCTTTCAAGTGCTACAGGACCGTTCATTGTTCTTTAAAATTTTTTAAGAGTAAAGAATGTGAAACTTGTTTTCTCATTGTGGTAACTGAAGAATGTCAGTGAGAGAGCTCAGCTTACAAAGATGACAAACATGGCTAAAAGCAGCTAAAGTAATTTTACTTATTCAGAGCCTACAGACACAGGTGACAATGTTGATGTAAATCAGCAGAAGAATGTTACATAAATCGGAGCAAGAAGGTAAGACTTGATTTGAGAAGGAATTATTTGAAATTGAATAGAAATACAGTATTCCCCTGAATGCCATTTTAGGTAAAATAAATATAGGTACAGACTGAACCTCTCTAGTCCAGCACCCTCGGGATCTGACCCATGCCAAACCAATGAATTTGCCAGACCATGGAAGGTCAATATTGTCTAGCAGCTTTACCAACACTCCCACTGCTTACTGGGCTCTTAGAATATATGTAGGAATAAATTAGAGCTAAATAACAGCACAGAACATTGAGAGCCAGGATTGGTGTCTGTAAACAACTTTATGGGACTTTAGGAAATTTGGCCACATCTATGATAAGTAGACATCTAGCTAACTAAAATCGTGCCGGACTACAGATGACACTGGACCAGAGATTGTTGCACTAGAGAGGTTCAACCTATATCCCTTTGCTCTGTGACATTTGGCTATCAACTATGTGTTTTGGTCAGCACAGTAAAATAGGAAAATATTACATTGAGTAGTGAACACATGCTGAAATAAATACAATTTTTGGCTCTGTTTGCAAAGATCTTGAATTTATAGCATATGTATGCACTACTTCCCCTTCCTAACGTTTCTTTTTTTGATCTAACACAAAATCAATTAGTACTATAACATACCTTTCTTATATCAGTTCCCTTAGCATGACTTACATAAGAACAGCTCAAATGATATGCAAAGAGGAAAATGAAGATTTGAATTTACATTCAGCTTTATTCTTGAACAAATTAGCAGCTTATAGCTAAATATAGATAATGGCTTCCAATAAGACAAGACTTACATTTAGGAAATGGCAACACCATTCTTCAGCAGCTGCAGTCTACTCAGTTGGCACTGTATGTCATCACTGTTGGTTTTGTGGCACATGGCTCCTTTCAACCTTACCCCTTTCATCAGCTTGTGCTCAGGAGCTGTGGTTACAGAAATGGCTGGGCAAGCGTGGAAGATGAAGGACTCAGGTGGCATTTTGGTTTGCAGTTTCCCAACAAAGACACCTGGGTCCTTCATTTCCCAGGCTCTCTGTCCACTACCCCCATGAGTGACCAGCGAGGACTCTTGGCAGTGACAAAACCCTGGTGCCCTTTGATTTATTCTGCTGCAGTAGAGGCATCTGTATCCACAGTTGAACTTTTTTGACCCTGCTGTAGGCTATTTAATGCAAAAAAACTGTTCAAAAATAATATAAAAGATTATATCCAGAAAGGGAAAATAATTCCGAGTAAAGGCTGAAAATCTCTCCTTCCCTCACCCTCAGAGGGCCAAGCTTTGATCTCATACCAGTATAAATCTGGAGTAACTTCCATGACTTTGGAGGAATTACTTTAGATTTTATAGCAATGTAAATGACAGATGAATTTGTCCCACTGTGTGTAGTCAGTACAGAGACTAAACCTCCAAAAGGAGTCTCTGAACCATCGCAGGACTATAATCTTATCTTTATGTCTTGGCATGTAAGATTGTGTGCTCAATAAGCCAGTTTTACAGCATTTTTGAACTAAAAGAGCAGAGCAAGAGAGCTTTAGAAGGAGGCCAGGATCTAGCCAAAGAAGTTCCCATAGTTTAGACAAGCGCTGTCTAGACCAAATTTTTTTAGGTTTGTCCACCCGAACTACATGTGGTAAGAAACATTCAAATTATTCTGAAATCTACGTATATTAACTAGAGATTCACATAGTGTCAGATTGGTACACAAATAAGTTTTTCCTTGTGAATGGTAGAAATCACGTAACAACTATGCAACACAGAAAATACTCACAAAAAATTAACAATCCTTAATCTTGCCTTCATTTTAAATTTAAGAATCAAAACAAAATATTACTCCAAATTCATTTGACGTCTTACAGTGTTATATGTATTACTTTACAATGTGTGATTATTTCATACGGTACCTGATCAAACTACAATGGGCATGTTAAGGACTCAGTTGTGCTTTTAAGTACTAGGTCAGTGTTTGGGGCAGTGAAGAGTTGAGTGTCCATGCAACCACATTCTTGTTCATGACATTTAACTACCTTAAAGAAACACTACAGAAAATATATATAAAGTTAAAAACTTGAGAATTAATGAATGCAGTCTCTAAATTACAAATTAGAGATGTCACTTGAAAACATGCCCATTACAGCTACCATCCTGCTTTATTAGAACTCTTATTAACACTGCTTTGAAAAGAGAAAGGAGCCTGTTTTAAAGTGATGGGTTCTAAAGCACCTCACCATTTCAAATTACTGCATTATTTTGAAGGTTGTAGAGTGCTCTCTAGTCTTATCTGTCTCAGTAAATATATCAAGATATTCCCACAATGCAGATCTGGCTCAAGGGAGGGAGGTGAGGGAAATAAAAGCTTAGTAAGATATCACCAGGATAGAAGCCTGATTTGGACACACCACTAACAAACACTTAGATTTAGAAGGGCCAATTCACAGGTAAAGGCATACAGAACTTTTACACACACTTTCTCTTTCTCTGCCTCAACTCTGGCTTAAAATTAGTCTGGGTCTAAATGTCATTACTGGTCTGTTAATGTAGGATTTCCTAAAGCTCTCTGGATACGTCTAGATTATATTCCTCTGCCGACAGAGGCATGTAAAATAGGCTACCCGACATAGTCAATGAAGCAGGGATTTAAATATCCCCGGCTTCATTAAAATAAAAATGGCCGCCGCACTGTGCCGGCTCAGCTGATCGTCGGCACAGCGCATGAGTCAAGATGCAGATCGGTCGACAAGGGAAGCCTTTGTTGACCGCTCCCTTATGCCTCGTGAAATGAGGTTTATAGGAGCGGTCGACAAAGGCTTCCCTTGTTGATCGATCCGTGTCTTGACTCACGCTCTGTGTCGACAATCAGCTGAGCCGGCACAGCGCGGCGGCCATTTTTATTTTAATGTAGCCGGGGATATTTAAATCCCCGCTTCATTGACTATGTCAGGTAGCCTATTTTACATGCTTCTGTCAGCAGAAGCATGTAATCTAGACATATCAGTGTTGGCCTAACTCTGCTACATTGCTGATTGCAATGGGAGCACAGTTAGGTCAACACTGGGTGCTTTTTAAAATCCCACCTTTATTGCCTCTTTTAGCAAGAGACAAAGATTGAATAGGCTAGGAAAATGAATTTCAACATCACCTTTAAGGCTATCTGCATAGGCAAGACTTAAGGCTAATCAGTGGTAGTTTAGAGAACACTGAATGCCCGGTGCCCATCCATAAATACAGGCACCATTTGAATCTGTCATTGTGATGGTCTCCATAGGATGCGGAAAGTAATATTACCCTGTTACCCTTCTGCCTCAGCTATGGGGAGCTTCACTAGGCATTAACTGTGTGTCAGCTGACTGTCACGCCAGTCTGTCTTCCTTATCAAACCTTGAGACTTTGACAGTCTTACCCCAACCTGCAGGTACTAGCCAGTGAACCTTAGTCCCCAAGATATCTCCCTGACATGTCTGGTCCCTTTCCTTGGTCATTCCCAGCAATTGTTACTTTCATTGCCTGCAAAGAGTGCACTGATCAGGCAGCCATATTAGCTGGAGAGGACTCACTCTTCAATACAGAAGCACTGTGATAGTTTATAGTAAAACTAAGAATATGTTTTCTATAAAGAATAAATATTTATATGATACTAAACAGGATAAAAGGGGACAGGCCTGGTTACAAACAAAACCAAAACACCACACAATCTAGTGCCCAAAACTTACGTTAGCAATTTATGTCTTTGCCTACACAGCATACCCAACCTTTCCTGGCAGGAATCAACATTCACAGCATCAGAGGGTACTGTTCCCTTCATTCCTCAAGTGATGGATAACTAAGGGAGTTTCTCTCCTTTTTATAGTCCAGTAAATGTTTAAAATCTATTATTTCAGAGCATATCCCTAGATAAAGCTTTTCTAGCACGATTCTTGTGCTTTAGAAAGTTGGCATCATGTTGTTTTCTTATCCTCCTGATAATTGGTTCTTACCTCAGATGCAAATGTATTTCCATTGTCTAACAAAACTGGACGCAGGCTGACTGCCAAATCCACATCTTTTGCCTAGCACATATTTATTTATCCTCTTTCTCTACAATCGTTTTTATGAACATATTTCCAACATACATACACAACCCTTTGGGCATCATCTGTACATACCTCACAAAGATATTCTCCGGTCATCTGAAGAAGTGGGCTGTGCCCACAAAAGCTCATGATACCATCTACATGTTTTGTTAGTCTATAAAGTCCTACCAGACCATTTGCTGTTTTTTTAAGTTTATCCTGTACAGACTGACTTGGCTACCCCCTGAAGATTCTAAAGATATTAATGACCAGCACGTCACCAGTTTTCATAAAAGATCTTACTTGTTACAAACTTTTTTATAGTATAATAATATTGTATACAACCAGTTGATTCAATTGCTTATTCATTGGTATTCAGGGGTGGGGAAAAAAGAATGAATGAAAAGCTGAACCCATTTTTCTGTAAACTTGTTTTTGTGGGAATGGGAACTTATTTGCATATATGGCTAAATTATTACAGCCTTTCCAAAGGGCACAAAATTGTACTGCCGTGGATGTTATACTCAGTACAATTTTTTTCTCCTTTGTAGAGGATGATGACTGTACTTCAGGCTACTGCTCCTGCACTTAGAATGGGACTGGAAAAAGCGTTTGACAATACAATGCAGATTGGGGAAGAATCCTTCTGGGCTGTGAAGAAATAATTTCCCTCCCCCAATCTTTAAATTCTGATTCTCTAGTTCATAACAGACATTTTTTTGCAAAGATATTGCTCCTCAATATTGTCTGAATAGTGACTTTTAAAAAGCATAGGCAATTGCTCGGCTTTGGAACCTGTTTTCTCCCAGTGTCTTGCTGAGAAGATCATTGGTGGGGGAGGGATGAAGGTGTTCTTTATTGACTACCAGCTAAGAAAAATATTTGTGTGATCCTTGATTCTTCTCTTTATTTCATGAGAGAACAATAGCTCAATAGAAAACACTAATAGCTACACTGAAAGCCCATTAGTTGTACTTACACAAAGCCATAGGTGTAAGGAACAGGATAAACCAGGCTTCCAATGGGTAGTGGGTGCAGCAAAAGTCCCGCTATACATATGTGTGCAGGGGGAGTCACAACAAATGTATTTTTTTTCAATTCTATTTTGCTAAAAGGTCAGGTAAAAAGATTTTCATCATATTTTAAGGGGCTAATTTCAAATGACAACTGGATTCAAAAGTACTCGGGGGGAAAATACACAAATAACTGGCCTTTATTTAAATCTTATATCTCTTGGATATTAGTTTAATGTCATGGAAGGGCAATCTCTCCTGAGTTAGAGGAGAACAAGTTCGGTTAGAATTGGAGACCCAAATGTTTGTTTATTTTTAAAACTGTAAGGGGGGGGGGGAAGGCAGAAATTTCCAGTTTTCAAGGGAAACATGATTTTCTTGTACAAAGGTTGATTTTAAAATCAAATATAAATACAATCTTAGACTGTCTAGTCAGCTAGATGTATCTTCCAGGATTCTTTACTTCAACAATCAATTTCAATCTCTGCTTTCTTTTCGGGGTTCCCTAGCCAGATACTACTGTGATGGATGGTGTATAAGAACAACAGAGGGAGGTCAAAAAAACAGATTAGATGAAATAGACTGGAGGGAGAAAAAGACCAATCTGTTGCCTCTGAAGCTAATGGAAATATTGCAATTGACTTCAGTGGGAATAGAAATTGTCCCAGATGGAACAAAGGAAAAAAGCATTGTACGGGGATTCTTTCCTAGTGAGTGACAAGAATCAACCCAAAGCGTAACAGATAACCACATTTCCTATTTACATTTAGGAACGTATCCACAGCTATTACAGAGTATTTGCATCAAAGCAGCAAGAAGCTTATAGTGAAAGGGTTAACACTGAGCAGCATTTATATATTTCAGTCCATCTGCAAATCCCACAAGCCATGCAAAGAACTACTGTGCAGCCCAAAACATGGATTCTCCTGAGGGCAGTAAGACACATATTACCTTTGGAGAAATGATGGCAGTTAATAAACTTCTTCAATTCTATTGTGGAGAATCTGGACTTCAGATGATTGATGAGACCATTAAAGCTTTGCTACCTGCTCCCTTTCCACATGTTTGTTTCAGATATGATCCCATATATACTAATACTAAAGGCAGGAAACAAATATTCATTTTCAATAGATACATTGACCCAGAAAAAAAATATCACAGTCTTTTATAGGCCTCAGAGCCCACTGGATCAATCCAGTTTCAGAAGAAGTTGAGTGACTTCTGAATTCTGCAAACAACATGCACAGACGAAATGCTTTTTGGAGAAGCCTCTAAAACTGAACCATTTTTGCACAGAAAGGTTCCTATGTTGGAAAGAAGCCACCACAAAACTCTGCAGATACATGCCAGCGAATGTGAGCCTTGGCACGGAAACATGTGCCATTTTAAAATAAAGCGTGTTGCAGCGCCCCTCCCCCCAAAAGGAACAATTTAATTTTGTGAAAAACTAAATACTCAAAGTCACGAAAATGGCCCAGAACCAAATATTTTTTCATAAACGGTCATGAAAAATATTCCTAAATTTGGCATTATCCTGGTGCTAATGACTCTAGTGTTACAATTGCAAAACAGAAACTTAGAAGTACATATAAATCAATGTGTGTATAAACATTTCATCTTTATACACATTCCACTATGTCATTCACCAGTCAAAGCGATATGCTTTTAGAGATAGTTTTTAACTGTGCTGTTCAGGTTATAGCGTTTGACATGTGATGCTATTTACTTCTCAAAACAATGCAAATGGGATTTTATTCTTGACGGGGATTCTGCCTATGATAGATTTCTAGTTCATGGGATGGGATCATCACTCTCTGATCCCTGTGTGAACAGCTCTTGTTTTTCTCACAGATAGGGGGGAAATCAGTTTTTCTGCAGTATGCCAGCCTCATCCGGGTCCCTTTCCATGTGTCCAAGGCCTGCACTAGGGATTGGGAGAGGAAACTGGATGGACTGGTTGAGTGGAGTGGGTAGGTTAGGGATCTATGGCCCTGTAGTCCCACTGTGAATTCTGTTGGCAGTTCTGGCCTTAGTGCAGATGCGCCATCAAAAAGCAGAGACATAGGAGCACCAGGAGTCAGCAGGTGTGGAAACATAGGATTTATGTGACCTGACCACCCATGGACTCAAAAGTCTTCTTGGCTTGGGCTGGAATCACACTACTTCCCCTAACCAGATGGGGATGAGAGAAGGAAGACAGAATCCTTGTGGGGAATTCTCCCTCATTAGCTTCTCTGCCTGGTACTAGCACGGTAGGGGATTATTCATTTGATTAAGTATTGATGTAGTGAGTACTGGAATATGTATTCTCAAAAGGCTCTGCCATTTCACCATCAAAACATACAACATTCCCAAATACATTCTGTAAAGCAAACCCCAGGATTCCCCTTGAAAAAAAATCCAAAATATTCAAGTAATCCACAGAAAGGAAAGCACAAACATTTTAAAGGTGTTTTATCATCTACATTGTGGTTGTGCCCAAAATTGAGGTTTGAGGGTTTTCAAGGGTATAGAAAGTGATAGGAATCCTACCTCAAAGGGTTTGCACTGTAAAAATACAAAACAAATGAAAAATGAAGGGAAACAAGACTAGAAATGGGGCAGTCAGATTGATAGATGAAATTTATTGCCTTTTAAAAGATAGGTTGTATTCATATTATAAACATACATGGGGGAATGTATGTGAGAGTGTTAGAATAGGGGTTAGAAAAGGACCGTGGGACCAAGAGGAAAGAATAAGTGAAGGAAGAGGGAAAACAATATGGGACAGAGGTGCCAATGAAAATGCAAGGGAAGGAGCAGAGTGAGAAGGGCAATAGTTACTGAGAATGAAGGTGGGCAGCAGCAGTCATAGGAGAGGAAGAGAATAAGGGGGTGGGGGGAAGGTGAGTATCAACAACCAATGACAATATAGCAAGAAAATGAGGGGGAAAATATACAGAGTCCAAATTTCAGGACTGTTTGATTTCATGTGGCTGTAAAGTCTCCTTTCAGCTGCTACTGTTTTCCCCTGGTAGGTAGGAAGGGGAAATCTGCTGGTCCCTATAAACAGGAGAGGACCCTTCTGGGTTCAGTGGGAGAGGGGACAGATCGGGACGTGTTCTGCCCTCTGTAACATTACCAGTAGTTGGAGGTGGTGGCTGAGGGGAAAGTACCCTGAAATATGAACCAAAATACAGGACTATGTAGCACTTTAAAGGCTAACAAGATGGTTTATTAGATGATGAGCTTTCGTGGGCCAGACCCACTTCCTCAGATCAAATAGTGGAAGAAAATAGTCACAACCATATATCCCAAAGGATACAATTACAAAAATGAACACATATGAAAAGGACAAATCACATTTCAGAACAGGAGGAGGATGCGGGGGGAAGGTAAATGTCTGTGAGCTAATGGTATTAGAGGTGGGAAAAGGTAAATGTCTGTGAGCTAATGTCCCACCTCTAATACCATTAGCTCACAGACATTTACCTCCCCCGACCCCCCGCATCTTCCTTCTGTTCTGAAATGTGATTTGTCCTTTTCATATGTGTTCATTTTTGTAATTGTATCCTTTGGTATATATGGTTGTGACTATTTTCTTCCACTATTTGATCTGAGGAAGTGGGTCTGGCCCACGAAAGCTCATCATCTAATAAACCATCTTGTTAGTCTTTAAAGTGCTACATAGTCCTGTATTTTGGTTCAGCTACACCAGACTAACACGGCTACATTTCTATCACTGGAATATGAAGACTTCTACAGTCTGTTCCCTGCCAGCTCCTCAGAGCTGTTGCTCTTGTTCCCCATGTGGCAATCCACTATTTTGTTGCCAGTCACGACTGAGATGTAACTAGAAGTTAAGATGTACAAAACTACATTTTGGAGTCCTTTGAGAGCTTGCAGGCAGTTAAGTGCCAAGCTGTGTCAGATGATCATTCAATGTGAATTATCTGAAAGGCCTTTGTGAAACAGGGATGGACCAGGGTAAACATTCAAAACAATTGAGCTGTTTGCTGGACTTGAGCCTCTACTAGAAAGAAGTGGGCTCTTTGAATTTTCTGAATAATAGAAGCTCTTATCTCCTGACTGTCTAAATCTAAATCATGTTTCTTCATGAACTGGATATAAAAGACAGGATAATGTTCCACTTCCAGCACTAACTTATCTAACAATATGAACTTTCAGAAACAGCAAGTAACTAAAGAGAGAATACTAAAATAACTCTCATTGTGTGAAAACAGAGGGTTCATTATCGCCTCTAAATGGCAATTCCTGTGTTGACTATAGCTCTGTGTCAAGGACAATTTGTTTTAAACCTGCTTCTCTTTGCCAGCAGAGAAAGTGCAATGAACACTTCCCTGAGCTTGGTAACAATCAAAGTCCTGTTTGCCTTTGTCCAGAAAATCCAACAGCGGATGTTAAGGTCCTGTTGGCCACCTTCAGAAAAGAAAAAGAGGACCCACAAACTAACAAGCCTCCTTTTTGCAAAACTAGACACAGCCACCACTGCAGAGCAAACTCTTCCTTTGCAGAGGTCTCCCAAGAATTTCCAGAGACAAATGAAGAGTTACACTCTGTCCCATCAGCTATTCTTTCTGATATGTCAACTCTACTTCCCTCAGAATTTTGAAGTATGTTAAAGCTTCATTAGAGTGAATATATATATATTATCCTACTTAGCAGGATTATTAGTGTAATTAGCATGGCTGCTGTACTGCTTTAGCTGTCGCTAGGCATTGGTGTCAGAACGGAAGTCTGGGAATTCATTTCACATTGTGATGTGTGCTGACACTAGATGAACTAACACTTAAAGTTCTTAATCCTCACTACAGGGAAAGTTTCTGAGTGCAGTCTTGGCATCCTGCTGATTATTTAACATTGCTGGAAGTTGACAGTTTGTGCATATACCTCATGAGACAAAGCCAATTTCAACAAATTCTTCTCACAAAAATCCTCCCCTCCACCTGCCACTTTCTTCATTATGTTTAAATTGTGTTAATTTCGGGCTAATTCTGAAATTAGGATAGACCTCCATAGTAGTTTCACTGGAACAATGTACATAGTAGGAGTGCTGAGAGCCATGATAGAACCAAACTGTAAACCGTGGATACAGGGGAACCAACCTACTCTCTGGGCCCCGGACAAGATGGGCGGGGGAGGGGGAGAGGGTCTGGCGGCTCTGCACTTCTGGAAGGGGTAGGGCTTTGGGTGAAAGGGGCAGAGCCAGGGCAGACAGTCCTCAGTGCCTCCCCGCCTCAGCCCTCAATATTTCTTGGCATGTGACACCCCTTCCCCGGCTGCATGGAATATGTCATGCAGGGCTCCAGTGGCTATTCAAAGGGCCTGCAGCTTCAGCCACCACCATTGCCACAGTATCACCAGCAGTGACCAGACATTCTGGGTCCCTTTTGAATTGGTAAGCCCTGGGGAAAATTGTCCCCTTTGCCACCCCTCTCAATAGGCCTGCCTATATATCAGGGTGAGCAATAATTTTTGATTGGGGGAGGGCACTTCAAGATTTTGAAAAGTGGTCAAGAGACACACTTTTCTATGGAGAGGGGGGTGGGGGCGTAGGATGGAGTGCAAAAGGGAGCTTGGGGTAGGGGTCTGGGGTACAGAAGATGGTGTAGAGTCTGAGAGGGAGTTTGGGTGAAGGTGGGGGTTGTGACCTGGGGTAGGGGATTGGAGTACAGGGTACAGGAGGGGGTATGGGTGCAGAAGAGGATTCTGGCCTGGGGGGGAGAGGTGTAGGAGGGTTGAAGTACCAGAGGCAAGTTCTGGCTGGGAGGTGCTTCTCTAAGCAGTTCCCAGACAGCAGCACTCTGAAGCAGTCTTCCGTGCCTACCAGCAGCCCTCAGCTGTGTGCCATGTGGGGCTTTCTGTGCTGCGGGGGAAGGGGAAGAAGGTTCATGAGCTGACCGGGCCTCCAGCAAAATCTCTCCCATTGACACAAAGCCTCCTCCTTCCCCTCTCCCTCTCACCCGCCGCTGCAGAGAGAGCCACAGGGAGCATCTAGTCGCTTTGAGCAGGGGCAGGCGGGCTGGATTGAAAAGCTTGGCAGGCCAGCTCCAGCTGGTGGGATGTATCTTACCTGCTCTTGCTGTGTGTAATAGAAACCACTTCAAGCCATTGGGTGCTTCAGCACTTCCCGCACTCCTTGTTCCAGCACCTGTGAATTTTGCCTGAGTATGGAGTGTGCACTACAATATTTGACACCTGGTGCTTATGAGCAGTGCAGCAAGCAAATAGGTCTTTAACAGAGTTACATCATGAGGCAGGTATCTTATCTTTACAGCAAAAAATTATATTCAGATATTACCATGACTACTAAGCCAATGGGTTCCCTTGTCCTCTATTACTAAAAACAATATATGTTGAACCCAGTGTGATTGGTTCAAATGAGTAAGAAATGCATAGCTAGTACTTAATATGTGTACTCAGATTTTACTCATTTAATCCAATATCTCAAACAACAAAAATATCCTATTTATATTTGCTTTAATTTGGGCTTGCCTGTGTTTAAAAACTGCCTGGTAATTAGTATAATGGTCCCTGATAGCACCACTCTAATTATAGTTATGTAAGCAGTTTCTTGAAAACATCTAGTTTGAGGGCTGTAGCAAGCAAATAATTTCTAAAAGTTCTCTTCAGGCTGACACAGGAACAAAGCAGCCAGGTTTCAGCCTGATGCATGGGAGCCTTACGGGTATAACTCAGAGCAGTGGGAACAGATATTGCATGGATAAATCCCTGTCCATAAAGAAAGGAGGTAATCCTAATGCATTCACCACAAAGCAATTTTTGTTTACTAAATGTCCAGTGAAACCCTTTTTGTGAGTTGTGTGAAGGTTTAAAACAAAATTAATTTAAGATTATTTTCAGGTAAGGTTCCAAAACAATTTTGTCATAATCCCCCTGTTCCCTTTCCTTTCCCTTCTCTGAGTCCCCAGAACTAGTGCAAACCTTAACTATTAAAATCAGCTTCCATACCTAATGATTGGAAGATTGCTAGCATTGCACCAATATTTAAAAGGGCTCTAGAGGTGATTTTGGTAGTTACAGATCGGTAAATGTGATGTCAGTACCGGGCACATTAGTTGAAACTATAGTAAAGAATAAAATTGTTACACACATGGATGAATATAATTTGTTGGGGGAAAAGTCAACATAGTTTCTCTAAAGAGAAATCATGCCTTACTAATCTGCTGTAATTCTTTGAGGGGGTCAACAAACATGTGGACAAGGGGGATCCAGTGGATATAGTATACTTAGATTTTCAGAAAGCCTTTGACAAAGTCCCTGACCAAAGGCTTTTAAGTAAAATAAATTGTCGTGGGATAAGAGGAAAGGTCCTTTGGTGGATTGGTAACTGCTTAAAAGAAAGGAAACAAAGGGTAGGAATAAATGGGAAGTTTTCAGAGTGGAGAGAGGTAACTAGTGGGGTCCCCCAAAGGTCTGTCCTGGGACCCATCCTTATTTATAAATGGTCTAGAGAAAGAGGTAAACAGTCAGGTGGCAAAATTTGCAGATGATACCAAACTGCTCAAGATAGTTAAGACCAAAGCAGACTCTGAAGAGCTTCAAAAAGATCTCACCAAACTTAGTGATTGGGCAACAAAATAGCAAATGAAATGTCATGTTGATAAATGTAAAGTAATACACATTGGAAAACATAATCCCAACTATATATACACAATATGATGGGGACTAATTTGGCTACAACTACTCAAGAGAGGGATCTTGGAGTCATTGTGGATAGTTCTCTGAAAACATCCACTCAGTGCGCAGTGGCAGTCAAAAAAGCAAATAGAATGTGAGGAGTCATTAAAAAAGGGATAAAGAAAAAAAGAAAATATTCTCTTGCCTCTATATAAAACCATGGTATGCCCACATCTTGAATACTGTGTACAGACGTGGTTGCTTCATCTAAAAAAAGATATATTGGCATTGGCAAAGGTTCAGAAAAGGGCAACAAAAATGATTAGGGGTTTGGAACAGGTCCCATATGAAGAGAAATTAAAAAGTCTTGGACTTTTTAGCTTAGAAAAAAGGAAAATAAGGGGGGATATGATAGAGGTCTGTAAAATCATGACTGGTATGGAAAAAGTGAATAAGGAAAAGTTATTTACTTATTCCCACAATATAATAACTAGGGGTCACCAAATGAAATTAATAGACAGCAGGTTTAAAACAAACAAAAGGAAGTTTTTCTTCACTCAGCATACAGTCAACCTATGGAACTTCTTGTCAGAGGATGTGGTGAAGACTAGAACTTTAACAGGGTTAAAAAAAGAGCTCAATAGATTCATGGAGGTTAGGTCCATCAATGGATAGGTAGAAATGATGTCCCTAGCCTCTGTTTCTCTGGAGATGGGTGATGGGCGGGATCACATGAGGATTACCTGTTGTGATCCGTTCCTCTGGGGCATCTGGTATTGGCCACTGTTAGCAGACAGGATACTGGGTTAGATGGATCTTTGGTCTGACCCAGTATGGCTGTTCTTGTGTACCTTTAGAGAGAGAGAGAAGCCCTTATTTCATTCATTTATTATAAAAAATCTTGTATACATAAATCACAAAAATCCAAAACTATAATCCAGAACTCCACTCACATAGTCCAGACTGTAGATGAAACATGCCCCAGCATCTCTGACTATGTCCTGGCTTTCCGGCATGATTTCAATGTTCCTCACTAGACTTCAGCTCTCCAGCATGGTCCTCTCCTGTTTTTATATTAGGACAGACACTCCAGCCCTTTCTACCTAGAATGCAATCCTGCTCTTCCCAGCAAGAATGCCACAGATTCTTCGATAAGGAGCTTCCTCCTAGAAATCTCACAGTTCTTCTGAGTCTGGCTCTGTAGGTCCAGAGATGTCAGAGGGTAAATTCCCCACTGTTTCTTGGTGTTCAGCTTTCTTCCTCTATTAGTTCTAGCTCTCTAATTCATAGCTAGCAGGCAACACTGTGACTGGGTAAAGGAACCCTGCACTGCCAGGGGTGAAACCCGGGAGGACAGGGTGAACAACCGGCCGGCCTTCTCTGGGATGTTGGGGAGAGCGGCGGCAGCTGGGGTGCACCGGGAGAGGGAAAGCACCTGTGCACCAGATGTAGGTGGGGCAAGGACTCTGGGAAAGTACCTGGAAGACGCCGGCGCATGCACTCTGGGGACAGACCAGGAGAAGGGCTAGATGACCATAAAATGGGAGGGGCCGATGCAACAGGGAGGAAGGATGGAGGTGGAGGCAGGTGAGGGACCACCAGGCCATGGGAAAGAGGCCCAGGAAAGGACTGAAGAGCGGGGGTGAGGAAGTGGCCCAGGGCAGGCAGAAGGAGTCTTACCTACGGGCTGGCGAGTTTCGGTGGTTAGCCCTTCCAGTCAGGTGGGGGGGAAGTGACTGCCCCCACCTTAGGGCCCTGGGCTGAGACCTGGAGAGAGGGAGGGCCCAGGTCCCCCTCACACCCTGCTCAGAGTTGTGCACCTCTGAGTAATCCCCGTCACCGGGGTCACGACTTGGGATTAGGGGTGGAGAAAGTGAAAGGGAGCAGACTCCTTATGAGGAACCCCTTCACAAACACCTGCTGCTGCTCTTCTTGCAGTCAGCCTTCTCTGGCCCTGACTCTCTGGCTAGAGGACTCCAGCAAATCCCACATTCTACTCCCCTGCCTTCAGTCTTCTCCCAGATCCCAAGCATACATTCCCTTCTCTTCCCACAAACAATGATCACAGAGCTTTCTACTTTTTGTAACTTTTCCCCAGAGATCTGGGGAAAAGTGTCCTAACTTTTTCTGACTCTCACCATAGCTCCTTCTCACTTCCAGATGATGTTCCAAATGTAGCACCTTTTTCTGACACAGGGGAGCTGGATCTGCTTTGGGGCCGGCCAACTTGTGACATGTTTTAAATCATGTTTTGAAATGTATTACCCTCATGTAAATTGAGCACTTTTGTTTCCTTTAAAAAACCCTCATGGCTGAGACACTGAACATCAGTGAACTGCTAGATTGTATATGTAATTTTCAGTATGAGAAAGGTCTTTACAAGATTATTGGATATTACAATCCTGTAATTACACATATTTACCTTAATTACACACTTAGATGTAATTATACTACACATGACATTTCTCTAAATATTACTTTGAAAAAAATCTAGGGAAATTCACTATAAAACTAGCATAAGAAGGATGGTAAGGTGGTGAGACAGACACACAAAAGAAGGAATTTCAAAAGAATAACCTCCATTCCTCAGACACAATGGGGGTGCCATCATAATGGCATCCTGCGGTGGCTCATTGTATTCCAGTATTGTTTAAATCCTTACTTGTGAATGTCTTACTTTTGTGAATCTCTCTCTCACCATCTCAATACTGATGTGGTTTTGGTTTTCTGAATTACTTCAGCTGGAATTACTAATGCCACAGTACTATAGCCTTTATATTTTAGTTAACTACAGCATCACTCCAGTATTTCTGATAAAAGCTGAATTGTCTACTTGTTACTGAACTTCATAAAGTCTCTTTATATATTTATATTTTAAGCGGCTAGTGCTGGTGAAAGCAGACTGATAACAATGAACACTGAATTCCTCAAATCCTTGCACAAAAAAGAACCACATTGGTAACATCATTGTAAACATTCCCATGCTACCACACTAGTTTTTAAATGCTTGACCTGGCAGGATGATCTTCTACAAGTCAGAAGGTAGTGTGCTCTTCTTGCCTAGCTAATCCTTGTCGTCTCATAAGGAAGTAAAATATAGGAGCCCAGGAAGTTCCATAACCGATTACACCAGTGATCCATTTAGTTGGTATCCTATTTTCAATGGTGATGAATACTGTATACCTCAGCTGCAAGAAACTATGTAATAAACAATTATGTAATAATTAGTCTATAGGGGAAGTTTCTTCCTAAATCCAGACATGTGGATTTGTAGTTAACTTATGCACTAAACCACGGGAGTTTTTTCCACTTATACATGTTTTGTCTTGTATAATAGAAATATAGAAGTTCTCAATATCCATACTAATACCAAATTATTTTTATAAATTCTGATGAATGTCCACTTCAGAGATATCCTCAGACAGAGTTCCACAGATTAAAAAAATACATGGTTTATTATTATTTTTCTCACTTCCTCTGTTAACTAAACAAAGATTTAAATGTGTAATTATACTGAAATCTCTTCATGTCCCTGATAATTTTTATCACCCTTTTCTGGAACTTTTTTGTTTCTGCAATATTTTTAAGATGGATTGAACAGAACACAGAATTCAATATAATGATGTACCAACAAGTATTCCAATTGTGACACTGGTGTTTATAAAATGAACTTTTATCTACAAGGAATTGGACTGACATCCTGTGAGTTTATTTTTTATAATCTTATGAAAATGTTATCTTTCTTTAAAACTAGCTCAGTTGTGTGTAGGTTAGATACCAAAAAATTCTTTGCAATTTCAGTAAAATTCTGTCTAAGTAATTTGTATGCAGGCACTTACTTTTTGAAAGACTTATGAGAGAGTGAATCTGTTGACCTTTCTTGTGAAGCCATTCATTATAATAAAATATTTTTAATATTGTCTTTTCATCTTGCATAAAAGAATGAGGGATGAAGTTCTGGATTTTTTTTTACTTTAAGCTTTGAATGCAGAATTCAAAACTGATTTATACTTACATGCACGTGTTAAAAATAGCAGCAGCAATGTGTCTTTAATCAGTATGTTTAAAGAACCATTCTAATATCAGCTCATCAGATATTTGCAGCAGCATTTGATAATCAAAATGCTAATCCACAGAGTCCATTCATAATCTAGTTGTGCTCATAATAAAAATTTGTACATGTGATTTTTAGATATTCCTTGTATTTATATTATCAATACTAAAGAAATAAAATACTTTTAAAATGTATTTTGTAAAACTAAGGAGCAACTTCTCCTTGTTTGTATTCTCTTCTCATAAATCCTAGAAACAGATGTATACACCTGTTGGCAGCTGTATTTGTCACTGTACAAGCTGTCTCTTTCCAGTTTTTCAGCATATTGTTAGATGTGATTTATTGTGTGCTGTCACTCCTGACATACCTTTACAAAGAAGCAAATCTGACTACCATTCCTGAATAAAGAAGTCATCTGGTAGTAATCAGAAGTATATAGAACTTATCTGGTAAACTGTAGCTTGATGTTTGCTTTGTCACTGTTTTATTGCTCAATTTTCCATGGTTGGGCACTTTGGATGAAAACACATGCTATAGTATTTCAACTTGAGAGAGAAAGTTATCACACAGTTATATACACACCTCAATATTATATATACAGTTAAATAAAGGCTGCACTTTTCTTTTGCATCTTTAAGGCCTTTTATAACAGTGGAAATGAATCTTCTCAGGCTATCGAAATGTAGCATTACTGCCCAATGATCACATCCTGCAACTGTTCGTAGGATATAATACATCAACAGTGCATAAATCCTGAGATTATATTCGGTGTCACTTCATAAATCCAGATTCAGCAGAGTAAAACAACATAGTCTAGTTGTCCGTTACACTTTCATAGGGTATGACAGAGGCATGTAAATTACACTACCTGACATAGTCAATGAAGCCAGGATTTAAATATCCCCGGCTTCATTAAAATAAAAATGGCCACCGTGTTGTGCCGGCTCAGATGATTGTCGGCACAGCACGCGAGTCAAGACGTGGATTGGTAGACAAGGGAAGCCTTTGTCTACCACTCCCTTATGCCTCGTGAAACGAGGTTTACAGGAGTGGTCGACAAAGGCTTCCCTTGTCGACCAATCCGCGTCTTGACTCACACGCTGTGACGACGATCACCTTAGTCAGCACAGCGCGGCGGCCATTTTTATTTTAATGAAGCCGGGGATATTTAAATCCTGGCTTTATTGACTATGTTGGGTAGTCTAATTTACATGCCTCTCGCGACAGAGGCATGTAGTCTAGACATACCCATAGTGAACAGTTGTGTTCCTTTTACACACACACAAAGCCCTTTAGCAAAACCAAAATAACTATAGATATACTGATATCAATTCATACAAGAGCTTACACCAAGAAAGGAACATTGTCAAAACATAAGAAAAAAATCCTGAAAATCTTCACTCCTCAGCCTTAGGGTTAATTAGTGGAGCTAGACACACAATACTGTGCACTCTACATGTTTCTTATGATATTACTTCATCATAAGTACCTAACAAAGCAACCACTTCAATCATTCAAATTACCTTTCACAATTTGTTATGTAAAATGTCCATATAGCACAATATACATCTACTCATAAAAACAAATAATTATATATTTATCTTTATAACATAATATCATTGTACTTGCATACAGTGCATAGTTCTCTGCATCCTTGTGAATATAGAATCCACTGTGATTTTGTCAGAAACAGATAAGCCTGCAGATGACTCTCTCAGAATGATGCAAAGAGCAATACAAATATCACTCATGTCTCCAAGGGTACGTCTAGACTACATGCCTCTGGTGACAGAAACATGTAGTCTAGACGTACCCCAAGTGCTCATGGTTTATACTGTAAGGAAGTTTCTACATTTTAAAATTGGGAAAAGCGGTTTTACCGTTACTTAATCTTTCAGGGCTGTTATCTTTTCCCACTTTCCTCTTGGAATTCACTCCAGGGCTCCTTCAAATCTAAACATCCCAGTCCCCCTTTTTCATACACTCTTCCATTCCTCACCTCAATAACCAAGGAACAAGAAAAAGACCATGGTACCTGACCCAGTATCTCTCACCACGTTGATTCACATTAGCATGATTGTGGACATATAAATTTAGAGGTCAATAATATTTTATGTTAGCTACAGGAAACAATTCATATCCCGTTAGCTCAGTGGTCACCAACCAATAGATCGGGATCTACTAGTAGATTTTGGAGCCTCTGACAGGTGATCCTGACTGGTTTAGCCAGGAAGCTATCAAGTGCTGGCACTTGTGGCCCCTCCACCCACTGTCATGCTGCTTCTGCCTTCAAGTTGCTCCTTTGGGAGCCTCCTGCTTGCTGTGCAGGGTGTGGGAGGGAGAAGAGGGGAGCACTGATGGCAACGTGTCTCCCGTAACCCCACTCCTGCACCCTATTTCAACACAGGAAGAGGGGGACAGAGGGAGCTTGGCAACGCAAATCTCTGTCACTCTCAAACACTGTGTGTGTGTGTGTCTGTCATTCTCACAAACACACACTGTCCTTCACACTCATCTCCCAACCCAACACATATGTGGGGGGGAGGGGGTTGTTACTTCTTTTGCTGCTTGCAAAACATGTTATTTTTTGTTTTTGACTGGTCTGTGCATTTCATCATTTTCATTTCTCTCTCATGCTTAAATTTAATACTTTGAACAGTGAGTTCTAAAATGCCTAACTTGTCATGGCTGGAGTAATTATCCCTATGGTAATTATCAGGGCTCGCCAAGCGGCGGCAAGCCTTGCTCGCCAGCCCCATGCTACCATGCTCTGCACATACACCGACCACGCTGCGCAGGTGCGCCAGGCTAAAATCTACTCGTCACGGGCAAGTAGATTACGTTAATTGTTGAGCCCTGGCAATTATGGTAATTGCTGCTCTTGGAAGTGGCTGACCTGTCCCTGTAACCCCTGAGAAAAGCAGTGTAGGGGGTCTCTACAAGCTGTCCTTGCCTGCAGACACCACTCCTGCAGCTTCCATTGACCAGTAATGGGGAACCGTGGCCAGTAGAAGCTGTGGGCTCAGTGCCTGTGGATGAGAGGCAGCACATGGCACCATACAGCCATTGCTGTACATGCCAGCGGCTTTCAGGAGTGGTGCAGGGCTAGGGCAGGAGTAAGCCTGCCTTAACCCCACTGCTCCACCATCCAGAAGCCGTCTCAGTTAAACAGTGCCCAGTCCAAACCGGGTTCTTGAACCCCTGCCCCAGCCCTGAACCACCTCCTGCACCCAACCTCCTGCCCCAAACATGAGTCCCGCTGCACCCAAACTCCTTCCCAGAGTTTGCACCCTGACACGTCTCCTGGACCCCAAACCCCACCCTGGGCTAAGCCTGGAGCCCCTCCCACACACCGAACCCATTGGCCCAAGAACAGAGCCTGCACCCCATCACCTATGGCAGTGTGCTGAAAGTGAGTGAGGATGGAGGACGAATAGGGATGAAGTGAACAGGGTGAGGTCTTGATAAGGGGTGGGCCAGAGGCGGGGCCTCAAAGAAGGGATGGGAAGTAAGTGGAACAAGGGTATTTGAGGTAGATCTTACAATGCACGTAAATTAAAAAGGTGATCTTGTGGTTAAAAAGGTTGGAGACCACTGCCTTAGCTTATCATTGCAAACCTGAGAAACGTGTATGCATGCATGTATATTTTTAACTTTCAGTACAAATCTTAGATCCAGCATCTGCTTTGTATGTTAACCACTCTCCTGCTGCATCCACTGCCAAGTCAACAAGGAAATGGCAAAATAATTAATTCAGTGTCTATTCATTGCCCTGCCCCCGGGAGGTTATACAAGCACAATACAGGATTCTTCTTGAATGACCAAAAATGCTGGCTTTCTAAAATATTTGACCATTTACTCATAAGTCTCACACTGATTCTACTTGCTGAAAGGATATACATCCTAGAGTACTCCAGGAGATATCGTACATATTTCAGACTGCAGAGTATGAAACCTTGACTCTGTTGAATTCAGTGGGAATTTTGCCATGGTCTTTAGTGGAGCCAGGATTTCACCCAAAGAATACAAGCTTAAAATGGTGAAGTGCAAAGACTTGGGTCAAATTAGAAGAATTTGGACTGCTCATTTTAGTGTTCCAATCCTACATCCTATCCACCATAGGACACTCTATACAAGTAGACGTAAATTGCACCATTTGGTTTTGTGCAACTGGCTTTACTGTTGGTAATCCTAAAGAAACTCATGTAATCCCAAAGAAAACAAGATGGTGAAGTTTAATTTACAAATGAACAAATTAGATGAACAAATAATACTGCTATAAAACTCTCATGAAAACAGCAAGAAAAAACAGTATATTATTAGTTAGCCCAGGTGGCTTGTTCCAGGAATCTTTGGTCTCTATTGAAAAGAAAAAACAAAACAACAAAACTTTCATCTTTTTTAGTTTGCTTTTGAATATTTTGGACTCCATCTGCTTTGTATCTTACTCACATACAAAGCAACCCTATTTAATATATTTAAAAGGTCCTGTCACATCTGACACTGTTGTTATTTAAAAAGCTTCCAAAGATATTTTTTGAAGTTTTGTGCAGCTAACTTAAAAGACTCTGCCAGCAACATCCTAATGAGCTTCATTCATGTAATCCTAGCAAAGGAAAGAAAGATGAAGTATAATTTCAGGAGTGTCAAGTATTACTTCCAACTACACATATGCAGCTGCAGTGGCTTTGGCAAAATGAAAGAAAAAAAATATGCATGACCAAAATAATTCCAAGTGACACTCTGTGGCAAATCCAAGTTAAAATGGCTTGTTGGTATGCTGGGAAAGAGAAAGCTACTGAAGAATGACCGACTAAAGAATGCTGTTTGGCAGTATAGTCAGCTTGCTGCACTGACAAGAAGTTTTGTGATGTGTGTCAACTTTATTTTGTAAATTATTTCAAGAGGAAGCAGGAGGAAAAGCTGAAGTTGCATTTTGCCCAGTATGTTAGAGAGCCTCCACAGATAGGAACTGACTAAAACATGGGGGACTGTTAATCTTTTTTAAACACTCTTGTTTAGATCGTACTTGCCCTAATTCTGCTCATCCCTCTTGAAAAGTCGGGTGCACAGCCTCAGATGTGTTAAATAGGCACAATCCCATTGTCTGTAAGTGGAATTCCACTGATTTAGGCAGAGAATTGTGAATCTATGTTACTTTCTCAATAACAACACTTCATCAGCAAACCTCTGTTGTTTTGAATGCTTGTTATTTCTCTGTAGCCTTAAAAAAAATACTTCTTCCTGACAAGTCACTTCATGACATCTTGTTCCATATTGTTCCTGTTCCAGTGGGCATGATGGTATAGCTACACTCTCCATAGGGTATCTAATATGGTCTTTCAGTGCATCTAATATGGTCTTTGTACATAAATACTGAATAGGAGTGTAAGAGTTACAATACTTTTGTATTTGGTACTGACACAACTGCTAATGGAATACCGCCTCCATACCGCTAGTGTTCACAATTAAAGAAGGATGTTGAAAAATTGGAGATGGCTCAAAGAAGAGTTAAGAGAATGATTGTTTTTAAATATTGGAAAACCTGCCTTCAAATTATAGACTCAAGGAGCTCTGATTATTTAGAATATCAGAAAAAAGTCTAAGGATTGACTTTATTATCAATTTTGTTCCTTACGTAGAGGAACTTACAGACTGTAATTGAGAGCTCTTCAATCTTGTGCTTTCACTAATTTCACTTCCTCTGTTCCACCATACAGGAGTTCAGTATCTTCATATTCTAAATAGAGCATTCCAAAGAGTATAGGACAAAGGCTGCTATCATGCTCTATCTGTGGTTTTGTCTTCTGCAGTCTCCTCTTCCGTGCCACCTCTACCCAAATATCAGTGGAGGAAACTTTTGTGGTGAAAGTTCATAGCCAAGAGATGCATAGACACACAGAATGGCCTGCTCTACTTTACAGGGTTAATGCCATTTCATATCTGATCTTTCCTTTTTCCTTTTATCTGAGCTCCACTCACACAGGTATATGTTTCTCCTGGGTCTCCAATGCCCTGCTGGGACTATGCTAGATAAGAGAGGTATTTTATTACATACTTTAATTTCAGCAACTTTTCACTTGATACATTATCATTTATTGCAACTACTTCTACACCACTCAGATACTTTGCCACCCAGATTTCTGTGTAATAGTTCAATATTACAGGAGATAAATCTCCCTCCCCCTCTCTCTCTCTCTCTCTCTCTCTCTTTCTCTCCAAATCCAGAAAACAAAAGATATTTTAAAAAGATGTCATGTTATCTTTTGTGGAAAGAAAGAGAAGTTATTTAGGGAATCCCATAAAAATGTCCAGCAGGGGAAAAGAATTGAGATAGTTAAAAAAATACTGAGAATATCCTAGAAAAATGAATCTATGTAGCTTGAAACAAAGTCCCATGAAGTTTGGTTTGCTTCCTCTGTCCTTTGTCGAGGCTAGATATCCTACACTTTTGATTTAATTGTTTGGAACATAGCAGCATGATAAAAGTTTTTTTATGGAAATTTCTTACAGCAACACAATCAATCATATTTCCAACTCATGCACAGTCTTGAGCCCCTGAGCCTCAAAGACTTTTTTCTGTGGAGCTTACTTGTTAAATTAGCACTGATCAAAGGCTAAAACATTTATCATGCTTATTAGTGAATAAACCTAGCAGCAGGTATCCCAAGTGAGGAAGCAAATCCTCATTTCCTGCAAGAATGAATTGGAAATTATCCAAAGTGCTTGCAAACATTTTTCAGGAGTGACGAATTGTCAAAAAGAAAGCAGCTGCGAGATGCGGCAGCTCTAGGGTTAGGGGATAAAAAAATAGAAGAGCATTTTTCGAAGGTGTCTTCAAACTTCCCCATGGGGATATTTCTACAGTTTGATTTACTGTAATTGCCTCTGAAATCCTGTATCAGCTGACCTAAGAACCAAGTTACAAAGTAACTGTATAAACTATTGTGGTTGTTAGCATTCAGATAAATGGAAAATTCTTCACACTTGCTCCTCAAATGCCTATCTTTTTTCATTTGTAAGAATGCATGTTGACAAGTTGAAGGAGTCTCTTTAATGCTGAAGATACATAAATCTGCCCTCCCTAACTGAACAGAATGGGTGTCTGAGAATCAGTGGCCATAATTGGACCTCTGAAGCCTTTATTCAGAAAGTATTTAATAGGCAAATTCAGGGCCTACTCCTGCTGCCATTGACCTTAGTGGCAGCAGGAGAAGAAGCAGGTACTTGAAATTTGACAAAGTATACACAGCTATGATTCTTTAACCTTCATTAAGATAGGAGGAATGGTCAAGGACTACATCATACCCAGGCCTGACACAAGTACAGTTGGTAGAGGAGAAAGGTGTAAGTGTCTCATAGTCTCTGACCTTTGCTTCCCACCTCCAGCAAGTGAGGTCAAGGCACAACTGTAGTTGCCTTGACTGGCAGAGCACACAGACTGGCCACTTCTTATTGTGTCTGAGTATCCAGGTCACCCCAAAGACCCAAGGAAGTAGCCCAATACGCCTTTCGCTAGCCATAGGTAGAGTAGGTTTATATTTCCCTCTATTTTTTCCATCCATGTGCAGAATCTAAATTCACAACACCAGCAGAAATAAAACTTAGCTGTTGGCACACTGCTAATTAGCTGGGCAGCATTTGACTCTCTCCTGAGTGGCCACTCTAGTGTGTGGCTTACAGGTAACAATGATTAGATAGGAGAGGTATGTCTACACTTGCCCCCTAGTTCGAACTAGGGAGGCAAATGAAGCATAGAGAAGTTGCCAATGAAGCGTGGGATTTAAATATCCCGTGCTTGATTAGCATATTTGTGGCCAGTCGTCATTGAAAAAAGCCGGTAGCCCAAATTAACTCGTGCAATGAGGAGTAACAGTTAATTTGAGGGAAGGGTTTTGGATCAGACTACCGTGTCCACACACAGCGAGTTAATTCAGACTACCTGCTTTTTAAAATGGCGACTGACTGCAAATATGCTAATCAAGTGCAGGATATTTAAATCCCGTGCTTCATTGGCAACTTCAGCATGCTTCATTTGCCTCCCTAGTTTGAACTAGAGGGTAAGTGTAGACATACCCGTGGAGACTAAGGGGGGATATGATAGAGGTCTATAAAATCATGAGTGGGGTGGAGAAAGTGAATATGGAAAAGTTATTTACTTGTTCCCATAATATAAGAACTAGGGGCCACCAAATGAAATTAATGGCCAGCAGGTTTAAAACAAATAAAAAGAAGTTCTTCTTCACACAGCGCATAGTCAATCTGTGGAACTCCTTGCCTGAGGAGGTTGTGAAGGCTAGGACTATAACAGGGTTTAAAAGATAACTAGATAAATTCATGGAGGTTAAGTCCATTAATGGCTGTTAGCCAGTATGGGTAAGGAATGGTGTCCGCAGCCTCTGTTTGTCAGAGGGTGGAAGCAGATGGCAGGAGAGAGATCACTTGATTATTACCTGTTCGGTTCACTCCCTCTGGGACACCTGGCATTGGCCACTGTCGGCAGACAGGATACTGGGCTGGATGGACCTTTGGTCTGATGCAGTATGGCCATTCTTATGTTCTTATGTTCACACACTGCACCATCGTTTTGGATGTTGCACTCTTCCCCTGTACTCCCTGGAGCTCACATGTGGCAGTTTGGTCCTGTTCTGTTCTTTTCTCAGGGCTGTGTCTTAGTGACACTATTCAATCCTAAACATGTCAGTGTTTTCTCCCTGCCCTCAGATCTGCCTACAGATTTTAGTACTATCATTTCCAGTCCTCCACACAAGCGCAGCTTCAGATGCTACCCAGGAGGATGCATAGTCCTAGATAGGTACAGTAGTGAGTTATATAAAAATAAGTATCAGTACGTTCTGTTATTTCATAAGCAATAGTTGTGCAAGTACATTTTGCTGTCTGAATATGAGAATCACATCATTTCTGAGGATAACTCATCCACAAGCCAGCCAACCCCCGAATCTCATTATCTAAAAATTATTTTTTAAAAAAATCACCATTTAGAAAATGGAAAAAGCAACCTTGTGTTGCTAAGTATACAAAAGTATCATTGAAGTTTTAGATGTAGTGAAAGGTTCCATGAGGCTTTTCTCGACAATTAAGTATGTTTGCATTTACTTTAATAGAGAGATTCATATTCACAAAGTTAGATTTTGTAATATGCTATTGTAACCGATATGTTTTACAGTTGGGAGACAGATCGTTGTTTGCCAAAGATAGGCCAATGCAACGTGATCTTAAACCTCCCTTAATAGTGGATTACTTTAATAAATTGTTCTATTTTCTTTTCACTTGGGTTTCTTCTTTGAAAGATAATGCAACAGTTCTTCTAGCAGCGCTGCGTGCACCAGCTCAGTCATGCCAGATGCATGGGACTCTCACACTCCCCATTTGGAAGTTGCTCTTGAAACATTTTCATCTTAGAACTGATGGATCTGAAAACTCCCTGAAAATGTCCTTGTTGGCTGATATCCCAGGTGGCAGGAACTCCTTCCATTTGAACATTTATTTTTGTGCTAAATCAAATTTCCTGAACTTGGTTACAGAGTAATTGCTATTCTTTCATTTTAGGTGTTACAAATCCGTAGGCATTCAATTATGCATATTCCCATGAATCACAGAAGCACCATATCTGTTTGAGACTCATCTTTGCTCCCATTGGTTTCTCTTAAGAACCAGCTCCTCCCATTAAATCACCTTACTTCTTCAGAGGAGTTGGGTGTGAGACATTGATGATGTAGGATTTTTTTTTTTTTTTTTTTTTTTTTTTTTTGCATATCATTGCAATTAATTCTGACCAATAGAAATGTTTGTAAATAGCATGGATGCCCTCCTATGTCATAGGCAGAAGTGTAATCTAAGAACCAATCCCTGGACCACTGCACCATGGTAGAGAATTTTAGCTACTGTGGTGACAAAGGATTATGTAAGTAAACAGGCAGATAGATGTAGCAGAAGAAACGTTTCATTAGAACAAGGCAAAAGCATCTGGCTAATAAAACAATTCCTGGCTGCTCCTTTCCCTCCTCCCCAAGTTTTGCAGTTTTATTCAATTCTGAGATTCAAAATAAAACTCAAAGAATGCAAAGCTGCAAAGAACAACAAAATCAACAAACAGGATAAACCTCCTGAGAAAACAAAACTACCGAGTGTCACACTGTTCACAGTAACACCCTAAACATTTCAGAAGTCAAAAGATGATTGTAGTAGCCTCAAATGGACCTAATCTTATGTTAGATTTTAGAAATGTCTGTCTGAGAATCCATTTGTTCAAGGCATCCTAAATAGGAAGAGCTTGAACCACCAAATTTGATATACAGCTTCTTCTCACTATAACGAAACAAGGTAGGAGTTTGGTTGTGCCAGGACAAGGGGCTTTGCCTGGAATCTGATTATTTCTCATAACACAGAAAGGGAAGGGTCTGATAGGAGGGGCAGTTATGCTCTGTAATGACTACAAGGGGTGAGTGAGTGAGGAGAGCAGTTACACACTGCAGAGTGACCACAAGGGAGTGGCAGTACCAGTGAGAGAATGACCTGGGGCCTGGGGCTCTCCATATTGCAGGCCTATGGCCTGATTAGTTTCCCCCTACCCCAAAGCCTCATGCCAAACCCCTCCTCACTGGCCCTTGGCCCCAGCACCAGATGGGAAGGGGGCTCAGGACAGAGGGCAGGGAGGTTGGGGGGCCCACTGTGGTGGCAAGGGTGGCATTGCTCTAGCCAGAGGTCCCCTTGGGGGTTCTGGTGGCAACTCCTCCCGAGGGAGCTTGCAGCAGCTCCTTCCAGGGGGAAGGGGAAGCCAGGCAATGTGCTGCCTGGCTGATGGCTCCTCCCAAGGAACATGGCCAGCAGGGCAGCACACCCTGGGCTCCCAAGAGGAACTGTTGCCAGGGCAGTGCTGCCCTCGCCACCAAGCATGGCTCTGGTAAGCCCTCACCAACCTCCCAGCCCCTTGCTCTGAGCCCCACATGCACCTCCTAACCCCCTGCCCTGATTTCTGCATCCTCCACACTGGGTCTTGACTCCTGCATCCCTCCCCTTCCCCACACACACACACACACACACACACACACACACACACACACACACACACACACACACCCTGCTAGTAACAACTAATACAGCAATTCTGAGACAATTCTGTGAGCATGCCAGGAGATAGTATCATGATTCTAGGGGACAATATAGTAGGATCCCATATTCAAGGACAAGGGAGTTTGTCACAGAATCCACCCACTAAGTTGCTTCTCGAGACCAGATAGGTCCTCAAGCCCCTTGGCACTTACAAGGATAATAAACAGATTTTTCAGAGGAACTGACTATTCAAAGCTGTGACTTCTAGCATTTCTGAAACTTTTTTTCAGTATTATAAGTAGATTTAGCGGTCTAATATTAAAACATCCAAATCTGAATTTTTGGCCTAAATTTGTAGCCCTTAGAGATGCAGGGAATGCCCTTCCAAAAGAGAACTGAATGAAAACCCGTCTATGTGCCTACTCTTTGAAGGGGCGGGGGGGGGGGGGGGGGGGGAGGGAGGAGGGAAATGACTGCAGCTCCCCAACCCTATCTTCTCTAATACAGTTGTGTGCTTCAATACAAAATTCAGGAGCACATTGAATATTTCAGGCTCATAATACAAATAATTAATATACAACAAATAACATAGGGAATATTTATTGATATATAATTATTTCGTAATCTAGAGGAATATAGCCTAGACATATCTACTGTTAAGTAGGTGTACAACTGGCTTGAAAACCAGAGAGAGTAGTTATCAATGGCTCGTTATCAAACCAGAAGGGCATATTAAGTGGAATCTCACAGGGATCTGTCCTGGTTCTGGTTCCATTCAATATCTTCATAAATGGTTTGGATAATAACATAGGCCTGGTCTATGTTGGATAAGGCAAAATGTGTAGCTAGATTCTTCTTACCTTAAGCTGAACTGCCATAGCATCTCCACTGTGAGAAGCTTACTCCTTGCAGAATGAGGAGTACAGGACACCAGTGGGAGCTGCCCTCAGCGTTCAATCTGGGGGGGTTTACCCTAGACCTGCTAAATCGAACACTAGAAGATTGACCTCCAGAGGATCAATCTTCTCCATAGTGTAAACACACCCCTAGAGAGCACACTTATAAGGTTGATACCTGTGACTCTGTGCCTGGGATGGATCACACTGAGAATGCCACACACAGAGCAGACTGCAAGAAAAAGGACAGGCAGTTATCCAAAACTGGTGGCTCATTCTTGAATTACATTTACAAGCCAGTAATACAAAAAGCCTCTTCAGTAGCAGACTTGTTAACCAGAAGCCAAATACCACCCCCCTCCCTTAAGCATTGCAGCCCTTAGCTTCCATCCAGATAAACAGATCTAATATAGTAAGAGATTACTGAACATCCAATTCGCCATATGTGAGATTCTTACTAATCCCAAAGGAGCAGACACTTACTCCCCCGATCAATATGTATCTCAGATCTTACACAGATATCACACTGTTAGCCAGTCCTTAGCAAACTAATGAAAAATTTATTAATGACAGAAAGAGAGTTAAAATGGTCAATAGATGGTATACATACAAATGATTGTGAAGTCCTTATATCAGTGATGGAATAGACTGCTGTCTTGAAAAAGTCCCTCTGGTAACTTCCAAAAGATTGGAAGGTTTTCAGTCCATCGTTCAAAATTCTCCTTTTAATTGTAAATCTACAATCCAGAGAATTTGGAGCAGGAAAGAGGCAAAATAGAGATGTCTCAGGTTACGTATCTTTTATATCCTCTTCCTTGTACATGGAAATTTACTGCCCCAAACAAAGCCCACAGCTCCTGTCTATGGAAAACTACCAAGGTATGCTGGAATAGACAGTAGACAATGTATAAGATTATTCCATATTCCTACATGCTTTGCTGAATCCAGGGGGCTCATTGCTGTGTGAGGCATCCAAAGGTAAGACCTTCTGGGAAAGGAGAGATTGTTCAATGGCTTGTTGTGAGATTGGAGTATCCTCACATGGATTCACATTCAGGCTGGCTAGCTATCTAGGGCAAGTAGCCCAGAAATACAATGCATGTGAAAGGTACCAGTACATAGCCAATACTCATAACTTTCGATACAAAGATGACATGTATGTGGTGATAATTGTATTTAGCAATTCATAACATTTCTATTGGTACCTTACATAACATACTTTGGGCAAGTTTTATGATAATTGTGTAATCCCAGTAAAAATTGTCATATAAATGGTCACTTTTCTTATATGCAGCAACACAATATCAAACTGGAAGAAACCAACTAACTAGAGAAATGGTGGTAAGTATCAGAGAGGTAGCTGTCTTAGTTATAAGGTACCACAGGAGTCCTTGTCGCTTTTGCAGATCCACTAACAGATGAATAGGAGCATAAGCTTTCGTGGGCAAAGACCCACTTCATTAGATGCGTGTAGTGGAAAATCCAGAGGCAGGTATAAATATTCAGGCTAGAGATAACGAGGTTAATTCAGTCAGGGAGTGTGAGGCCCACTTCTAGTAGCTGGTGTGGAGGTGTAAACACCAAGAGAGGAGAAACTGCTTTTGTACTTGGCTAGCCATTCACAGTCTGTGTTTAATCCTAAACTGATGGATTGGCAGATGAACTGTAGTTTAGCAGTTTCTCTTTGAAGTGTGGTCTTGAAGTTTTTTTTGTTGCAGGATGGCTAGCTTTAAATCTGCTACTGTGTGTCCAGGGGATTGAAGTGTTCTCCTAAAGCAGGCGTCTCCAACTTTTTTAAGCACAAGATCACTTTTTGAATTTAAGTGCATTCAAGATCTACCTCAAATCCAAATACGTTTGCCCCGCCTCTTTTGTGCTCCTTCTCAGAGACCCCGCCCCTGCTTACTTCATCCTCCATCTCTCCCCTTCCTCCCACACTTTCACCAGGCAGGGGCAGAGGGTTGAGGTGCAGGCTCTGGTCTTGGATTAAGGGATTTGGAGTGAGAGAGGGGCTCTGGGCTGAGCTTGGGGCAGGCAGTTCTAGTGAAGGCTCTGGGAGTGTGTTTGGATGCAGGGGTGCTTGGGGCTAGGATAGGGTTCTGGAGTGCAGGAGGGGGTTCATGACTGGGGCAGGGTTTCAGGATGCAGGCTCCTACTGGGCACTGCTTACCTCAGGTGGCTCCTGGATGGTGGTACAGTGGGGCTAGGCAGGCTCACCCCTGCCCTGGGCCTGGACTGCTCCCAAAAGCAGCCAGCAAACTCCATCCCAAATCATGTTGTGCCCCCTCTCTGCTCTGTGGAGATAGGATACAGGGTGGGAGAGGGGGCACCTTAACATCAGCAGCCTCCTCTCCCTCTCCTGCCCTGCACAGCAAGCAGGAGACTCCTAGTTGTGGGGAGAGGCAGCTCCAAAGCAAAGGGCAGGACTGCACAGCAGTAGGGGGAAGGGCAGCTGAAGTGCCCATACTTGACAGCCTCGTGGCCAAACCAGTCAAGATCACCTGTCAGAGGCTCCAAGGTTTACCAGTAGATCCCAATCTACTGGTTGGTGACCACTGTCCTACAGGTTTTTGTATATTGCCATTCTTAATATCTGATTTGTGTCCATTTATTCTTTTACATAGGGACTGTCCAGTTTGGTCGATGTATATAGAAGAGGAGCATTGCTGGCACATGATGGCATATATATATATATTGGTAAATGTGCAGGTGAATGAACCAGTGATGGTGTGGCTGATCTGGTTAGGTCCTGTGATGGTGTCACTGGTGTAGATATGAGGGCAGAGTTGGCACCAAGGTTTGTTGGTATATAGTTGCTGGTGAGAATTTGCTTCAGGTTGGCGGCCTGCCTCCCAAGGCCTGTGAAAGTGAGGAATCACTGATGATGTGTTGGAGAGGCTTTAGCTGAAAACTGTACGTGATGGCCAGTGGTGTTCTGTTGGTTTCTTTTTTAGGCTTGTCTTGTAGTAGGAGACTTCTGGGTACACATCTGGCTCTGTTAATCTGTTTCCTTACTTCCTCAAGTGGGTATCAGTTTCAAGAATGCTTGGTGAAGATCTTGTAGGTGTTTGTCTCTGTCTGAGGGGCTGGAGCAGATGCGGTTGTACCTTAGTCTTGGCTGTAGACAATGGATTGTGTGGTGTGTCCGGGATGAAAGCTGGAGGCATGAAGGCAGGCATAGCAGTTGGTAGGTTTTCGGTATAGGGTGGTGTTTATGTGACCGTTACTTATTTGCACCATGGTGTCCAGGAAGTGGAACTCTTGTGTAGACTGGTCCAGGCTGAGATTGATGGTGGGGTGGAAGCTGTTGAAATTGTGGTGGAATTCTTCCAGAGTCTCCTTCCCATAGGTCAAGATAATGAAGATGTCATCAATATAGCATAGGTAGAGAAGGGATGTTAGTGGACGAGAGCTGAGGAAGCATTGTTCCAGGTCAGCCATAAAAATGTTGGCATATTGTGGAGCCATGCGGGTGCCCATAGCAGTGCCACTGGTTTGGAGGTATATATTGTCACCGAATCTGAAATAGTTGTGTGTGAGGATAAAGTCACAGAGCTCAGCCACCAGTTGTTCTGTGGCATCATCAGGGATACTGTTCCTGACATCTTGTATTCCATCTATGTGTGGGATGTTTGTGTAGAGAGCCTCTACATCCATAGTGGCTAGGATGGTGTTTTCTGGAAGATCACCAATGCATTGTCATTTTCTCAGGAAATCAGTGATGTCACGGAGATAGCTGGGAGTGCTGGTGGCGTAGGGTCTGAGTAGAAAGTCCACATATCCAGACAGTCCTTCAGTGAGAGTGCCAATGCCCAAGATGATGGCGCATCCAGGATTTCCAGGTTTGTGGATCTTTGGTAGTAGATAGAATAACGCTGGTCAGGGCATTAAGGGTGTGTTGATTTGTTCCTGTGCTTGTGTAGGGAGTCTCCTGAGCAGATGGTGCAGTTTCTTAGTGTACTCCTCTGTGAGATCTGAGGAAAGTGGCCTGTAGAATTTAGTATTGGAGTGTAGTCTGGAAGCCTCCTTTTGGTAGTCAGACCTAGAAAAATGGTTTGGATGAAATTCAGTAAGCACATCTGCAAAGTCCTACACTTAGAAAGGAACAATCAATGGCACAAATACAAAATAGGGAATGACTGCCTAGGAAGGAGTTCTGCAGAAAAGGATCTGGGGGCTATAGTGGGCTAAATATGGGCCACCAATGTAATACTATTTCCAAAAAGCAAACGTAAGTCTAGATGCATTAACAAGAGCATTGAAAGCAAGACACAAGCAGTTTCACCTGATCAGTTATTGAAATACATTAACTTTCCACCCACTATTCAGAACAGAGTAGACAAATAGTAGATATATTTGGTACTGTCTCATCACAGGGATTGGAGTAGAAGACTTCTTAAGGGCCCTTATATTTATATCACTTTTCATTTCTTTCAGTAAGGCCCTCCATTTTTAACTCACGTGAAACGTCATCCAATGCAACACCACCACAATGCAATAGAAGTCAAGGGACCCCCAGCATGCATGGATCTGGCCCCTGAGGCTCAGGGCTCCCCCAACCAGCACTGGGGAGCCCATGCTGGGTTTCCAGCCCCCACTACCACCTCCCTGCAGGACTGGAGCTTGCCAAATGTACTAGCCCGGGCACCCTGAGGCTCTGGTGTGCGAGGGGAATGTGAAGAGTACTTTTCTCTTTCTTAGAGGGCCACATCAGCGAGGGTTTGTTTGGTTAGTTTTTTGCTTCTCACTTGGGTATGACCCTGATTGATTTTTCTGTGGGTGAGCAGCTCCCACCCCAAAAAGGGTCCCCACCCCTAAAGTATGAATGCAAGTCTTTGTAGGTTCTAGGTATTACATGGCCCGGCTTGCCATTACCTATCAGAACAAGTTATTTGGAACGACTGTTTGTTCCTGAATGCAGTTTGAACTTGAACAAAGGTTGAATTTCTAGCCTTCAGCGATATACGTCAAATATTTCACACATTGTTCTTAACTTTGCAAAATACACGTGTGAGGTTTCCTTTTTTTGAGTGTTTAGATAAAAGTCAAAAATAAAAATGCATATTGGAAGCATATTGGAGTTATGGTCTGCTGCACAAATAAATAAAGATGTGCACATATGCATTTTGACTTTTTTTTTTAAAGCAACTTGACAGTGAGCTCTATTCAATTGTGAAATAGCCTCCCAAGGGAAGTGGTGGAAGAACATGCCATCTCTTGGGACATTTGCAACTAGATGACACAAAGTAGTGGTGAATATAGTGTAGGGAATAATCTTGCACTGATGTATGCTGGAGTAATAGGTTTATACCTATTTCTAACCTTTATGATTTCTATGAGAAATGAGTTTTATTTATTTAACCTCAGCTTTGCCTTCACAGCTCCTACATACTATTGCTCATATTTAGCCCAGAGAGAATTTTAATGATCAAATTATATCTCCTGAAAACAGGAAAATGGATCTACTAAGGATTACTGTACTGCAAACAATAAGTACATTGTAAACATTGCTTTTCATGCTGTTGTATAAGCATGAAAGGACTGGTCATACAGTCTATTTACTTGGTAATGCCATGAGTCATCCATCTAATGTTCCTTAACCTCTCGCCCACCCCCCTTCAACTCCCCCCCCCCCTCCCACACACACACCTGACATCCAACTAATTTCCTTCCCTTAACTGTTTTATGTTGACAAGGAAGCACAAGGTGATTTTATTCAGGCTATTTGCTGCATATGGATTACTCTTATGACATCTGAGAAACACTGCATGAAAACTCAATTGAAAATGACCAAACAATCAGCAGGAAATGTGTTTGTTGTCACATCAGATCAAAGAAGGCAGAACTAAAAAGGAGAAGATTTTCTTTTTGTAAAATACAACGCTGTCTTTCATGTATTTTACTTACCTTATCATAGCGGTTGAAAATTCCCAAATTTTACTAGGCAATTTTTTCCAAGTTTGTTTGCAGGGCCAAATTTTGTCATTTCTTGTCTGAAACCAGGTTTCTGAAATTCTGCAAATGTTATGTTTTAGACCTCTGTTCCCTTCTGTGCTCAACAGAGCAGATAAATGATTCTTGTAACCCTAAAGGATCCTTGTCTTTTGGGATGTACCACAAAAACTGTTTCAAACCACTTTTATTGCCTCTCTTATCCTGCTTGAGGTCCTCAATTTCCTTGTGAGCTACTAAGATGGTCTGTAACATCATACAATTTCCCGGGACTTCTGTTCCCTCTCTGTGTATCTGTGGCAAAGAAGGGTGCAATCCACAGGAGTGAGCAGCTGTGTTACCTCTATTCTGTAATTTGGGGTGCCTTTGCAAGGCTACCTCCAATTGTGCTGCTGTCAAACAGGCATCAGCATGACAGTCACTCCAAGATGCTTGTGAAGCCACAAGGGTCTCACCAACCTTGTTAAGGACTCCAGAGTGACCTGAACACACACACAATCCCAGATTTTCCCTCAGAAAAGCATGTCCTGCACTATCCTGCCCTTTCCAGATTGTTCAGAAATATTAAATGTGTTATTCCTTTAAGGAAATAACATATACCAGTTTATCATGGTACATAAAGTTGCTTAGCACTTCTAGTATAGACTAGTCCCATGTTAGTAGATCTTCTCCAATGCAGCCAAGTCACTTCAGTGTACCTGGTGGAGACTCTCTATGCCAACAGGAGAACTATTCCACCTCAGAGAGGCAGAAGCTATGTCAGCAGGAGACTGTTTCCCACCAACATAACCCAGGGGTAGACAGTGCTTAGGTCACAATAACTTGCATTGCTTGGAGATGATGTAAGTGATTATGTAAGTTATATCAACATAAGCAGTAGTATCAACCTGCCCACAAACACACTGGGTTACATGAAACAATTAAGCCATCTTATTAGCGCAAAGAGAGAGTGATGTTCTAAGAATAATCTTAGTAACAGTCAGAAATGGGGAAGGATGTAACTTCCAATGCACTAGTTTGACTCCCGCCTCCCCCACACTTACTGCTGGGAAGCGGAGCGATGTGGCTGGACCACTTTCACATTCACTGCTGGGAAGCGGAGCGAAACAGCCAGACTGCCCCCTGGAAATTGCTCCACTTCCCTCACTGCTGATGGTGAGTGTGTGTATGGAGGGGATGGACTCTCACTGCTAGCATCAAGCCCAACTAGTTCCCCGGGGCACTGCATTGTTTGGGGGGACAGGAGCAGAGGAAGGGCAGCGAAAAGACAAGTCCTGGGACCTAAGGAGAGGGTGTCACATGGCCAGTGGCCCCCCTGTATCTCCCTTTACCCATCACCCCTGCTTTCAACTGAATTCAGTGAGAATTAGAGTAGCTTCACATAGATATTACTTTTTTGTTTGTTCTTGGTGTGTCTATTCTAAAATAAGTCATTTGACACACATAGCATAAATGCTTTGCTGACTATTACTGAAGAAAAAAATAATTCCTTTCCAGCTTTGGGTAGCAGGGCCATGCAATTCATAGACTGGAAAGGTATTCTGGAAATTCCCCCTCCACAATAGCCTATTTTAGACTAATACCCCACAGAAACAGAGGTAACAGCATTTCTTCCACTTTATTCAGGATAGCAGCTAATTACAGCAGTTTGACTTTGCTGCTTTACAAAGTCACATTGTGCCCTTAAAGGGGCACAGGCTGGCTACGGTGCCCATGCCAGGTGCAAGCCTGACAGCACCCAGCCAGCAGACCCTGTACCTGGCACGGCATGAGCCAGCCACCTGCTGCCACCCAGCCCTCTGCCTCTTCCCTGGACAAGGCTGGTGGCTCCCAGGAGCCTGCCCGGGGCGGCAAGAGGCAGGCGCCCGCCTGGTCTAGTGCTAAGATCATGGACCTCATCCAGGTTTGGGGGAATTCCGAACCTGCAATTCCGAAGTGTCTCATTAGCATCCCTTTTCCGGAAAGGGATGCCAATGTAGACACAGCCAGAGAGAGAAGGTACCTTTATTTAAAAAGTCCACCTCTTACCAGCGAAAGAATGATCCTGACTTTCTGCCAAACCAGGTTGAATGACAACTTCCTGTGGTCACTGTAGTCTTAGGCTACGTCTACACTGTGCTATTTTAGCAGAAGAGGAAATGCCAATAAAGCGCTTCGATCCTTTTTGAAGAAGAGGTTTTTGCACAAAAAAATGCAGTGTAGAGGGAGCCATTCTGCCCTGTAAACTTCATTTTTTGAGGAATAAGGGTTCTTGCGCAAAAGGGATTTTTCGCACAAAATGGCCCCATCTACATTAAATTTTTTTGGCCAAAAACCTCTTCCGCAAAAAGGATCAGAAGAGACTATGCAAATGAGAGCATGAGAAATGCTAATGAGCACTTCATTTGCATTTTCTTTTCCACAAAAATTATGTAGTGTAGACAGAGCGCTGATGAAAAAATGGTGACCACTTCTCCCATCTCTTGCTATTTGTTCCTCTGGATGGGGGCAACCTTATATTTCTGTTACTATTAGGTCCAACGTGAGAATACAGAGAAACTGTTGCACTTCCCCTCTGCTGCTCTGGGACTCAGTTTGCTGTGGTTTCCTGCACTCGTAGTAGCAGGTTAACTAAAAGCAAGCATATGCAACGGCCTGTAAAACAAGCAAACAAAAATCCAGCTGTTTCTCATTTAGGACACAAAGTATTTGAAGAGTTATTGTGACATTGATTGCAATAAATATATGGACAAATAACCCATAATCTACTGCAAATTTTGGATGGGTTATAATATAGGTAAGAGACGTGCAAGATATGCAAATTGACATGAAGAGTGGGATGTGATTTGTCTTTATTCACTGAGGATAATTGTAAATTAGGAGATTTGATTCAGCTGATTCATAAAACTTGGTGTTATTTCACTATACCAGGTTAGAAGAACTACCAACATAACATGCTGAAACTTAATGGAATACTTTTGGGATGTTGCAGAGGACATATTTCAGGTGTGTGGACATAAAAGAAGTTGGAGGAAGATTCTCAGACCCGGGTATAACTATCTAAAAAGGCACACAGAATCATGCCTTAAGTATGTTACTGTTTCCACAGTGAAAGTGATGTCCAGCATAAGAGAATGACACACAGTATAATATTTCTTTTTGTTTGAAGTGCTTTACGTTTCCTGTCACTGGTTCTAACCCAACTCCTATCCAAGTCAGTAAAAGTCATGCCATTGAATTCCAGGGGAAATTGATCAGGCATATTACCTTTGCTCTAATTGTTTCAGAAACCATGATTTGTACACTATTCTCCTTTTTCAAACTCTATGGCTCAGTGAGGCACAGCCATGTAGAACACTTGGAAAAATATGTTATGGAGTTTCTGCTGCCAAGCCCTACAACAAGTTAATTGGGACCAGGTGCAATTTGTTAGGCTACAGTTTCCCTTTTTACAATGAATGTATTAAATGTTCTTGTTAAATCTTCTTTTTTTCCTTACTGTGAACTAATTCTGATGTAGACTTTCTTACCAAAGTGAATTCACCACAATTACAGCTGAAGAGGAGGAGGATTTGATTTAGTTATAGATAATAATTATGTATGGGGAAAATCAACATAAGGGGGAAGCTACATTTGAAATAGCTGAGACTTGTTTTGTGCAAAGTTTACGCCAATGCTAAAGGGACTCTTTTGAACATTGCTAAGTAAAACAGAATTACAGCTGAAGAACAGCTAGAGGCAAAGAATTAATGAAAAAACCACCCTGTTGTGAGACCCAGCAAATTAGAAGCTATAAAAGGGGTATTATATTTAGAAGTGTTAAAGCAGTTTTGAGTTTGCAGGATTCAGTAGGGGAAGTGAACTGAGATGCTTCTATTATTGTCTGTCATAATAGGCAGACCTTGAAAAAGTCCAAGAAAGAAGGAAAACAGTGTGGAAGTATGAGCAAGTATTTAACTGAAAATAATAATATTGATTCGTCAGTGGTGCTGAGTTCTAGTCTAAGGCGAAGCACTTGCTTTAAAAAAATAAGGAGAAAATTGATGAGAGGGGTAATATTCTCTCATGAGAATTCTGTTTAAACAGGAACTTCGAAAAAAAGTAAATGCGGTAATATCTTTATTCTTTAGTATCATTGACAGGGTTACAAACCAGACTACCTAGACACTTTTAAAAGTGATCAAAACGAATAAAGCTTAATGGTTGGTCGAATTGATTCTCTTTTTGGATTATCACCTATATTTTGTTTTTTATTTTCAGCAGGCAAGAGACATTCACATAACTTCTCCTTGTGGCAAGAGACACAGAAAAAAAGAGAAGAACGTGGCCCAGTTCCTCAGGGTTCACATTCAGCTGCCGCAGGGACAGCAAGTGGTTCTGTGGCATGCAACAGCCAACAAATTAATTGCCCATGGGAACTTAGAGGAGAGGAAAAAAATGAGAAAGAGCACATGAGGGAGCTTGACTGTACATATCTTCAGCTATCATCCTTGATAAGATCAGATTCATTAAATACAAATTGTTGGAGTAGGAAGGTTAGAAGACTAACAGTTGAACTTTCTATTTCTCCCCATAAAAATACTTAAGAATATGAGTTCTTGCATGACACACCAAAATTAGGAATGGAATTTCTGCAGAAATATTGCACATTGAATCTACATTTCTCCCCTTATTCCTCTGACATTTGCTATGGGAATTTCAGATACAAGAAAACAGAATTGGGATACTCTGATGCCCTAGTCATATCTGGGCCCTAGCTAAAGTATATTGCAGTAGACATTTCTGACTCCCAGAATCAAAAGTTTAGAATCAAAATCAGATTTATTCAGTGTGCCATAGATCCTCATAGACTTTAAGGTCAGAAGGGACCATTATGATCATCTAGTCTGACCCCCTGCACAGTGCAGGCCACAGAATCTCACCCAACCACCCCTGGAATAATCCTCTCACCTATATCTCAAATATTGAAGCCTTCAAATACTTTGAAGACCCCAAGATGCAGAGAATCCTCCAGCTGTGATCTGTACCCCATGCTACATCCTATAGTGCTAGTATTTAACTGAATAAGGATCAAATTTTGCTCATCTTAGCAGTCCCATTAACTTCAATGTGACTCTCTGTGTGAATATGGTAAACAGGATTTAGCCCCAAACTTTTTATTTAAAGAGTTGCAGAATAACCATTAATTGGGAAAGACATTTAGGAATTATAAAGCTAATTAACCTAATATGCATACATGATGGATGCTGAGTAATACCCTGAGCTGGCAAAATTCCCCTGAAGCTAATACAGGTTGAATCTCTCTTGTCAAGCACCAGGAAGGCCTGACTGGTGCTGAATCAGAGAATTTGTCAGACCACAGAAAGTCAAAATTGCCTAGCAGCATTACCAACACTTCCGCTGTTTACTGGGCTCTTAGAAGACATTTAGGGGTAAATTAGAGCTAAATAACAGCACAGAACTGGAAGCCAGGACTGGTGGCTGTAAACAAACTTTATTGGACCATGGGAAATTTGACCACACCAATGGTAAGTGGACATCCATATAACTAAAATCATGCTGGACCACAGATGTTGCCAGACGAGAGTGCGCTAGACTAGAGAGGTTCAACCTTCTGATTTACACCAGGAAAGATCTGGCAAGAACAACTATATTTACACTTACATGAACATATCTAACCATTGCATGATTTTGAGTTTTTGTATGAACACCTATTAACACACACAGAAATAATTTGGTATTTCTAAGTGTTTCAGTGCACAATGAAAGCCGAAAGCTTCAGAAAGTTATAGTTTTATTTATACTGCTTTGTTTGAGCAATTAAAGAGTAATAAATGGTCACAATTAATTTATTTTCATAAAAGATAAAATACGTTTATACAAAGTTCTTGGAAGGCAACTAGAACAGCTTGAACTTCTTTAAAAAAAGTTTATTCTGAAGTCAGACCCTAGAATATGCAGCAACATTAAAGAACCTTTGACAGGTTTACATCCTTTTAGAAAAATATTGCTGACAGCTAGATATCATAGAGTTGCTGCTTTCATATGCAAATCAGAGCTTGCGCCTGGTTCCCATCAATGATCCAGAAAATAAATTGAATACTTTTTTAATTAAAATGTTTTAACAATAAAACTGAGAAAAACAACCCCAAAGTCCCTTTGATGTAAGAGAAGATAAAATATAATGCCAATTTTGCTAATGGATATGAAAGGAGAGATTTTTTTTTTTTCATTTCCAATAATTGAGTTTAATGTCAAATCACAGACTAGTACATTATCAGACAGGGCTTGAGGCTATATCACCCACTTGGATGTGATTTAAGCGGAGGTGTAAATCTCAGATTGGGTTGAATGGTCATGTTTTTCCGATAGTCACGGGCTGGAAGTCACAAACTTCACTTAGAAACAGATTTATCCAACCAGTGTAACAAGCAGACTTTGATAAATAAACTTTTCTTTTTAAGGGCAATAATTGTCAGCAACCTGAGTGCTCACACGAGGTAAGGGTTTGATCACTCAGCTAATTTATTTAATCAAGCAAAAGTCCCTGAGACAGAATTATTGAACTTTTAAAGACAGCAGCCTCAGAAAAAGTTAAATGCCAGATGTGTGAAACTTAACAGATCTGAAATGAAATTAGACTGCAGAAATACTACCAATTGTACAAGATGTGTGTACTAGTCTGACATATCCTAACTCTTATTAGAGTCCTGCATTCAAAAGCCATTTTTCAACAATCAAATTTTTAATAGGTATCTACACTCTAAGAATGAGGAGGAGAGACATAGCCTGGCACAAATTATTGCTTCACAGGCCTGTATCAAAGGGTTTGTGTAGGCATGGGCTGGTGTTGTATATAGCCCCTTCCATAGAAACTGGAAAAGGGACTTTAATACCCTTTATAAATTGAAACTATTCTCCCCCCCAACCAAATAGTCACTCCGCATTTTGATACTCCTAATGTTTTCTAATATTTCCCAGGTGATAACAAAAATTCTTAATTTATCTGGCAAAACGTGACTTTTGGATCCTTTTAGCACAAACAAAATAGCAAAAAGTCTCCTGCTCAATCTAGTAAATGTTTATGCATGTACATCAGACATGCAATATAGAGGGTGCAGAGACACATCACAGGCTATAAGGTACTGGATGTATCACCAACCTGAGTATCAGAATATTTTCCACAATAACCAGCTAAATGAAGAAAAGAAGTAACAAGGTGGCTGGAAAAAAATTAGAAGCAAATGCATAGAAGAATTATGCCATATATTGCAACAATAGCTCACACCAGTTCTTCCATTAGTATTTCCACTGACTTTGATGGAAGAGTGATCCCCAAGGTGAGAGAGGGTTGTACAATGTAGATTTTACTATATTTGTTTTCATTTTCATTTCATTCATATATTTCATTTCTAAAATAAATTTTAATTTCTTTTTAACATTAGAAACAATTTCTCTTCCTTTTGATGCAAGAACATTGCAAAGTCTGGTTCACAGCAATGATGAGAAGGGATGTTGTTTTAAAAAAGGAAATAAGGGTACTATGTCACTATTCCGAAATAACTTAGTCCGCATCTACACAGCAGGCAGTTATTTCGAAATAGTGTCAAAACACTGTCAAGGTAGAGGCCGTCTTACACCGACTCCTGTAACCCTCATTATATGAGGAATAAGAGAAGTCAGAGGAAGGGTGCTCTATTTCAAAATAAGTGCTTTGTACATGCTCCCTATTTTGAAATAAGCTACTTCAAAATAAGATACGCAATTGATGTAGCTCAATTTACGTAGCTTATTTCAAGTTAAGCCCTGCAATGTAGGTGCACCCTAAAATAGAACAGTTAAAAAGAGGGAAATGGTAGAAATCAAACTTGCCATCATTTCTCCCTATATAAAAGTTTTGTGTCTGACATTTTAGTCCCTTAAAATCTCAGTTAATGCAGTCTCCAAAAGCTCCTATTGCTGGAGGGCCTGCGCTGCTGTGATCTCTTTTCCAGGGGAACTTCCTGTTCCCCATAGTCTGCAAGATGGGTTTCCACCAACAGAACGCAGGAATAAATACATCCCAGTATCCTATCTGTGGGATATTAAAACACTTCAGGACAGATGTATGTGGTGCAATGTCACACCTTGGGCAAGCAAAAAAGCGAAGGTCAGAAGCAGAGATGGCAAGGTCACAGCTCAATGTATTAGCAGAGTTATTACACACTGAGTCTAGCATATTATTCAAAATTTAGAGCTTAATCAGTCACCTAGAGAACCAGACACTGAAGGAATGGAAGTTGAGCAATTAAAAACCTTTGTGTTGCCTTAGGCATGTTTCAGTTCACTATGCAGCAGCTTTGTTTCTCTTGCTGTTGCACTTGGAACATGTGGTTGAACTGGTAACCAAAAAATAAACATACATACTTATGCAAATCAATGACATACAGCATTGTTTTCTGAGAGCCTTTTGGCTGCAAGTCGGAAGCCCCATTGTGACAGCCAGCACTGTGCTTTATTGATTAGTTTACCAGTACAAATAGATTTTATTTATTTACTTACTCAGGTTATATTTATTATTTCGGAACCTGGTTTCAACATCAGTTCGCATGAGAAGCAAAACCAGATCTTTCCCTAAAAGGTTACATTTTGGGTCTGCTTGTCTTTTCACTTACCCTGGTTTTCTGTCATTGATTCAAAGAGGTTACTTACAATTACCACCAGTGACAGGGGTAATAAGGCCCCATGTGTTTAACTTCTTTCCTCAATCTAGCTCCCCTATGACATACATGATTCATTTTCAAAATACAGTCAGTCAAATGGGTGCAGGTGGAACTGGGATTCTCACTTTTGTTTACCCCATTTCCCTCACTCTCACTAGTATAAGCCAAGAGTCAGTAGAGTTCTATCAGCGTAGAACAGTGAGATATCCCCAAAGACTGTTGTATTGAGACATGAAAAAAATCCAATTAATTTATATTAGGAAATACATTCCCTATCTCCTCTTCCTCCAAATATCTCTCCCTTCCCCCATCCATCTGGAAACAGAAGGGCCAAAGTACTGTGACGGGGGCCAGTTTACTTGGATTTCCAGCCTCAATAGAGAGGGGTAGTACTATATTTTTATGATCAAGCCATCCATATGTGATTGCTAAGCCAGGGCTGCAGAAAAATGAGGTCTAGGACTGAATCCTTAAGAGGGTTCACCACAACAGTTTAACAGTCTATATCAATGAAATTTTCTGTTTGTATAGCAGTTTAGTCAAGTATTGAACAGGTAGGTAAAAATATGGCAGAGATCATAGAAACATGAAAGGCACATGACCTAATAAGCCACGAATCAGTAATGGTTTTTCTCTGCTTTCATTGTAGTCCATGTTAGTTTTACCAATGTAAATAGGAGCAATTACAATTACACTAATGCTTTAGCATTTTTGAAAACCCTACCCAGAATGTTATATTTGAAGACTGAAAAAATAAGAACACAGTCTAATTAGTGTATTTAGAATATAAATTTCAGAATCATTGATAATTCGTTGATTGTTTACTTTATCCTTGATTTTAGCAATCATTGCCAATCTCTTACATATTTTATTAAATGCTTTCCTCATAGTTACACCTTTGCACAGTAAAGAGGATCTAGTTGTTATTTTAAAAAGAGAGCTGTACTCATATTTTAAGTACACTTTCAGGCTTAATATTCTTAATCACTTATTGATGCAAAATTGTTTTTCAGCATCTAGAGTGGAACTTGTTAGTGAAAAGAGCATCCATTATGTTATTGAGTGATTGACTAAGGCTTGTATAATATATGGTTGTCTTACGTATTCAAGTGAGCACTTTTTATCGTGGCTAAATTATATAATCAGTTCATCACACAGATGAAAGGCGTACCTGTATTTACATTCCTCATCAGAATAATAGTTGTGTTTACTATTTAGAGAAATTGGCAAGCCCTGTGAAACATCATGGTTGGCTGCTATTTCAATTTTCATTTCAATTCTAGATGGTATTAAATCTATAGCATTATTTTTGTATCACCACAAGCATTCCCTGACAGGCTGAAAGAGAGTGAGAGATGTATAAATAGATGCTTATCTTTGATACTTCTTCCAATACTACCAGCAGGAGGGAGCCTCAGGTGGCCAGCTGAGAACCAAACTCTCTCCTGGAGGGTTTTTATGACTTATGGCAGGGGTGTGGAACCATTTGAGGATCGGGAGCCCACTGACCTACAGAAAAAATCAGTTGAGGGCTGCAAACAAGTGAGAAGCAAACAAATAAAAACACACATTCCACCAAAAACAAATCTTCACTGATATTGCCCTGAGAAGGAGAAAGACACTCCCCACATTCCACTTGCACACCAGAGCCTACGGAGGGCCCAGGCTAGTAGATTTTATGTGCTCCAGCCCTGCAGAGAGGCGGGGGCAGGAAGGGAGGTGAAAGGGGGGAGTTGTAGTGCCAGCATAGGTTCCCCAGTGCTGGCCCCCCCGAGCCCTGAACCTAGGGGGACTGGATCCAGGCAAGCCAGGGGCCACATCTGGCCCCCAGGCCTCAGGTTCCCCACCCCTAGCTTATGGAAAGCAACATGCTGTAGCTGAAGGGACCTATTATACTAACTTCTAAGGGTAAACCAGTGACTGGTTTCTCTTTCAAAGTGTGGCAATGGACCGAATCCATAGGTGGGATTTTATGTATCACTTCTGCAGTCAGGGATTTTATGTGACATCATCGTTGTTTGAAATGTCAGCCATTTTAAGACTATTATTAGTCAGTCTGCTAGGAGCTTCTTATGGTCAGAGCAATGCTCTGCTTTGAGTTTCACTGAGGTAACCCAGTATTCAGTTTAACGCTTCTTGTCCAGTTTGTGATTTTTCCTGTAAGAAAACTTATTTTTGTGTGCAAAGTCCATTTATCATTTTTTCACTTGAAATATTCCTAGCCATTCTCTAGTTGTTCATAAATTCATTTTGTTAGCTCAGTCACACAGATAATTTTTACAAAGTCCGTTGAATTGTGCCTGGTTTTTTCCATTGCATCCAAACACATGGAAGATGTGCAGATTTTCATTTCTGTGGGACAAGCCATCCTCTCATGTGGAAGTGTCAAAAATAGGGAGCTACGAGGGAAGAAAAGTTATGTAAGGTTCCCTTCAGGAAATCTTTCCTCAGAATGCCCAGGAGAATGACCTATTATATTGTTCTTTCCTGTGGTGGATAGTGTTTCTATGCACAAATCACAGGGGAGACGCAGAAGAGTTGGTCAGTCCCTGAAATGACTCCATGTCTACCCTGGCTTTGTCTGTTCCTTCAACCATCCCACTTGATCCCCGTAGGATTCCTCTACCATTACTCCCTCTGGGCCTTCTTTCTCTGGAGCTTCATAAAGGACAACCTGTAATTCCAGATTCTTTTCCCTTTAATGTATTTCATTTTGATGTCCCTCCTCAGCCCTCTGTATAAATTAATCCCCTGCTATCCATATGTTTTGCCCATAGTCTTTTCTGAACCCCGATGTCTCTGCAAAGAGATGAGTGAAGGAGACTGTAGGCTCCCAATTAATGTCACTGCAAAGAATTGTTATCTTTTGTACTTTTGGATTGTACTTTTGAACCATTAAAAACAATATTGAGGACCTGTTCTCTTCCAGCACCACAGAACAGCTGTCAATGTCAAACAGATTCTCAAAGGTATTTAAGCATCAAAAGTCTGGATAGGCACCCTGTGAGATTTTCAAAAGCAACCACGCAGGTTTGGCTTCTAATGCACCAACTTTCTTAGTTACTTTTGAATATCCCACCAGATGCCTATGTGTACCTTTGGTACCTAAATACTTTTTTGGGGAAAAATCTAGCCACATGTGCAAGACAGAAAATTCAGACTCTACTCTTGACATGGAATTTGACAGTTATGAAGGGGCTAAAGGATCAATTAAACTCTCAGGAATCAGCCAGGCTTCTGCAGCTGGTCAGAAGCAAGAATTCCCAATCTGCAGAAATGTTTATCTAAAAAGTGTTCCAAAAGGGAAAAAAGAAGAAAATCATGGAGTCTCCTATGGTCCAGGAATTCCAAATGTTTGATTAAAAAGTCAACACATTTTATTTTGATCTTTTTGAAATGTTTGAGGCTTCTGAAGCTTCCCAGAGTCCCAATAGCCTGCTAAGCAGGGAGCTGGCTAGGCACGGGATCTGGAAGCTAGGACTTCTGAGCTGCAAAGATCTGAGAATCTGAAACCTCTGAGAGCTCTGGTTTTCCACCTGATGAGCTGCCCCAGAGTCAGAGATGCTGGAAGCCCCTCTGCCCCACTAAATAGCTTGGCAGATCAATTGGCAGGATACCAGAGAGGTGAGATTTCATAGGAAACCCACCTTGCAGCCATTGGAATTTCATAAAAAAATACATGTTCCCATGGACTGTGTCCTTCAACAGCTCAGCATTTCCCAACAGAAAAACAATCAGAAAAATCCCAACCATCTCTACCAGCAGAGTCCTACCAGTTCCTAGCCCCATCTGCCTTCAAAAAGTTGTCATAAAGGAAACTTCATCAGGAAATCTGCAAATTGGATCTGAAATGTGAGGCTGTCTTCTGTAATGAGAGGTACAGCAGGAAAACAGAACATTATATAGTCATAAAGGAAAAATAGTTCAAATTATTTTAGAAGAGCTAAAAAACAGAGTTAGATTATTTTTTTTCAATCTTTTCCCCATTCCAAAGAGAAATGTGTCAAAATGATGGATGAGGTTCCATGTCCCATGATTTGTTCTCCGTAGTATTAATGGCAAGCCAATAGATTGAGGGGAAATTTTTCAAAGTGGTGCACAGGGATTGTGTTATGATATTCCCATTAAACTCAGTGGGAACCTTGAGGCTAACCCCCTTCACACTGCTTTGATAATGTACCCCTAATTTATCAATAATTTCCATTTAATTGCACTTGATGGATAGTTCATCATGTTTTACTTTTTTAAAATATTATGATTACACTTTTGAGTATCAATACATGTGCATTTAAATGATGTAAGTGACTTGTAAAATCCCAAAGCAAACTCCTTTTCATTTCTCATATAATACTCTAATACACAATATACACATTTTTTCATTAATTATATCAACTAATTACCTTATTACAAAATAAATGATAGAGAAATTACAGTTATAAAGGGGATCACTGTTCATCTATTATGCATGAATTACTAACTTCTAAATAAAATAGTCATTATGAGCTAATGCAAAACCTTGATAAATTAGCTAAACTTATAGATATTAATTATAACGTCACATGAATAACTGTGGCTAATTTTAAAGTATTAGTGCATCAGATTAAAATGAAAATTATATTATTTTGAATACCTATATATGGATTCACAGACTCAAACATACACACTCCCTCTGAACATATCAATCTAATATAACCAAAAGAGGTACTATCTGAAAGCCATGCATGCCTTCTAAACATAAAAATATAACTATTAGATTAGCAGGCTTGCTGAATACAAATTCCCTTACAGACCCCTTTTTAGATTCAGTCTTGAATGTTCCTTTAAGTCTAAGAATGAAGGTTTTTCTTGGCCACGGTGACTATATTAAAGAGTAAAATGGATGTCAATGAATTCAATGAAAGTGATCTAGCAGTTTTATATTTAGACATTTAACTAACTTTGGAGAAGAATTTATACCAAAGCCTTGAATCCAAAATACCCATGAAGTTGAAGATGTTTCAACTCCAAATCTAATTCCAGTGTTGAGGGTTGAGCCAATTTCTAGTTTCATTTTTAAAAATTACAGCTTTTAAAAGTTAAGATTATACAAGCTAAGGACCAAAATCCACATCATTTCCTTTATTCATGAAGAAAGTGCACGGTTCAAATGTTTATGTATAGGTGGAATGTGGATATGAAAGTATGAGTACAGATTCCAGAGAAAGGAAAACTATCACATCAATAAGAAGTTGATTCTGGAGCAACACCCTAAGCAGAAAGCTTAAAAAAACCAACTCTATATAAATTCTTGAAAACCTCAGTATAGTCAAAGGAAATGGAATCCAGAAGCAAGATGGAAGCAGCTTCTCCACTTGTTAGGCTATGTCTAGACTGCAAGCCTCTTTCGAAAGAGCGCGTCTAGACTACAATACGCGGATCGGAAAATCGATCCGCTTTTTCGAAAAAGAGCGTCCTGACTGCTGGACGCTCTTTCGAAATTCAAAGCCACCCGGAACTGCTTCTGCCAGGGCATGGGGGCAGCATTTCCTTCCGGGTGCTGCTGCCTGCCTGCCCTTTGCAGAGACGCGGCGTGGTTAAAGGGACACTCCTGAACACCCGTTGCTCTGCTCCTGCAGCTGCCTTTGCTGTCCCTCGAGGAGGTAAGCAAGGCATTGCAGTGCTGGTTTGGAGTGCTCAGCTTCCTGGGACACCCCAGCAGCTTTTTTCTCTGGAGGTTTTTCTGTTTGAGACCCATTTTTGTGGCATGGAGCCAGAGCTGCCCCTGGGCAGGCGATGGCCCCACACCATCATACTGCAACTGTTGCTGCATCTGCATGACACAGTCATGAGGCTACTTCCCCAGCTGGACCCAGACCAGAGGTACGAAGGGCTCCTCCGTCAAGCAGCCGCACTGCCCTTGCCTCCAAACTTCTTTGTGGACAGGCGTGTTTTGAGGTTTGACACCAGGTCTGACTGGTGGGACCGGCTCGTGATGGAGATCTGGGATGACCAAGAGTGGCTACGCAACTTCAGTATGCGAAAGACCACTTTCCAGGAGCTGTGTACCTGGCTTGCCCCTGCTCTGCAACGGCAAGACACCCACCTGCGGCCCGCTATCCCCCTGGAAAAGAGGGTCGCCATTGCCCTCTGGAAGCTGGCAACCCCCGACAGCTACCGCTCCGTGGGACACCAATTTGGAGTGGGCAGGTCTACTGTTGGATCCATCCTGATGGAGGTAAGTCATTGTCTTGGGACAGTCACAGTTTGGGGTGGGGGGAAGGGAGACTGTCAGGAAGGGCCAAGTGGAGTGGGAGTGGGAAAGAGCTCCTCCACTCACCCTGAATTGTTGGGGGGGGTTCTGAGGAGGGGATTCCCGGGATGTTTGAGAGGGAAGGTGGGTGGTGGGTTCTCCTCCTAAGAGATAAGGCACTCCTTCTAACATTTTGTTGTCTGTCTCGTTCTGCAGGTGATGAGGGCCATCAATTTGGAGCTGCTCAACAGGCTCATCTGTCTACAAGATCTGGACAGCGTCATGGCCGGCTTTGCTGCCCTTGGCTTCCCGAATTGTGGAGGAGCGCTCGATGGGACACACATTCCAATCCGTGCACCGCCCCATCAACAGAAAGGGCTACTTTTCTATGGTCCTCCAGGCCCTGGTCGACCATCGTGGCCAGTTTTCGGACATTTATGTTGGGTGGTCAGGGCGGGCACATGATGCCCGCATCTTCAGGAACTCGTACCTCTACCGGAGGCTTCAGGCAGGAACATTTTTTCCGCATCACGAGTTTGCGGTTGGGGATGTGCACATGCCAGTGTGCATAGTGGCTGATGCCGCCTACCCCCTGATGCCGTGGCTGATGAAGCCCTACACCGGCCACCTGGATGCGAGCAAGGAGCAGTTTAATGCTCGCCTTAACCGGGCTCGCAACCAGGTGGAATGTGCATTCGGATGTTTAAAAGGCAGATTCCGGTGCTTGCTCACACGCCTAGACATGGGGGAGAGCAATATCCCTAAGGTGGTGGCCGCGTGTTGCGTTCTCCATAATCTGGTGGAGAGGAAAGGGGAGGCCTTCCTACCAGGGTGTGGTAGAGGTGCTGATGGCCAGGAGAGGCACTTTGCCCAGCCCCGGACTGCTGCCATCCGCCAGGCTCACCGGTCTGCTGTTGGCATACGGGAGGCCCTATGGGAGCAATTCTCAAGTGGAGGCCACTGACTGTACTGAGGGGCTTCTGCCTGGGGACTGGGCCCTGGCCCAATAGAAACTTCCCTCCACAACCCATCTCCTGACCCTGTTTGGAGAAATCATTAACGCCAGGGTTTGTTGCAAAATAATATGTTCTGTTTAATTTTTTTACATATCTCTCAAAAAATAGTATACGTGTTGCAAACATAAAAAAACTTTTTTTCATTTTTGATGTTGACAAAACTATTTACAATAAACATATTGTTGAACCCTTTCTTTGTGATTTAACTGGGGTGATGAGGGTGCTTGAAAGCTGGAGGGGGGAAGGGGACTTGAAAGCTGGAGGGGGAAGGGGACTTGAAAGCTGGAGGGCGGAAGGGGATCAGGTTGCATGGTGCTTGCCTGATTTCCCTCTCCTGCCTGGGCCTCGTGTTCGGGGTGCTCCATGGCCACGGGATCGGGTGGTGCACCTGTCGGTTGGCTGGCTGGGGTGCTCTTGGGACGTGGAGGCCTGGGGGAGAGGAGGGCCAGGGGGGGAAAGGGATGCTGTTGTGGAAGGGGGGTTTGGTGGGGTGGGGTCATGGGGTGCTGGAGGAGCAGGACCAGGCACAGGAGCAGGCAAGCCGCAGACCTCCCTGAGAGTGGCAGTCAGGGACGTGCGCTGCAGGACCAGCTCCTCCATCAGCCCGTCACGCCAGCGATCCTCTGCCTCCGCCCTCTCTCTGAGGATGGAGTTGAGCTCCTGCACGGCCTCCACGTGCTGCCTGAGGATGTCCGCATAGACACGCCTGTGTCTGCGGCTCCTATGTCCCCGAGATGGAGGTGGGGCTGGGGTGCTGCGGCCCTCTTGCACGGCTGGTCCAGCTGTGGAGGAAAAGAAGAAGACACAATCAGTCCTAAAAAACTGGACTCTGTAGCACTTAAAATACTAACAGGATGGTTTATTAGGGGATGAGCTTTCGTGGGCCAGACCCACTTCCTCAGATCAGAGTAACATGGCTACATTTCTATCACAATCAGTCATGTGTGCAACAGCTGTCCAAAAGGGCATGCCCTCTCCTTGAGACAGGGGAATCAGACATTCTGAAGGTAACACTGTGTGTGACCTGGGCATCAGCCTGAGCATGACAGGTTTCCCTTGTGCATCACCCACTGTGCACCCACCTACCTCCCCCCCCCCCGGGTGTTACACAACCTCACTGTACTCACCTGCTGCTTCCTCTCCTGCGCCAGATGACACCTGGGAGGCCTCTGGGGTCTGGGTGACTGGCTCCAGGGTGAGGGTCGCCGTCTCCTCACTGTCCTCCTCTGGCACCATGTCCCCGTCTCCAGACTGCTCTGGGTCCTGCTCGGGTGCGTCCACCACGGGGTCTGCCAATCCTGACTGGACGAACCGCCGTGGTGTGCGTGCTTCACCACTGCCACCCAGGATCTGGTCCAGCTCGGTGTAGTAAGGGCAGTAGTAGGGGGCTGCCCCAGAACGGGAGCTCTCCTCCCTGGCCTTGACGTACCCCTGGCGCAGCTCTTTTACTTTGGAGCGCTCCTGGTCCTGGGTACGGGGGTAGTGGCCCTTCTGGGCCAGGGCTTCTGCCATGCGGCCATAAATGTTGGCATTTCGCCACCGGCTTTTGAGGGCCTGTAAGGCCTCCTCCTCTCCCCAGAGCTCCAGAAGGCTCTTGAGCTCTGGGCCAGACCAGGATGGTGCCCGGCGTTTGGAGCCCTTGGCTGGGTCCCCAGAAGGCTCTGTGGAAGGGCCAGGACGGTCTTGGGGCTGGGACATGCTGCACCAAAGTAGCCATGTGCTCTGGCTCCTTCTCTGCAACAAGTGGCTGTGAGGGTGCCTGTCCCTTTAAGAAATGGCTGCAGACAGGAACCACAGACATGCAAGCCATGCCCCAGATTATCCACCAGGGCTTCTTCCTGGAGGCCAATATTTTCGAAAAAAAGGCCTCCCCCCGTCTACACTCACTTACTTTCGACGGATCTCCGTCGAAAAAGGCGTTCTTCCTCGTAGAATTAGGTTTACCGCCGTCGAAAGAAAAGCCGTGTTCTTTCGATTTAATTTTGAAAGAACGCGGCTTGAGTCTGGACGCAGGTGAAGTTTTTTCGAAAAAAGGCTACTTTTTTTGAAAAAACACCTGAGTCTGGACACAGCCCTAGAGACAAAGACAAATTTGAAGCTGACAAAACAAGGGCCCAAGGAATCTGCTAAGGAGCCAAATGCCAGAAAGAATGTCTTTCAAATTTCAGTCTGAATCTTTCTTATGGCCAAGAAAAAGGAGACTGAGATTATAAATATCAAAAAGCATACCAAATTCTCCAAAAATGACTGAAAATGCAACAAGGCTAAGAAGAGACGCCACAACACCACATATCTATAGGAACATAAAAAACTGACATATTTGGTCAGACCAATGATTCATCCACCCCAATATCCTCTTTCTAACAGTGGCCAATACTGGCACATCTACACAGCAGGGCAAAAATTGAATTAAACTATGTAGTTTGAGCTATGTCAATTATGCAGCTTAAGTCAAAATAACTTAATTTGGCTTTTTGGCACTATCTACACAGCAGGAAGTCGAAGGAAGAACATTCTTCCTTCGACTTCCCTTACTCCTCATGAAATGAGGGTTATAGGAGTAAAAGTAAAAAGTCCTCCAGTTCACCATTATTTCGAAATAATGGCTTGCAGTGTAGACATGCTCTGTATAGACGTACCCTACCAGAGCTTCAATAGGAGAGTACAGAAGAGAGCAGTTGGAGTAGTCCACACCTGCCTTCCGTCTTCACTTCTGATAGTAAGAGGTTTAGGGCTATGTTGAGCACAGAATTGCAGCCCAAACCATTGATGGACCTATCCTATATGTTTTCTAGTTATGTTTTGAATATATTTATGCTTTTGGCCATCACATCCAATGCAATGAGTTGCACACATTTATTTTGTACAGTGTGAAAAAGGTCTTCTTCTTGTTTGTATTATACCTAGTACAAATTACCGTACCGACTGACCCCTGATTTCTGTACAGGGGATGGGGTAAACACTTCTCTCGCCACTTTTTTCCACACCATTCATTATTTTATCATCCTCTATCACATCTCTTTTGAATAGTCTTTCTTCTAAGCTGAACAGCCCAAGTCTTTCTAGTCTCTCTATGTATGCAAGCTATTCCATACCCTTCATCAGCTTTGTTGCCCCTCTCTGAACTTTCCCAGTTCTACTATGTCCTTTTTTGAGAGGGGACAACTAGAAATGGAAATGAACATAAAGGGCTCAATTCAACTGGCCATAATGGCTGGTGCAATTATTCAGATACCAGCAAAGTTACCTGGGGGAGGGAGGTAAATGCACTTTATATTGTATACTAGTGAAATTCATTCAAATCTGAGGTACTGTTATGGCCCCCACTACTATATTATCTGAGCAGTTCACTCTGTTTATTGGTACAATATGCATAAGAGATAGAAAAGTACAGTGATCCCCATTTTACAGATGAGGGGACAGAGGCAGAGATGTTGTTTATACTGTAGGCAAATGTGCTCCTTGGGGGTGTGATTTCTAAAGCGTAATGTATTGCATATCAAGTGGTCCCTGCATCCTCTTCTGATATGCATTAACATGGTGCTGTTTGAAACCCCGGAACTTTTACTGCACATCAGCAGGGTGTATGCCAACCAATTAATGAGCAACATGCTGAATGCTTTAGAAACACCCCTACAGAGGGCACTATCCCATCATGTAGTTAAACCATAAAAATCTCACTGGAAGATTTGTAGCACAGCAGGAAATCTGAATCGAGACCTCATGACTCTCACACTGGCATTCCTTACATTGTACCATCTTTCCTCTCAAGCACAGATGTATACATTACTTTGATTTGAGATGGAGGAGAAGGAGACACACAGGCATAAAAACCTCTAAGGTTATTGCCACTTCCCTCCTCTTCCCCCCACCCCGTCTAGAAGGTTGGCTGGATTTTTTTATTCTGGTCTACTTAATGAATCTCATTCTTTCAGTGGCTCATTCCATTTCCTCAAAGTAGTTTATTCTCCATCAGAGAAAGAAAATTCATGTTCCCTCTGGGAATTGGTGGGATTTCTCACAGCAAAAATTATTCCAACAGCTGTTCCATTGATGTAAACAGAGAATAAATAGATCATTACCAGGTAATTCCAAATTATGGCTACATGATCTGTTATTAACCATTAATGGAGGAACACTAAAATCAGAAGAAGCTGCTTGATCACTGGCAGTATCACACAAAGGCTTGAGGTGATTTAGGAAGGAGAGTTCAAAGGAAATAGAAATCCAATTTCCCAGGAACTATTCTAAAGTTTGTAGGAACATTCATCACTGTACCTGAGTGCTTGACAGAGCAGAAAAATGTAAATTGGGAGGACATTCCCTACAGTTGCTGAAGGGGCTGGAGAGCTTTGGGATCATTCCCAGGTGATTATGTGTGGAATTTGAAATGGGCTCATTTTATATAACTTTGATCATTTCCCTCAAGTTTTTAAAGAGTTCAGAGGAGGCCATATCTGGGGTTGTTTCAGGACCATATATAGCTAAAACATAGCTGCATGTTGAAAGTATATAAGTAGGAAGATATGAATACACACTTGACTACTGCTAATTCATCACCTGAGAAGGTCCTTTCTGAACCCGTTGATGTCAACAACAAATTATGGTATCATTATAGCACACTGTAGCAAGTTAAAGATTATTGGCATTTTCATTATTAACTCATTTGTCCCCAAGCTGAATATATGATAAATTGGTTGATTTAATTCACTATTAGCTAAAAATTGTCATGGAACATTAGTGTTTTTTGTTGTTTTTTTTTGTAGGGTCATATTGCACATTGACTACGATTGCAACCCATGAGCTCCATGACAGCTCCCTGATAATTACACAGCAAAACAGCCTTACTAGACCAGTGAATTCACCCACTGATTCCAGTGAAGACCTCTGCTCAGTGCACACCCCACATAAAATGGGGAATAGTGAGGCTATTGCTAGAACTGAGCTAGCACAGGGGGTACAGTAAGTGAATTTAAGTGTGAATGACATTCTACTTTTCTGAAGATCTATAGCTGAGTCATTCAGTTTTATCACAGTCTCCTGCTCCAACAAAACAGCCAGTGGCTTATTGTAACAATTTGGTTCTGAATTTTCATTGGGTACTTAAATATTTTTATTATGTAAACACATGTGAACAGTGTCCCCTATTCTAAAATGAAATGAAGAATGAGAGAACATGCCTCTAAGTCAATCAGAAGAAGTCAATCAGAAGAACTTTGGTCAGATGGCATGCAGCATTCCACACAGACCTAAGCATAAGGGGGTGGTAAAGGCAGAATGGTAGCTTTAGCTGTTTCCTTGTTTTTATCAGATAGATTCTATTGGTGTAACATAATTAAAGTAACTACTTTTACCACACTTTACTGATGAACAGAATTAAGTTTCTTTAACAGAAAGGAAGAAATCATACTCAGACTTTGATCCTTAGTGTCCCAAATTGCTTTTTTTAAAAAATATACAAACCAGGAAATATCTCTGAGAGTTGGTTTTTCAAACAAAGGAAAGTCCTAAAAGTGGTTCATGCTGCCCTGTTTGCTGTAATTCACTCGTTCTTTTATATATATATATATATATATATATATATATATATATATATAGCATCTTATCTTTCTTGGAAGCATATGGTATGCAATGGAAAACTTAGCTCTTTTTATAATGGGACACATCTGATTTACCCAAATGACATGATACTGTTGCATTAGTAAGATGAAAGGCTTTCATCTTGCTCAGAGACACACATACTATAGTCATTTCAACAGATGAAGTGTCAAACTGCTTAGGACTATCAGTTTTGACATATATACAAATAATTGCCTTGGGAAACTCTAAGGTAGTGAGTCTAAGAGACATGAGGATGCAGAACTGACTACTGCAGATGCTGCTTTTTTCAGCTATTTTAGAAAAACAGCACTTATAGTGATAAATAAGGTAAAATTGTGCCTATTTAGAAAAGCTAAAATCCTTTCACATTTATTCAGAAACCTCTGCTTTCTTCACTCTCATCCACATGAGATTGGTTTTACTAGTAAATATTTAATTAGTTACTACAAGCATGTCAGTCTGTATTGCTGCAGATATCTTTGACCATCCAAGAAAACATCTTATGCATGACAATCAGTAGTCAATTACAATTATGCTATGAGATGAAAATATGTCATTTAAAAACTTAGTCCTCCAAAAATAACCCTAATTATGATTTAAAATATTACCAGTCATTAATAAGAAATATGACCAGTTTGAAAATAAAATGTTAATTGTGAGAGATTTATATTTAAAGGAGGGTGGAATTTAAAAAGGCATTTTATTCTGCATGTGAATATTGTGAGTATTGACAGGGTGGAAGCTCTTAATATAACTTCATTTGCTGCCATGATTATTACATATTTACTTTAAAGTATAATACACTAAAGCACAAGGGATGTTCTATGTTCAGTGATGGACTTTCTTCATTAGTAAGCATTATATTCTGTGATTGAGATGGTAAATGCCAAGCACATGTTTAGTAGTATAAATCAAACAACAATAATTGTATTCCATCCTTGTGGGGTAATGTATTATCTCCTGGAAGCATTCTATTCCAGGTCCATTTCTGTTTCCGATCCCATCATATCGTCCTATTGACTGCACTAGGAATTTGTTCAGCTCACCTAGAATAAAGCAATAGGATAACTGCAAACTGATATGCCTAAACCACAAGATCCTTTGGGAAATGGATTTTGACTTCATCCTGTGTATAATGCACCATACACATTTGTGGTGCATTAAATACATGCAATTATTGCCAACAGTGATAATAAAAAAATATCCCAAGATGTCTTCAATATGTCTATTGTATGGTCTTGGGAAACAGAGATTTTCTTTTCATTATAAGCATGCATAGTAAATGGCACAGTGAGGCCCTGATCCCAAGTAAGGAATTCTAAGTAATGCATAACAGGGACAGCACCATGCTCCCTCTGGCTGGATGTGACTGCAGTCTTGAAAGCAATCCAGCCTTTGGATGAGACCATATCACCAGTGCTTCCTCCTTGGAGAAACCATCTTTCTGTGGTACTCCCCAGTCTCCATAGCCATACAGAGCTTGTTCATTGCTCCCCTGGTTGCTGCTAGCAAACTGTTTTTGGCTCAGTTCTAGCAGCAAGCCTCTTGCTCCCCCATCCCTGCCCCCACTTAACTGGCTGAGGGAAGCACAGCACAATGGATGGACAGCCAGACATACAATTCTTTCTTCTATGGCTTATAGCAGCAATTAATTGCTCCTCTGTTTTACAGCTCCTTTATTTGGCCCTCCTGGGTCTTGATTGGCTGCTTACCCCGGCAGCCACTCTTGCCTCCTGGGAGGATCTCTCCACTGCTCCTTACTTGGGATGAGTGTGACAGGACCTCTAGCAGTGTGGCCTCTGAAGCTAGTCCATCCCATCATACAATACCACAATATAAATATTAATAACAGCTACATGCATGAAGTGATATCCTGGACACCTCACTTTCCTAACTATTTATTTTTAGGAACTGGGTTTTTTTCCCCTGTAGGAGCTAAACCAATGCCACAGGTATCATGACCAATTTCCAAGATGGACTTGTTTGTGACAATTCTGTCACAATCTTTTAATAGAATGTTCAGGAGTGACTGCACACACAAAACTGTGTCTGAGATTGTGAACCTAGTTGAGATTGCACTGAAAATAGGATTTCAACATACTAGTATTAATAGAAACGAATCTCCAGAATGATTGATACTTATAGTAGCATCACAACATGTCCATGTATTATTTATGTACAATATACCATACATATACAGTTCACATTGCATACAGAATTTGGCCCATGCTCTGATAAGCTTATAATATTGGTATTTAATTGGCAGTTGTCCCCTTGCCTTATGCTATATAGCCTAGATCCTTTAACAAAGACATCAGTGGGCATAGAGTCAAGTTCTATGTCATTAAGGTTACATGGAATCAGATCACTACTGGAGCAGAATGAAGGGAGATCAACAATGGAGTCATGTAGAGCAGAATGTCTAATGAAATATTATATAATTTACAAAGGATTAAATAGGTATAGTCCCCGTCCCCCCCCCCCCCATATGCCTGATGTCAGGAATGCATCTTTTATCATTTGGATAGAAAGTAGAACTAAATCAAAATTTCAGGGATGGCAGGGAAACTTTGAAAGAATCATAGAATAGAACACTAGAACTGGAAGGGACATTGAGAGGTCATCAAGTCCCCTGCCCTCATGGCAGCTAACTTTTTAGTTCATTCAAAATGTGTCACTTTTGGTTCTCCCCGTTTTACTGAAAAAAAAAACTGACAAGAAATTTACAAATCCCTGTACTCTATTTTAGCCTTTAATTTTCAAGGGCCAGGTATCGAATTTTAGGAGGGATAAGGAAATGCTTTGGGTAAAATAAGGTCCATCCAGTTCTCAACTTGAATTTATCTTTGAAAGTTAAAATACACTTTCGAAGATTATAATTTGTTTAAACATACATACAGAGAAGTGGATATGAGTACTATATTTTGACCTGGAATGGAGATTTTCCATGCCAATAATTTCCTTGTTCAAAAATTATATATGGAATCTATCCTTCAGATTGACTTAATATCTGCAATTTGGAGACATCATGCTAAACATGGTAGAAGTCAATACTTTTTTTTTATAAACTGTGAGGTTGTTTAATTTTGGATGTTTTATGTTAAGTGTCAGATTTGTTATCCTTCCTTCTCATAATCAAGCGTTCATAATAGGTTCATGTAATAAGACAGTAGTAGGTTAAGTAGGCACAAACAATTTTAATTCTGCCCCCATGCCCTCCATACAACCTACTTCTTCAGCCTCTATATTATAGATTTAATTTAAAGAGAACTGTGCTGTTGGTTATATATAAAATTCAGAGGATGAGGTAGCTTACTACAAAGCTAAGCAGGCTATGCCAGGCAACAAATATTCACTGTTTCCATGTTGTTTTAGAACACCTATAATATGCTGTTTAGCTGTACAAGAACTTAATGAATGCCGTATGACATATGCAAAGCAATATAGAGTACTGCAGGTGTATTTAAGGTGGTATAAAAATTGTATGATATATTGCATTATTTGAGAAACAGAGACAGAATCACCTACAATAATTTATACTTAAAAGGGGCTGAGTTAACGTTGAGATGGGATATTCTAAAGCCCCTGGTATTGGCTTAACTGTGCTCCAACTGACGTTTGCTATCTAGTTAAGTGTTGTTGCTGTTGAATACTTTTGAAAATACGACTACTCGTTGATCCTGCCTGATCTGGCACCCTCAGAACCTAACTGGTCTCGAACTAGGGAACTTGTTCAAGACCTCAGACCTGGGGAGGTTAATGTTGGCCTCTCTGCTGCCACTGGCTGTGGGGCTCTGCTCTGATGACCACAGAGCAGCCAGCACTGATGGAGTGAGAACAGGTGATGGGGCTGAGGGTGCACTTGGGAAAAGAAGAGGGGCAGCTGCAGAGTCTTGTGGCTGTGGGGCTTCAACCCTAGCTGTGAGTCTGTGCAGCACTGAGCCACTTCTCCCAGGTGCTCCCTGTCCTTGCTTCTCCTCCTCCCCTATCCCCAATCTTGATTGCCACAAAGTAGTTATTTATGGCGCTCCAATAGCTCTGGGAGGGCAGGGGAAGAGTTGCTCAGTGGAAGGGCCTGGCTTTTTCCACATAAGTGCTCCAGCCCCTGAGCACCCATTAGTGCCACACCACAGATGTAAACCAGACAAGAGAAGCCTGGATTATAGAAGTTCAACTTTTGCTTGCTTTTGACTACATATTATCCTCACAATTTCTTCTTGTAATTGAAATTTCCTAGGCAATTTTTAAAAGATTCAGAGCTTCACTCTTCCATGAATCAGAAGCCCTGATGGTTATCCAAACAATGGCAAATAGAATATGTAAATCTGGAATTATTTAGCTAGACCTCATTGAAGCATTGATGCGCCTCGGAAATCAACAAAAGGAAAGACTTGTCCTGGAAGCCCTGTCTGCTGTGCAGAGGTCAAAGCCTGTTTGTTTCTCAGCAACATATTTAATATGCACTGGAACCAGCTCTTCCTTGCATTTCTTACAACTCCTTTGGTGAATTACACCATTGTGTGTCCTTCCCACATTCCTACAATATTCTTTTTTTCAGGTCCTCTGCACTATTGTTCATTTTCCCTGTACAGATGAGACAGCCAGCTATGCATATTTGTGTAGTGTGACCTTTGTAAGTAGCCACTTCAAAATGTTGCAAGAAAAAATGCACAAAATCTAAGGCACATCCACAGCACACTATTTACATAGATCTATAAAACTTTAATTAAAACAAGATTTACCACATATTCAGAGACAATATGCCTCTCTATATGATATTTCCTTGCCAAGCATCAGCTATCCAACTCAGTGAACCAACTCTAATGGCTTTATCACAAAACGCGAAACATTTGGTGTTGCTTAAAGCTCCAGCTCTTGGAGTCATGTTATTAAATGCAAATGTTATCTTTCTTTTAAAATAAAGATCAAGGCCTCAGGACTACAGATTTAGAAGATTGAAAATGAGGATACCAGAGGTTAAAAAACTAGAAGGTAAATAAAAAAAGAAGCCAAAAACCATTGTTTTCCCCAAAAATAATCTATTTTAAGCAAATTTCATTATTTGGGAAGAATTTGAGGGTTGGGGTATACAGTTCTGTTTCCCCGGCTGTTTCTAGTATAGAGGCTTACAAAAAAGATGTTACAAGAAATACACCATTAGGCAGAGATGAAGACTGGAAAATGTGTGTGAAATGTAGGTGTTCTGGAAAATTCTAAGACAGGTATAGGGAACCTTTTTTGAGTTGGGGGCCACTGACCCATAGAAAAAAAATCAATCAGGGGCTGCACACAAGTGTTAAGCAAAGAACATAACTAAATACCACCACCACCCAAAAAAACTACCTATACCCCTCACCGACATGGTCCTTGACTGAGAAGGAGAAAAACACTCCTCACATTTCCCTTGTACAGCAGAGGCAAGGGGTCCCAGCCTAGAAGATTTTGTGGGCTCCCCAATCCTGAAAGAGAGGAGCACAGAGCCTCAGGGACCAGATCCAGGCAAACTGGGGGTCACATCCAACCCCTAGGCCTTACCTTCCCACCCCTGTTCTAAGAGATTGAAAAAAAAAAAAAAAGAGACAGTTCAAATACAGGCCACCTCAACTATGGAGATTTTTTCATTTCACCTACTTCAACATACATTATACAAGTTGAACCCCTCTGGCACTCTTGGGACCTGACCAAAGCTAAACTAGACAATTTCATGGACCACGAGAGGTCAATATTTTTTAGTAACATTACCAACACTTCCACTGCTTACTGAGTTCTTAGAGGACATTAGGGGACAAATGAAAGTTAAATATCACAGAACACTGTGGGCCAAGACTGGTGACTGTAAGCAAAGCTTATCGGACTGCAGGCAACTTGCCACACCCATGATAAGTGAACATCTGGCTAACTAAAATCATGGTGAACCACAGATGTTGCCAGACCAGTGAGTGCCAGAGAGGTTCAAGCTGTATTATAAACAAATATATGCACCCTTTATGTGTGCGCACTGGAAGCAGTATATTATTATGAGGAAGAGAGTATAAGAACATATACAGTACAGAATGGAATAGAATTTTGGACAATATTGAAAGCAGGAATACGAAGACACTTTAGACTTTTTTTCTATTGTTTACCTAACAGAAGCCAAATGATAGCAATATGTTAATGATTCTTTGAAAATGTTCTCCACAATTCCTACAGCAAGAGAGTTTGGCTAATCACCCATACCATTGGATGCTTATCCAAACTGAACCTTTTTATGTTTCATGCATCACTAATTTTTAAGCCATATGATGCTTATTAAAATTAGTGGAAATTACACATATGGTGCATTTGTGCAGCACTGATGATTTAGGGTAAAAATGAACATTTCATTAATTTATTTTATAGTGGGTTAATTTGTTTCAGAACGGTAAAGAAAAAAAGCAACCTTGGACCATATTTTTAATTATGAGTTTCATACAAGTGAGGACTGTTTTCAGGTAATAACTGATTGTACATGCTAACAACTCTTAAAATATGGCACCAATAATGATCAGACTTAGTTATAATAATTTTGTTAAAATTGCTCTGAGTTGATGAATGTAACTCAGCTGAAAATCACAGATGAAAATCATCGCCGAAGAGTGTATTCTAAATATCAACATAAATAATGCAAGTTTATTATTGAAGTAATTCAAAACAACAGACTCACTCCCATAGAGAGTTCCTTAAAATTATTCTGTTTCACATTAATCCTTTTAAAATGTTCATACCAGGAATAGCTAAATTCATTATAAAGCAAATTAATTCTATCCACTGCCTCTTCAAAAAGATTATTTTTTCTTCAAAGTAGAGATTTATTGATAAGTTGTACACATCTATTAAACTGGAATAGCAGAGACAAGGCCATCAGTAGTTTAACTTTACATCACTAATAATAATTTCAAAACTCCAGTGACAATTGTTTGCAAACTAGGGAGAATCACAGTATGCTTTTCAGAGACACACAGAAATATAGAGCTGGTACAAGTCACATATTCCATCCCACCAGGCCGTATACCTAGATCACTCCTGACTCTTTCACTTATAACTAGTGTAATTCCTTTTAGTTCAAGGATCTGATTTAGGGTATGTCTATAATACAGCATTATTTTGAGATAATGCACCTACACACAAACTGCATTTCGAAATTGCATTTTGCTATTTTGAAATAGCGCGTCCACACTGAATCGCATTTAAGGCTAGCTGAAACCGGTTCCAGCAGGGCATCAGGTCAGGAGTTACTTTATGTGGCTGCTGCCTGAGGTTATCTGAGGCCTGTGCTTAAAGGGAACCCCTTGGACAGCCGGTTCTCCAGTTTTCCTGCTTGCTTTTCTACCTCACTGAGGGACAGCAAAGCATTTTTTTCCCTCTACGTGCTCTGGTTGCCCTCACTCAGGACACCACAGCTCTCTGCACTATGAAGCCGGAGCTGCCCCGGGCACTCTGGTGCTTCTTTTGGATGTGTTGCTGCAAGTCTGGCAGCACTTTCTGGAGGCTGCCTCGCAGCATCTGCTGCGGCCGAAATCCCAGGCTGTCATCCGGACCCTCCTGGGGTACATGGAGGAGCAGCTGCAGCTCCTGGACACCAGCATGCCCCGCCGCATCTGGCATCTGGACACCAGCAGTGACTGGTGGTACCACATCGTCCTGAAGCGCTGGGGAGACCAACGATGGACCCAGAACTTTAGGATGAAGGACAACACCTTCATGGAGCTCTGCAAGTGGTTCGCCCCTGCTCTGCAGCAATGGGACATGCACGTGAGGCCCGCCATTCCCCTCCAGAAGCGTCTGGTCATCGCCCTCTGGAAGCTCTCCATGCTGGATAGCTACCGATCCGTGGGGAACCAGTTTGGCATGGAGAGATCCACCGTCAGAGCAGTGCTCATGCAGGTATGGCAATCTCGGGCCACTGTGCCAGAAGGGGGGATGCAAGGAGGGGATGGGCTGACCTAGGGAAAAGGGGGGGAGGTAGTGCAAGTCCCCTCCATGGGAGGGTTTGTTCTGTCCCACCTGCACTAAGGACTGCTCGTGGTGGCCAGGATTTCAGGGGGGGTTGCTCTTGGGGCGTGGGGGAAGGGGGAATGGAGGGGAAGGAGCACTCTCAGCCACCCTGGCACCTCAGTGACTCTTGGTTTTGTATCCATCTGCAGGTGGTCAAGGTCATCAATAGAGTGCTGCTCCACAGAGTCATCCACCTTGTGGTCATCAAAGAGTTTGGTGCCCTGGGCTTCCCCAACTGAGGGTGGGGGGGGGGGTAATCAGTGGGACACACATCCCCATCCGTGCCCTGGAACACCAGGCCTCCTCCTATATCAACCACAAAGGATATGTTTCCATCATATCAGACTAAAGTCTCCCTGGTGTGCCCCACTGGGGGTTTGTGCCTCATTCCACCCTCATGTCCTTCCACTTACCCCTCCCTAACCCCCCTTCCTGATGTAAAATAAAGACGTGTTGAAGAAAACAAACTCTCTTTATTGAACAAAAATGAGGTGTGGGGGGGAATGAAGGTGGGAGAGGGGAGACGAGAGGGTAGGAGAGGGAAGGGGTAAACCTTGGAGGAGGTAGCTGGAAGGGGAAGGCAAGGGGAGGAAGGGGGAAGAGAAGCTCAGGGCTCAGGGTTGGCGGTCTTGCAGCCCACCTCTCTCCCAGCCTCGACAACCCCGTTGGGGGGGCAGGAAGAAGCGGGAGGGCGAGCAGGCATGGGAGGAGGAGCAGTGGCAATAGCAATTTTGAAATAGGCACTATTCAGAATAGAATGAGGTTTACCAATTTCAAAATAAGCCCTCCTATTTCAAAATTAATTTGAAATAGCGGTTGGCACGTGTAGACGCTTTCACACTATATAACGTCTATTATTTCAAAATAACTTTGCTGTGTAGACATACCCTTAGTGGGCATGCATGCAAAATCAGACCAAATACATTAATAACTAAATACATTGTTTCTGAATCTGTACAGCTCAGCAAAACAATTATTAACTATGCTGCAACAGTAAAATAAGAACAGATGTATAAAGATTAAAAAGAGTAAATTCAGTAATGCTTTAAAATAAATTGATAGTTTGAGGTGAGACCAAGCTATCTCAACAAATCTCTACAGTTGCTTTTCTGCAATTTCTTGCATTTGAAAGATTTTGCTGGAATGAGAAATATTATACGTAAAGTGGAGAATATATTGCAATGTGCAAATCTCTCACAGTGGAATTAACTGTTTAAATGCAATCACAGTAAAGCAGAGATGGAAAAGATTCTAAGATAGATGACGAAGATAATTAGAGAGACATGGAAGACTCTGAATGAAGAGATTGAAAAGATTTGGGCTGCTTAGTTTAGAGAGGAGATGAACAAGAAGGGATTACGTGTAATCATCATCCTCATCTGTGTAATTTCTGAATTTTCTTTCAGTGTCTGTTTTCTTATCGCTCATGTTTTGATACCAATCTCCCATCAATCCAGCTGGGAGACCTTCCTCTTTTCCCTACATGTTTGTGTGCCCCTTTTCCTTTATTTAAAAGTGTACAGTATTTATTTTCTACAGCTTCTTCTCTTCTCTAGGCAAAATCCCAAGTATCAAAGCTTTTCAGGAATATATGGGGAAATATAAGTGGCCAAATGTAAAACAATGTTGACCCTAATCCTGGTCCTCCAAACAGTTGGGGTGGATTCATGGCTGCCTTGAAATCTATAGAAGCTTTTCTCTTCATTTCAGTGTGGCTGGAATTTTACCCTTGAATAGTTTATACCCAGTAGATTCTTTCAGTGAGATCCTGTGCCCTGCAAATCTCGGATAAAAGACTCTAAAACCCCAGAGCAGCGGAGGAGATTCCCCAACCACCAAAGGTTCTACATGTAAAGATATATTACAAAGATCCCCTCTTAAGCAATGGTGTACGAGGTGGCAAGGGAATTCTGTGGATAGATCTGGCTCAGGAAGGGCATGCCAGAGTAGGCTGCAGTATAGAATACTGCAGAGATTCATCACGCTCCTGCTGTCTCTACAGCACAGTTGATAGGTCTGGCTATATTATTCCAGAGGCTACTCCAGTACCCATAGTATCCAAAGATCTGGAGGGCATAAAGTTGGCTTAAAACCACCTTAGTACCTACTCCTTCTAGGTCATAAGATCTGTGCTGGAGCCTTGAATGGGATAGCAGGTATGTGGTTTACCATTTACCTTCTCGGTCTCCTACACATTTTCCCTTGCTTAGTTTAATTGTGGTCCTGGAATGGGTAATGTTAAAAGTAAGAACATTGTGCACCCAGGCTGATGTCCAAGCCAGCCAGACCACATTACTGTTCTATTCATGTCCATGCTAAATAACCTTGAGCCTAATCCTGGGTAGAAGTCTCATTTTCTCTGTGTCTCAATTGAGGAGTATCTCTTTATGTACACATGTTCTTCCTCTGCTCCTTAGCATCTCCATCTCTCTTTCATGGTAATGACTTTCCTCATACTACTAGAACCTTTATCCTTATAACCATTTGGTCACTACTGTCACATGGACCATGCTACATTTTAATATATTTCTTCTGATATCTAATGAACTTCCAGAGGATCATTTCCACTATAACATTTCTAATCTACAAAGTTCAATTTTTTAAAAAAGCTACTCTTTTATTACATTGTTTCCCACAGATCTCATTATCCTAATGTCTAAGAAATCTTCAAGGGGAATTTTAAAAATAATCTCAGTTTGTGAATATCTGATCTGTTTTTCCATGAAGATGAAAAAAAGTAATTTAATAAATAAGAGTAAAACTAACCAAAAAAAAAAAAAAAAGGGAGATAAAAGCACTTCAGGTTCAATAAAGGTAACAGAGAAGAAAATCCCCAAACACAGAACGTTTGACTTAAACATTTGCTGCATTTTAATGTTTTAGATGAAAGGCTTGTGTTTGGCAAACTGTAACTAAACTTCAAAAACTTATTAGGGGAGGAAGCTAAATTGCTTGCAAGGTCATATTTCAAGGGAAAAGGAAGAATGTAGAGAGTCAACATTAAGATATTCTTTGGATACCTCAGTGTAAATACCATACAGATTTATTTTGATTCAAGTGGAAACTGAGGGTAGAGAAACTGCCTCCAGTCCGGTTTGAAGTATACTGTGTATATATACACACACCAGGGCTGTGTCTAGACTGGCCAGTTTTTCTGGAAAATCAGCTGCTTTTCCAGAAAAACTTGCCAGCTGTCTACACTGGCCGCTTGAATTTCCGCAAAAGCACTGACTTCCTACTGTAAGAAATCAGTGCTTCTTGCGGAAATACTATTCTGCTTCCGTTCAGGCAAAAGTCCCTTTTGCGCAAAGCTTTTGCACAAAAGGGCCAGTGTAGACAGCTCAGATGTGTTTTCCGCAAAAAAGCCCCGATTGCGAAAATGGTGATCAGGGCTTTTTTGCGGAAAAGCACGTCTAGATTGGCACGGACACTTTTCCGCAAAATGTGCTTTTGCGGAAAAGTGTCCGTGCCAATCTAGATGCTCTGTTCTGAAAGTGGTATTTCCAGAAAATCATGCCAATCTAGATGCAGCCCGGGACTTCTGAACCTCTCTCTCAGCCACCTTCCTCGCCTCACACGCACAACATGCTATAAAACTCCACTGCCCAGCTGAGCCACAACAACTACTCCTCTTCATATAAAAGCCAGGGTTGGTTTTAGAGCAGTGGTCCCCAGTGCAGTGCCTGCAGGTGCCATGGCGCCCACCGTGGTGCTTTTGTGCGCCCGCTGAATGATCTGGGCCGGCCCAAGCCATTCTTGCATTCTGGGCCCCGGCGCACATGTAGCCCTGCCCCTTGGAGCCCGGCAGCCCCAAAAGGTTGGGGACCACTGTTTTAGAAAGTAGCAAGCAGGACAATTTCCTAAGACCCTACACCACTACAAAGTCAAGTTGGTCAGCTCCTAGTGGTGGGGCTCAGGGTTCTGGGCTGAAGTCCCTTGTGACAGGGCTTCGGTTTCCTGCATTAATAAGCCTAATGCCAGCCATGTTTGCCAGACCCTGTTAAACCTGCTCTCACCCCTCCTCCATAGTATTATGGCTCTATAGCTATAAATGGGTGATTTCTGCATGTTTATATACAATTGGCTAATGTCCATTTTAAAACATTTTCTAAAATCGATATGGAGATTTGAACAAACAATTGTCCCACAAGAAATTGTCCTTTTTCAAACAATTTATGGGCAGATCATATATCATACTACCAATGGATTTCCTTTTCAGGATACAATATTCTTTATTTTTGCAAAACTGTATATTCAACTTTCATTTCTCATGATTATATATTGCCCAAATTCTGAGGTGCCAAGAATGTGCTGGACACTTTGCAAACCAGCGTAATGACAAGGTCCCTTGCTCTCAAAAATCTCAGAAGCAGATTATTCTTTTATATCATTGGCCATCTTGGGGGATTGAGGAGTGGCTGGATAGAAGTATGAGTCTCTAAAGGAATTTTTGCTTCTTCAGTAGGAGACCACACAGGGTCCGGGGGGAGGAGGGGAAGGCAAGGGAGAGGCAGGGTTAAGAGTGACTATGGCATTGTCCTCATCCTACTCACCCCTACTGGAAGATAGTGCTCTGAAATAATCCCGCCAGATACACTGTCTGTCATCTCCCTGCCCCCCAGATGCTGGTTGGTTGCTGTGCAGATGCCCAATAAGCATGGTGCAGAAAACCATACATGAACAGTAATATTTTCACAATAAGTATAACTAAAGTTCAGGCATATAATTCCATATTTGGCACCTAGGTAAAAGGTGGGACTTTCAAGTGATATTGAGCACACACACAACTCCTGTTAAAGTGAAAAAGAGTATGCCAACCCTTAGTTTAAAGTATATTTGAATCTACTCCTTCACTTCTACTTGCAATGTAAAACTGATAAAACAAAGCCTGTATCCACGTCCAGTTGGCACTTACTTGCAAGATTTCTAGTCACTTTCATACTAAACTACTGTGTTAACAATAACCACAGTGAAAATCTGCTGCAATTGTATGGTATATTACCAACTCTAACAGATAGACTAGCCAGAGCATCTGAACTGAAAACTGATTGGCACCCTTACCACGTTGTGGTAATGACTAAAGACGTTGGTAAAGGAAGAGAAAAGGGCACCAGACTGATCTTCATTCCTTCTTCTCACCTAATTTGGGAGGTGAGAGAGAAGAAATTCACAAGGTCTGGAAATTATTTTCCTCTTCTCTGCGATCATGTCAGATGACATGAGTTGTTGACACTTAACAAGAAAGATTTCACAGCAGATATTTTTAGAAAAATACTAGCAGGTAGGTTTTTTGGTACTGAGTTAATATACCAAACATGCTTGCACAACCACCTAGGATAGAAAAGGGACATTACTAATGTTCTGGATTTTAAGAATCATGTTTTAAAGTTTTAAAACCTATGCAGATCTCAATAAAAAAAAAATTGTAGTCACTCCATGACCAAGACACATCTTTCAGAACATTGCCCTGCAGAGAGAGAAAGATACTTCTTACCTTTATTCATATGGGAAGGGTGCATTATCTTTCTGTAAAAAAAATCTTGCATGCCATACATAGTCTCCAAGACCAGATAAATGATTAACTAAGGACCTGGCATACCCAGAAAAGTCTGTTCAATTTATTCTTTCTGAACATTCACTGGTGCTGATGTTCATCCATTATTGACCTTTTCGCCACAGTAGAGGATCCTAAAATGAAACTATTTCAGCCTAGCGGCTGTGGCACTGGACTGAGATTCAGAAACTTGGGATCAATTTCTGGTTCTGCCAGTAGCTCTCTGGGTGCCTCTGGCAAGCTTCCACCACCGATTTAGGATTCCTCACTCTTGTTTTAGTGCCAGTGACTGGCTTACATGAGCTAAGACTCATAGATCTAAAAAGCTGAGGCAAAAATTTGCTGTCCAAGCTTTAATTACGCTTTTTTTTGTAATTAACCTCTCCCCTTCTATGAGATTAGTGAAATTCTTTTGTTTTTCTTCACCCTTGTCTACCACCTTCCAAGGACCATCTCCTCTGAAATGTTCTGAACATTTCTAGGGATGCCAATTATGGAAATAAAAGCCAATCCCCATTTTTGAAATGCAGGCAGATGCAAACTCTGCCACTTATAGGCTCTATTAACCATGGAGATCTTTGGGTATCTTTTCCCCACCTCTTTCTGTCAATAACATGATTTTCCCATTGGTGGTAGTTCCATTGAGAGCTCTTTGGCCTTGTTCAAATATTGTACCTCCATTGTATAAATGCAGCTTACTTAAAAAAAGAATCTATTCATCTCACCCAAAGCCCAATAGTTTACTAAGGTATAGAATGGTCTCTCAATGGAAAACAATGTCTGACAAAGAAGTGATAAAAAACTGTGTTATTTTCTGCAATATGGATCATTTTCTCACCTCTTCAGAAGCATAAAAAGCTACTCGGTCACTTTCTTTATCCTCATGGAATCCAGCTTATTAGCACTATTTTAGGTATAAAAGGTTTGTGTTAATACTGAGAATGAGTCTGTTCTTGTCAAGTGCCTCCAGTGAGATACTCTCAACTCATAAAGGAGTCAGATACCATTGGAGCACTAAGTGCCACACAAGGAGGCTCTTTAGCTCCTTAAGGAATCAGGCGCTGTATCTGTAAGCTGAGGCTTTCTTAATTGTGGGTTTCTCTTTGCTTGGCTCCATGGATACTCAGTCAATAGAAAATAATGAACTAAGCCTTGAATTGGGTTTCAATTGCAGTAAAGGAGGTTTAGGTGGAATATTACGAAAATCTGTCAGGATGGTTAAACATTGGCATACATTGCCTAGGAAGGTTGTGGAGATATTTAAGAACAGGTTAGATAGACATCTATCAGAGATGCACTACATGGTGCTTGGTCCTGCCATGACGTGAAGGAAATAGATTTGATCACCACTCGAGGTCCCTTCCAGTTCTAGTATTTTATGATTCTATAAAGCCGATAGAGATCAGCTGCAAAGGCAGAAATGCTGGCCTCCAGTTTCTCCCCAGAGATAAGGGGTAAGGATCAAGCTCATTAGTGATACTACTTCATAAAGTAAAACTAGTTCAGACTGCACCCATCTGAGATATGCGAGTACTAGACCACGCAAGAAGTAAATGAAAGGACAGCCATGCAGGACCCAAGGCAAACATCAAAGACCCCGTGTTTGAGCATTAGCCTTCCTGCAAGAATTCTGAGGCTCTCATTTATACGTGCTAGGACTATATTCTACAGATGTCAGACTCATGTTGAGGTTGGCAGGCTGGAAATTGATTTTTGCCTCCTTTTGTCTGTCAAGGTGGCAATATTCTGACTAAAAGTGAGACTTTTCACAAACCCTTGAACCATCTCTACCTTAATCCTCCCACTCTCCCATGCACGCTGTCCTTTGGATTTGTAGGGACAATTGTATACTCCCATTGGTGTACTTCTTCCCATTACCCCATCATTTTAGAAGAGGGGGATGCAGTTTTTCTTTTCTAGGATGAAAGAAGTTTGGGGAATTGCACCGAGGAAGGCTCCTTATACTTTTGTCCCAGTGGGGAAAATCCTGTCACAGCAAGAGCTAGAAACCTGACTGGATCTGTGGATTTGAATCAGATATAGTCAGTTCAAGTGTCAAGTACCAGAGGGGTAGCCGTGTTAGTCTGAATCTGCAAAAGTGACGAGGAGTCCCGTGGCACCTTATAGACTAACAGATTTATTGGAGCATAAGTTTTCGTGGGCAAAGACCCACTTTGTCAGCACACAAACTTCTATTTTTAGTGGCTATAAAAAATGAATTGAATATTTAAGAAGTAGCTGCAAATGAGAGTTCTGAGCAGAAGTAACATCCAAGGTTGTTGTTTTTTTTTTTTAAATGGGGAGAGGGTTGCTTTTTGTTTGTAAAAAAAAGGATAGAGCGTTCACTGATGCTAGGGAAAGGTCTATTCTTGCCAACTCAGGCTCTGTTTCGGGGGATGAAATTCTCTGAGGTGAATAATTACAATGGGGGAAGTTGTGCATAGTCAGCTTTGGATTTCCAAGTGAAAGCATGAGGGAATTAGTGTGATTTGCAGAAAAAATAATTTCCCTCTAATCCCCCCCCCTTTTTTTTTTAGCTTTTAGATTGTTATAGACAGTTATAGACTGTATCACTGACATGAACTTGAAACATAACTGGAAAGAACTTCAATATTACTGAAATATTCCAGTTGATTAGCATTAGTTTAGTACTGATTGTTCATCTGGAAAGATAGCACAAACATTTGAAAATATATCATAGCCTACGATGCATGCGGTTTTAATGAAAATTACTCCATATGGCTTGAGAAAAGCTAGGCATTTTGTAAGTAAAAAAGAACGCAAGATGAGAATGATTTTTTAAATGGTTATGGTGATCATTTTGTATTAGTACAGTAATGAGCCAATTAGTAAAAGGCTGAATGGACAGGGACAGTATGCCTGTCTTTCCGCTCACTCATCCATCAAACAAGAGTATTTTTTAGAGTGTGCGCACGCGTGTGTGTATGTGCATTACCCACCCTGCAGTGATTTGACACACTACAGTGCCACTAATTCTACCGACATATTAGTGACAGCAATATAAATGTCAAAGGAGAACAGTACATCAGAAAAGGGTGCAATAATAAATAGTAAAGCTACAGATGATGAAATCAAAGCCAGTAGATTTCCAAACCCTCTAAACTCCATTCACTGTTAAGAAATTCTTACAGCATTGTGTTGAATGTTATTCCCAGAAGGCAATGAGACTAAAGCTTGGCAAGCACAGAGATTACATTCACTGTATTAATGTGGGCCTTTTTACCCACCCAAGTGCAGATTGTGCCAGGTGGGTGCACATGAGGGGAATGGTTTGAAAACACCAAGAGCCTGCCCTCTCCTTGCACCCTTGAACACAAGCTAGCAACCCATCTCTGCAATTGGGGAAACAAGAAAGGTTCTTTCTGTTCAACCCCCGGGGGGGGGGGGCAAACTACTCTTAAAGGGGATGGGGAGATTGATGAGCAAGGCCATGAGGAGTATATGGTCCATATTGCTGGAACAGGCTGTACCATTCTAAGGGGTATTACAGCACGCAGATTTCCTTTGCATGCTGCAATGCTGCAGGAGAGATTGAGCTCTCTCAGACACAGCCTCCCTTGTAGCTTCCCAGGGGCAACATACTTTTCTATCCGCCCGGATGCTGACCAAAGGCAAAACACCACAATCTAGGCCTTTATTGCTTAATTGTAATTCAGTCTATTGAAAAACATACATTTTAAGTAGAACACTGGCATTAGCATGCAACAATGCCCTAAACAGAATAAATACCTAATGGCAAGATTCTTGTACCCACTGCTCCCTGCTACTCACAAGCAGTGTCTCTTTGAGTAGTTCAGGAAGCTCTTGATTTCAGTGGGACTAAATGCTGAGTGAGGTACCACTTGCCATGAATAAGGGTGAGCAAAACCTGATTCCGATTTACCATTTCATTTATAATATTGGTACTTGTTCCTACAATTTTTCATCTCCTTTTGTTTTGGGTTGGATCATGACCATCAAGTCATTTTCAGAGGGAAAGCTCTGCCAAGGAAATGAATTAATATTTGCCACAAATGTTTTTAACTTTTGATGCACTGCAGGTTCTTCTGTATTCCCCCACAGTATCAACATCACTGAGTTAACTTCTAGGGCCTTTGACAGAGAGAAAAGTATACAAAGCGTGTGACTAATCCTCTGGTGCACAAATAATTTCTTAGTTACTCGCCTCCCTTAGAGAATGCTGCTAACAAGCTTCTTCTGCTTATTTGATCCCTGACCTTTCAGCGGCTTTGAACTTACTGCTTTCCTTCCCCCTTGTGTGTATAATGGTATGGTTTGTTATGAGGTTAAAGAGGCAGGTTTGGGAGGATATGAATTTGATCATCTTTTATAGGGGCTGCTCGTGTGCTAGCAAAGAGTGGTAGGAGGTGGCCTTGTCTCAGTACTACAAAGCTAGTAATTGATTTCACTATTAAAGCAGCACTTGGTATTGTTCAGAAATAAATCGTACGTTGTAGAATGTCTCTAAGTAAAAGCCCCACTATCCAAGGAGTTGACCACACGGTTAACCTTAAGCTTATACTCTGTTAGAAAGTATTCTCATGCATTCTTAAAAGAAGAGGAAATAAAAAAGATGTGTATGGGCAATATATCTATATAAATGTAGAAGTAGAGAAGGGAATCGACTGGGTGAATTATGTATATGGTAAATAGAGCCCATTATCTTTATGTCACCAGTGCTTACATGTCACAAGACCATTGTTGGAATGTTTGGTTGCTACTCGCACCCATGTGCACTATATTATTATTTCTGCATAACAATACCAACCAGAAGCCATTATTGCTATTATAAATAATGCCAAATGGTAGTCAGTGGTGCCTTTATTTTCTCTTAAGAATGTGAAGTGCTCAGTTATGTCACCACATGATTTTTTATGTCAAACATTGAACTTATCCTGGAATTAATAGCTTTAGATCCAGGTTCTCTCTCACCACTTCTAATGCAGAGCACATACAATACATGGTTTAGATATCTGTTAGTAACTAAATCAACACCTAGCTCCTAAAATGTTTTGCACATTACACACACATTTGTTATACTCTAGCATGAGTGCAAGTGGTGCCTACAGATGGCCATAAGTCAGGTTAAGAGTCTCCAATCTATTTTAATTCCTCACTGAATAGTAGCAAGGCTGAAGCCCTCTGAATACCTACTGCTTTACTCAGAAATATGCCGGAGGAGCAGGAAAGTGTGTGAGATACTTCCCAGGGATACCTAAGAAGGAAGTGAGGCATTCTGTTATCACCAGCCTTTTGTGAAAAGTCCTGTTTGTACCTTAAAGAGTACTTCCCGACTCCACCTGCCACAGGCATACTCTTCTTAGGCTCCTCTGTCTCGCTGCATACAAGCAACTACATACTTCAACTTCCCTATCCTCCCAGTATCTCCATGAAATGCTCAGCCCCGGGTCCACTGGGCACACAATTTCCAGATCTTCCATTCTCAGAGGAACAGTACACCAGAACTTCCCAGTTACACTATAGGACACAGCTCCACTGAACACACAACACTTGGGTTATGTCTACACTGCCCCCAATTTGTGCAAAAATATGCAAATGAGGCAAAGCATGGACTATTTCTGCACCAGATTTGCATAATTAATGATGCTCCGTTTTTGCACAAGAGGCTTTTGCGCAAAAAGGAGCCGTCTACATGGCTCCTTTCTGTGCAAAAACCCCCCTCTTCCACAAGAGCCATTTTTCTGCATTTTTTTCAGAAAGAATGGCTCTTGCACAAGGGGGGAGGGGCTTGCACAAAAACAGAGCCTAATTAATTATGCAAATAAGGTACATCAATATTCCATTTTGCCTCATTTGCATATTTTTTGCGCAAAATGAGGTGAGTGTAGACATACCCAATTTGTTTATGGAGAAAAATAGAACAGATTCAAATGACAAAAAGAAATACAGGAAACAAAGGTTTACATACAAACTAAATTAACACCACCATTCTAGAGCCTAAACTGAACTAACAAGTTTCACTGTTTTCTAATAAGGTAATGCTTACTCAAAGTCCTTCTTGGAGTGTTTTTGGTCACAAGATCAAGTCCACTGGGAACTTGTATCCCCTAAAGGAGGCCAGTGTGTATCTCTGCATCTTTACACCAGTATTTTGCTCTTCACCGGTAAACAGGAGTTCCTCTCCTCCTCTCCCTGTCACTGATCATATCACCATTAGTTTCTTCTCCTGAAGTCCCCACAATCACTTCATTATCATTTGACTCCGTATGCAAATAGATTTCCATTGCAAGGCACACAGTTGACAATGGTCAACCAGGGAGAATTCTACTTCCTGTCTAGTGGAACTTGTGTTAAGGCATCTCACTTTGCATTTAAGGTTTTAAGAACTTAATTCCCAATTTACGTATACATACTTTTCTTTACACATTATCCACCAGTACGTTTCACTGAAGTTATGATGAACAATGTGTCAAGAGTTTTAACACAGACTTCACATGATGCTCTTCGGTGAGCTCAGGGGGTCCCCCTGCACGGTCAATCCACATTAAGAGGTCCTTGGGAGAGAGTGGGGCGGCATCTAGTAACAGGGACTTAAGTTCCATCTTTATAATAAATGCTAAGTAATAATCATGCTTCATGACTAGTTTGTCTCATAAGAAAGACTTCAATTAGGCAGGATGGTGGTCACACATCAGAGCTCTGAAATATAGGTCATGCCCTCAGGTGTTCCATATTCTGCTCAGTTGTCACTTGGTGATTACATCTGCAGAAGTCTCCAAGAGCTCAGTTCTGCAAGGTGCTGAGCACCTTCAAATCATATTGATCATTTAACACCTTCCCTTACATCACACCACTTTGCAGTAAGTAAGTATTAAGCCTCAGGTCCCCTGCCATGCAGGCTCATTATGGATTATCTACATAGCTCTTTCAAATGGAAAAAAAAAGAGGGAGTAAGTTAACCTGGTGTCCATTTTCTGTGACCAGAGTAACTGTATTTGCTCCTGTTCAAAGCCATGTACAGAAGGCTGTAGTGATTAGTAATGAGTAGAGTTCTTTGAGCCATGTCTTCCTCCAACTGGCCCATGACCAAATAATTGTCCCATGACCTATCAGATCCTGAAGGGTACAATTATACAAGGGTATAATTCTTCAGTAGGATAACTGAAGAATTATCTTAGAGTATGTCCACACTGCAAGCTTCTTTCAGAATAAGCTTTTCCGGAAGTTATCTTCCAGAAAAGTTTATTTTAAAATAGAACGTCAACACACAAAAATGCAATGAAATAGAGATTTGCTATTTCAAAAGATAGTTTCCACATGATTGGATGCTATCTTGCATTTAAGGCCACCCAGGATCAGTTCAGCCTCAGGAAGCAACTGATATCTGAGATGCGAACTTAAAGGGAACCCACCTGGACAGCCATTTATCAGGTTCTTCTGCTTGCTTGCCTACTTCTCTGAGGGACAGCAAAGCATTTCCATTGCTTGCTTTGGTTGTCCTGCTTCAATTTCTCTCAAGGACCCCAGTAACTCTCCCCAGGGCCTCCTCACTCAGGGCTTGTGCCTTGCCCACTCTGCCTTTCCCACAGCAACCCTTCCCCCCCCCCCCCCCCCACCTCTCTTCCCTGCAGACGCAATAAAAAAAACTGTTTGGTTGTTAAAAACAGAACTTTTTGGTGATTTAATTGGGGTAGAAGTAACTGGGGATTAGGGGGGCTGAGAAACTGGAATGGGGAAGTGGGGAGGGGGATGAGACCTCAGAAGGGGGAGAAGGGGCTCAGGGCTGGGGCTGAGAGTGGCACATGGCTCAGGTGCTTCCTCCACCTCATATGTGGGGACCTCTGTGACCTCGGGGGTGGAGGTCCAGGGAGCATAAGCAGGAGTGGGTGCTGGAGCAAGGTCAGGCATGGGAGGAGGAGCAGGAGTGCGACAGGGACAGGCTCCAGGTGGATCAGGAGCTCCCAGACGGTCACATACAAGTCTGCGTGGCACAGACAGACACTGCACATGCATTCACATGCATGGACTGCAGTGCGATGGCCAGGCCGAGAAGGCTGAGCGACGATCACACCATAGCCCCCACCCTGTGTGTGTAAAAAACTAAGACCACTCACCTGATGATCCCTCCCCTGCCTCAGAGGATGCCTGGGAAACATCCAGGCCATAGGGTACCATCTCCAAAGTGAGCGTGGTCACAGTTCTGGCCACATCCTCCTTCTCCTCCTGGGCAAGGACCTCTGGGCAGGTGACAATGGGTGTTTCCAGCCCCAAGTCCACCACCAGGGATGGGGTGCAGGTTCTCATAATAGGGGAAGGAGTGAGGCTCTACCCCAGAGTGTCATCTGTGCTCCCTCACCCTGATGAAGGCCTGGTGGAGTTCTTTAACTTCACTGTAAACCTGCTCCAGGTTCTTGGTATAGTCCTTTTTGGCTGGGCTCTCGGCCATGCGGACATAGATATTGACATTGAGTTGCCTGGAGCGGGGATCCTGGAGGTTTTCCTCGTTGGCCCACACCTCCAAGAGGGCCAAGATCTCTACCCTAGACCAGGAGGGTATATGTTTCTTGTGGCCCCTGGCAGGCTCCTGGGAGCCCTCTCATGCTCCCTGGGACAGGCAGGAGGCTTTTGGCGGGCTTGTGGCTTGGACATAGTGCCCAGATGTGAGGAACTGTGAGCCACACTGTGGCTGGAGGCTCTGGAGGGCCGGCTTCCTGCCGTAGGCCCTGTCTCCTGCATCTGCAGCTTTAAGAGCTCCAGGGGACCAGGAACTAGGGAGTTTTGATGAGTGTGGACGGAGTGGTCAGCAGGACACCTGTGGGATTTCCTGGAGGCTTCTTTTTTCAAAAAAAGTCCCTATTCTGCGTCCATACACAGCCTCTTCCAAAAATGCTTTTTCAGAAGAGGCCTTGATCTGCGTGGAATGAAGTTTACCAGCATCAGAAAAAGCCTTCCGTTATTTTGATTTTCTTTCAAAATAACGCAATTGCAGTGTGGACCCTAATATTGTTTTTCCAGAATAACGGCTGTTACTCTGGAAAAATGGTGCAGTCCAGACACACCCCTAGTATAAACCCAGATCTATTTCGGTGTTTTCATTATCAAAGGAAAAAAACTCACTGATAAGTTGAAATGTAATGGACAGTTATGCTTTTATATGATTGGGGAACATTGCATGTTACTTGTGTATCCACCAAACACTGATCAACATTGTACACATTCACAGTAACTTGCTTGAATAATCAGTCTTCAGACCAAAAATTATTCCCTAGAATATTCTGGCAAATAATTTCAGTGAGAAAATATGGGGAAAATATTAAGGTTCTTATAGAAAGTGTGTGGGGAATGGGGTAGAGGAAAAATTAAATCCTCCTGCACAATTATTTATTACACAAATATCCTTATTTTAAGCAAAATCATTTTTCTGCCTTAACATGCATTTAATAAGAAGACTGAAAATTAAGCCCATAGGTTGACAGAGGTAGACAACTGAATTTTATAAGTGAAATATTATTTCTTCAGATTCATCATTAGGGCAACATTGTTATCCACACGTAGGAGAAGCAAGTTTGTGTGTCGCTTATATGTAGAATTTTGTTGTGGTATTGTTGTCTGTGGGACAAACACAAGAAATTTTTTTATCTATTTTGTGGTACTATGGCTAGGTATATAGTTGGCAGAGGAGAGCCATTTTGTACATACATTAGTATATGAATGACATGTTGATATACTGCTGTGGTTCAGTACAATCTAATTTTACTCTGTTCTCCTGGTATATGTCCTCATTTCTTGTATATTGTAAACAGAGCATAGCTAAACAATTGTCAAACAGATCTTCATACCTCTGAATGTGAGCTATTTTATTTCTTTATGTATATCATTGCAGTTTTTCCTTCAGGAGCAACAGCATGATACATTCTCTCGCACTGTTAATAATTTGAACAATGACATTCAAGGTCAGCATCCCTTTGAAATTTAGTTAGGGAGATGACTTCATTTTTTTCCCCTACAAGTAATTTTGTTTAGATTTAGCTATATTTCTCTATTTAGACCTAACAGAAACATGAACATAAATATCCTGACCCCAGTCATCTGATCCTCTAGCTCATCATAATTATTAATTACCCGTTAGGGAGCTTTGTCGTCAGTTCCTTGGACTGGAATTTGTGAGCTCAGTCATCCCCCATCTTTGGGATTCGTTTCCTTTGGCAAACTATCCAAATTCAAGTAGTTTGATCATTGCAGAAGCTGAAGTAGAAGGAATTGTCTAGCAACCACACATTAATAGTTAAACAGTAAGAACCAATAATTGTATCTGGCATTATTTTACCACATAGAAAGGGAATAATCACAGTATTGTTTTCCATTATTTGTGATCTGAGATCTTTTGTCTTCCTAGTTATGTATAATCTCCCGACTACCCAGGCAGAGATGGCAGTGACCGACATTAGCACCCCAAACTGTCAGTCTTACAGCTACCTAAATCTTTCTTGAAGACGTAAAAGAACTACAATGGATTATCAGCAGAACTGACACTATCTACTATTAAAAAATGAATTATTTTCACAGAAACAAGGGACTGTTGCAGTCTTATATCATGGCAACTATGCATCTACATTGCATGAGATGCTGTCTTTAAAACAGTCATTGTCACTTGAACTGAGTAAGATTTTTGAAAGACTTTTTAAAAGCAGCTTAACTATGAAAATCAAGGTAAATGCTCGGGAGGATATTTAGGGTTTCATCATGAAAAGGAAGCAGAAGGTATAGAATGAGAAACTGACTAACCATTTTCTCTTGAGAGAGATAACTGACAAAAAGTTCAGTTTTCCATTCTTAAACTTCAGGGCTAAGATGTTCAAAAGTAATTGATTTTAATACCTGAGTTTTAGACTGAATCATTTGAGACCTTTTACAAAACACCTGGAGTTTAATTCTGGATCATTGCTATCAAAAATAAAAACTCCCACTGACTTACATTGGGCTAGGATTTCACTCTGGTTTCAGAGTGGGCTCAGTACTTCATGAAAGTCAAGTTGGAAAGCTCCTAAGAAACACTAGCCACTTTTGAAAAACTTGGCCATATCTTATCTTTAGGCATTATCAGTGAGCATGCCATGGGCAGTCATGTCCAATTGTTAGAGCAGAGTCAATCCTAGTGGTTACAGAAGAAGTAGACAGTTGGGAATGAGAGCCTAGACACTAAAACAGATTACCTGGAGTGAGCCAAGGCAAGTGTCAGACTAAATACCTTCAGCAGAAAATTCCACCCCAGAACTGAGGAGTGAACTGCGGATCCCAGTTTAATATTATACCTGTTTGGTAACCCATGATAACAGACAGCATTTTCCAAGAAGATCCTGGTAGATACAGGAACAGTTTGGCATGAGATGGAATGTGCCAGGATTACAGAAAGTCCCCAGGAACATGGCAGTGCTACAAGGCATGGGCAAAGGCAGGAGGAGGCAAGAGGAAACCTAGCGCTACTGGACATGCATTCATAGTAAGGATGCAGAGTTACAGGACTTTATATAATTGTTGATATATGTTCATCTGCCTGGCTACCCATAAGCTGCTTGAGACCAAATTCCAGGCCCCAAGTTGGCAAAATGGCCTGAAAGGGCAAATTGTAGTACAGTACTGAAACTTAACTTGTCCTTCTAGTGAAAATCTTTGTGAAAAAGGAGGCCATTATGTTGTTAGAACTCTAAACTGAGTCAGGTACCCGCATTATTCAGGGCCTGGCAACCCAGATTTGACAATGTATTGCTGGGGAGCAGGGAGTGAATGGAGGGCATCAGAAAACCATTCCATTTACAGAAGTTGGAAAACTTGTGCATGGTGATACAGGGCTCTTTACCAGGTTCCAGATATAGATCTTGACAAGCAGGCTAGTGCAACCTATGTTCCCTTTCTTATCCCTGGGTAAGAAGTCACAACAAGTGAAAACAAGCAAAGGAGAGAATACCAGAGGACCAGATACTGGTTAAATCATCCAGCAGTCCATTGGTGCTCCAGTTTCATGTCACTCATCAGAACTCGGACAAGGGATTGGGCTCTTTCTGGGAGTTGGAAAGACCCCTTGAAAGCTGCTGTGATAGGCAGCAGCTCCTTGTTCTAAATATATTTTTCCCTTCTGGAATTAGCTTCCTAAAGTACACAATACTGGTGTGGTGTAGGTGGCAGATACATCCCTGTTGAAATAATACTGCACGTATGGCAAAATTTGAAGTTTCAGCACCACTCAAATTATTTACTGGTATCTGGGTGAGCTGAAGTTCCAGACCAGGAGAAGAAAGGCTGCGAAGGTGCAGGCACAGGAGCTATTGCAGCCTTGAGCAAAAGCTTTGACCAGTCTCTGAACTGCGACTAGGCTTAATATACAATCAGTTGACTCTTTCAAACAAGTCATGTGATGTAGCCAGACAGCCTAGCACAGGCCCTCTATTCATTAGGTGGCCCAGACACTGGCTCTACTGCAGGCCTTGATTCCCCAGGGTGTATCTAGACTACACGGTTTCGTTGACAAAAGTGGCCTTTTTTTGACAAAACTATGCCTGCATCTTCACTACTGCCGAGTTCTGTCAACAGTAAGTTGACAGAATGCGGCAGTTTGGTCGATGGCGGTAAACCTCATTCCACGGAATAATGCCTTTTGTCGACAGAGTTTTGGCGACAAAAGGCGCTATTGCATCCACACTGTGCTTTTTCAAAAGAGAGCATCTAGATTCTCTGTCAACAAAGCGGCTTGCTTTGTCAACAAAACTGGCTGTAGTCTAGAAGCTCTTTGTCGACAGTATCTGTCGACAAAAGCCTGTAGTCTAGACGTACCCTCAGTGTGGATTGATTTTCAATGGCTTAGCCATCAGCAGACATAATGAAGTCGAATGTAATTCTAAAGGTGCTTCCTTCTATAGAAGGATTCACACATTAATTTGATTTTAAAAAAAGACTAAATTCTTAAGGAGCATGTTTAACAATGAATTGTTTTGAATAAACTGGCTTCCATATACCTACTCAGTTCTCTGCACTTTTGAAAAAGTTAAGCCATTTCTTTAAGTATCTAAATATAGATTGAAAAGCCTAATTGAGATATCTATTTTTGAAAAAGTTTGCCCAACTCTGTTCAGGAAGGCAGGTTGTATACGTAGACCTGGTGAGATTTTGGAATGCATACAATTTTCCTGTGAAGATTTAATGTAAACCTCTCTAACAATAATATTACTAAGTCTCTTAAGAATTTTATTCTATCTCATATTCTAGGATAGTTTGAGAATATATGAACATTAATTTACTAAGCTCTTTCTTGCCACAAAGCAAATATCTGACACAAATTTACTTTCCCGCAGCAATGCAACTGACTGCAACTATACAATCTATACTACTTATATCTATTAGGAATGGGTGAATTGGTTTGGATATAAGAAGAGCTGTCATGTCTCACCACCTTAATACCTGAGCCATTTTTTAAAGTCTGAAAATTGTTGAAATAGGACCAGTTAGCAAAGTAACAGTTATAGATCCAAATTTCCCTATAGTTATACATTTGACTCTTCAGATTTAATGTTAGGCTTGTGTCTAGATAGTTTGGGAAACTTTGTTCTCTTGTAATCTTTTTGAACAGTTCATTCAGAACAATATTTAATATTTATAATAATTTAGTATTTCTTTAATCAAATATTAATTGGAGAAGCAATCTAGAGAAGGGAGAAGCTTTAGAATTGTCATATTCTTGCACCATCATAAGGAAACTGTGCTCCCTTCTTAAACTAGAAATATTGGAGAGTGTGATGGGTTAGTTATTACCGACAGGTGAGCCTCAGTCTGTAAAGAACTGTCTGAAGCATATTGTTACTTCACTTTTTAAAATACAAATTGTAAATAACTTTTGTGAATGCAGCAGGATGAAAATACTAATATTTTGCCTCCTCTTTTATGCCAAACCAGGAAATGTCAAAATGCATACATGAATCCTGCATGATCAACTACTTTTCGTCACCATTACAGTTAGTTCCAGCTATAGCCATGCTACTATTGTCAGAATCACCTGTAGATGGGGAGGGAATTAGAAAGGAACAAATACTGTTTAAAGGATCACAAGTTACCAGTGTAATTTCACTGGAACTCTCTGACCTAAGCAATGGATTTTACTGAGGGGAATCGATTGCTCTTGCTCTCTGTAAAAACTTGGATGTCTCAACATATACATATGGAGCACGTGGACTACCTTATGATGGTTCAAATGTCGAGTACAATCCAGGATAGAGAGATTAAGTCACTTTCCCAAGGTAACATAACTAGTCTCTGTCATTCTCAGAAATAAGCTTCCATATTATCTGACTACCAGTCCTAAGCCCTAATTAAAGACTCTCCTTCCTCCCCAACTGTCTTAACAGTAACCTCTAAAATGTTTATATATTTCTAGTGAAGACATTTTTAGGATGCAAGCATTATCTACTAGGTCTGTTGGATTTCCCAAGCTGTTACGACTCTTCAATTTGATTGGAAAAAAATAATAGTTTACGTATTATATGCCTTGCTGTGCATTTTTAAAATAATACCCTTTTTATGCTTTTATCAAGAGGCGAGAAGCTTATTTAAATAATTCATATGCTATAGAAGATCTGCCCCTGTGGTGCCAGGTGGGTTGAGAGCAACTGTGCTAGCGCAAATGCATTTTGCATTAACATGTCATCAAAGAGTTTGAGAGTAAAGAAGCAATTTATTTAAGTGTCCATGAACACCTATAGAGAAACATATGACATCTCTGAGTACCAAATGAAATCATTATGATCAGTGATACTCTAATGAATACCAAATACATCTGTAATGAGAGAACACTGTGCATTATTTTGATCAATTATATCACGCTATCATAGACTCGGACTCCAAGGTCAGAAGGGACCATTATGATCATCTAGTCTGACCCCCTGCACAGTGCAGGCCACAAAATCTCACCCACCCCTCCTAGAATAATCCTCTCACCTATATCTCAGATATTGAAGCCTTCAAATACTTTGAAGACCCCAAGATGCAGAGATCCTCTAGCTGTGATCTGTACCCCATGCTACAGAGGAAGGCGAAAAACCTCCAGGGCCTCTGCCAATCTACCCTGGAGGAAAATTCCTTCCCAACCCCAAATATGGCGATCAGCTAAACCCTGAGCATGTGGGCAAGACTCATCAGCCAGACACCCAGAAAGTTCTCTATAGTAACTCCTATCATCCCTCCATTGACCTATTTCCCACTGATAATGAATGGTCAACTAGATACCAAGATCCTGTTATCTCATCAAACCATCCCCTTCATAAACCAATCTAGTTTAATCTTGAAACCAGATAGATCTTTTGCCCCCACTACTTCCCTTGGAAGGCCGTTCCAGAACTTCACTCCTCTAATGGTTAGAAACCTTCGTCTAATCTCAAGTCTAAATTTCCTACTAGCCATCTTATATCCATTTGTTCTTGTGTCCACATTGGTATTAAAATTAAATAATTCCTCTCCCTCCCTGGTATTTATCCCTCTAATATATTTAAAAAGTGCAATCATGTCCCCCCTCAGCCTTCTTTTGGTTAAAGTAAACAAGCCAAGCTCCTTGAGTCTCCTTTCATAAGACAGGTTTTCCATTCCTCGGATCATCCTAGTGGCCCTTCTTTGTACCTGTTCCAGTTTGAATTCATCCTTCTTAAACATGGGAGACCAAAACTGCACACAGTATTCCAAATGGGGTCTCACCAATGCCTTGTATAATGGCACTAACACCTCCTTATCCCTACTGGAAATACCTCGCCTAATACATCCCAAGATCGTATTAGCCTTTTTCACGGCCACGTCACAATGGCGGCTCATAGTCATTCTATAATCAACCAGGACTCCGAGGTCCTTCTCCTCCTCCGTTACTTCCAACTGATGTGTCCCCAGCTTATAACTAAAATGCTTGTTATTAATCCCTAAATGCGTAGCCTTACACTTCTCACTATTAAATTTCATCCTATTGCTATCACTCCAATTTACAAGATCATCCAGATCTTCCTGTATGATATCCCAATCCTTTTCTGAATTGGCAATAGCTCCCAACTTTGTGTCATCTGCACATTTTATTAGGACACTTCCACTTTTGGTGCCAAGATCAACAATAAAAAGATTAAATAAAATTGGCCCCAAAACTGATCCCTGAGGAACTCCGCTAGTAACCTTCCTCCAACCTGACAGTTCACCTTTCAATATAACCCGCTGTAGTCTCCCCTTTAACCAGTTGCTTATCCACTTCTCAACTTTCATATTAATCCCTATCTTTTCCAATTTAACCAATAATTCCCCATGTGGTACTGTATCAAATGCCTTACTAAAGTCGAGGTAGATTAGATCCACTGCATTTCCTTTATCTAAAAAATCTCTTACTTTCTCAAAAAAGGAGATCAGATTGGTTTGGCATGATCTACCTTTTGTAAAACCATGTTGTAATTTGTCCCATTTGCCATTAGCCTCAATGTCTTTAACTACTTTCTCCTTCAACATTTTTTCCAGGATCTTACATACTACAGATGTCAAACTAACAGGCCTATAGTTACCCGGGTCGCTTTTTTTCCCTTTCTTAAAAATCGGAACTATATTAGCAATTCTCCAGTCAAATGGTACAACCCCTGAGTTTAGAGATTTATTAAAAATGTTTGCTAATGGACTTGCAAGTTCATGTGCCAGTTCCTTTAATATTCTTGGATGAAGACCATCTGGGCCCCCCGATTTACTCCCATTAAGCTGTTCAAGTTTGGCTTTCACCTCGGATATGGTAATATCTACCTCCTTATCCTCAGTCCCATTTGTTAACTTACTATTATCCCTAAGCTCTTCATTAGCCTCATTAAAGACTGAAGCAAAGTATTTGTTCAAATATTGGGCCATTCCTAGATTATCCTTAACCTCCACTCCATCCTTAGTAATTAGTGGTCCTACTTCTTCTGTTTTTTTCCTATTTATATGGCTATAAAACCTTTTGCTATTGGTTTTAATTCCCTTTGCAAGGTCCAACTCTACCTGACTTTTAGCCTCTCTCACTTTATCCCTACATGCTCTAACCTCAATAAGGTAGCTTTCTTTACTGATCCCTCCCATTTTCCACTCCTTATATGCTTTCTGCTTTTTCTTAATCACCTCTCTGAGATGCTTGCTTATCCAGCTTGGTCTAACACACCTGCCTATAAATTTTTTCCCTTTTCTAGGGATACAGGCTTCTGACAGCTTCTGCAACTTTAACTTAAAATAATTCCAGGCCTCCTCCACTTTAAGATCCATAATTTCTTTAGTCCAATCAACTTCCCTAACAAATTTCCTTAATTTACTAAAGTTAGCCCTTTTGAAATCAAAAACCCTAGTCTCCGATTTATTTTTGTTTGTCCTTCCATTTAATTTAAACTGAATTAGCTCATGATCACTCGAGCCAAGGCTGTCCCCTACAACCATTTCATCTATGAGGTCCTCGCTACTCACCAAAACCAAATCTAAAATAGCATCCCCCCTTGTTGGTTCAGCAACTACTTGATGAAGGAATTCATCAGCTATCACATCTAGGAAAATCTGAGCCCTTTTACTATTACTAGCACTTGTTCTCCAGTCTATATCTGGAAAGTTGAAATCTTCCATGATTACACAGTTTCCATGAGTATTTACTTCATTAAAAACATTAAAGAGCTCTCTATCCATATCCAAATTGGATCCTGGTGGTCTATAACACACCCCAAGCACTATCCCAGGGGAGGATCTGATAGTTTTCTTCCCCAATGTGATTTTTGCCCAAACGGACTCTGTCTTCTCCATTCCATCACTTTTTATTTCTTTACAATCTACCTCATCTTTGATATACAATGCGACTCCACCACCTTTACCCTTATTTCTGTCTTTCCTAAACAACACATACCCTTCAATACCTGTACTCCAGTCATGCCTAGTATTCCACCATGTTTCTGTTATTCCTATAATATCTGGTTTCACTTCCTGGACCAATAGCTCTAATTTCTCCTTTTTGTTACCTAGGCTCCTCGCATTGGTGTACAAACATCTTAATTTTTGCTGTTTGGCCTCATTCACATTCTTTACCCAATTTGGCACAGACGTTATACCTCCAATATGACCTATTAGACTAGTATCCACCCCACCCTTCCTCATGTTCATTCTCCTACCTCCAGCTATATCCTTTCTTACTTCGTTTTCCTCCCTCTCAGTGTTAAAATCTGGCGTAGAGATTACCTTGGCATCTCCCAACCATCTCCCCCAAATTCCTAGTTTAAAGCTCTCTTAATAAGTTGAGCCAGCCTCCATCCTAGAAGTCTATTTCCCTCCCTACTTAGGTGAAGTCCATCTCTAAAGAACAGTCCTCTGTCCATAAATGCCTCCCAGTGATCATACATCCCAAAGCCCTCCTTATAGCACCACTGCCTAAGCCATCTATTGATCATCATAATCCTGTCACATCTTTGTTGCCCTTCTCTAGGAACAGGCAGAATTCCACTAAAGATCACCTGAGCCTCAATTTCCTTGAGCATCCTCCCCAACCTAGCATAGTCTCTCTTAATTCTTTCCAGCGAGAATCTAGCCGTATCATTTGTTCCTACATGAAGGATGATCAATGGATTCCTTCCTCCTCCCTTAATAATTCTCTTCAACCTCAGTTCCACATCTCGTATCTTAGCACCTGGCAGACAGCACACCCTTCTATTCTCTGGATCAGCTCTGGTTACAGGCCTATCTATTCTTCTCAATAAGGAGTCCCCAATCACATAGACCTGCCTTTTCCTAGTGACAGTGAAATTCTCTGGTCTATCTCTAGCTTCCTCTGGCTGCAAGTCCTTACCATTCCTATTTTCCCTTGTAATCCTAATGCTCATCATGGGTGTACATCAACACTATTTGTATGCTGTATGCTCTATTCTGACTGTTTAAATATACAGTTAACATGCTTGTTGGCTTTTGGCTCTGTCATACCAAAGACAGAGAAATGATTGCACTTTTAGACAACTATTTATACAAGGGTTTAAGAACTCCTTTCGGTTTTGGTGATCTTTCACCTATTGAAGAAACGGTCTCCTTTAAAAAGAAGATGAAAGCAGCACTACGTTATTGTAAGTACCATGAGCCTTAAATGCTATGACCAGGAAACAAACATCTCATTCTAGACTCAATGTCTTTCCACAACAGTTGATAATTATTTTAATGATCAAAACAGCAGAGCCTCCTCACAAGATAAAAGGTCTGTCCTACAATTTAGTAAATCAGAGAGATCTCTTTGGTATTGTAATTATCAGACAAGCAGCACAGGTGTATTGCTAGCCAATAGAGAAACAGTTCTTTCTTGTGAACGTTTTATTGCCTTGAAATTGTAAATTTTAAATCCTCACGGAGAGAGAGAAAGATCTTCACTAGCCCTGACCACTGCTACCCATATGAACCTGGAGCTGGAGTAAATTGATATTGTCTAGTCTTGAACAGGAGAAGGAGGGGGGATCCCTTAGCTCTTGGGGAGGGTGAAGAGCATCCCTTGTTCTGTTCCAAAAATTTAAACAAGCAACCCTCTCTAACACATCTCTGCTACAGGAGAGCTTGGTGGCACGTGCCAGTTCATGTGTATGATTTATTTTCTGTGAATCTTTTAAAAAGGTTAGTTTACTGTTAATTATGTTTGTTACATTATTGCTAGACACTCTTCCAGTGGTTATCATGTGCATGTTACCTGGGCCACAGGGGACAGCTGTCAAGGAAGCAGCAGCTATCCAGGCATGATCCTGGGCTTCCACTACACAGGGCCAGTTGGCTGCCCGCTCCAGACTCCACAGGGCCATATAGCTGCCCTGGACAAAGCCCCTTGCCACAAAGGGCAGGCCAACTGCTCACATCAGACCCCATGCCTAATAGCTGTCCCGGACTCTGCACGGCTTGCTGGCCCAGCCCCGGATAGAGACTCCCATCATGCTGGGTGGGGAAGCAGCTCCGGACTCTGACCATGCCACTGTGTTGCAGTGGAGAAGCCTGGACCCTACCACATTAGGCAGCAAGGAACCTGATGCACCTTCTGGCATATAGGCCAGCTGTTAGAACAGAGCAGAGCTGGGCTTCAGCTGTGTGCTAATTGGGCCACATGGGGAGCCTATGGGCCACTGGTTGACAACCACCGCACTATACAATCACAGAGTACCATCAGGGACTGTCTGGTAGTTTTGTTGCTAAGGTACAAAGAAAGTCTTAAGTCCAAGACACTGTCTGTATGCATCCTCATAATGTTGCAGCTAGATTAAATGTACAGCACACAGATTCACTCCAAGGTTCACAATTAAGTATTTGACTGAACACTTCACAAAAAGATTTGCAAAAAACTGAGCTATTGCAGTTCTACGGGGTTCCTCTGAGACCAAAATTGCCCAGTGACAAAAAGGCATCATCTGCTTGTTATTTCATTTCACCGAAACAAACCCAACTGATGTCAAACAATTATAATTTAAAATGAAACAAGAAATAAAAAGCAAAGCAGTGACACTTACAAGTAGAGAGGGAATAAAGCTGAAACACCATATTAAACATTCAAAATATTAATGGTGACGTAGGGGGAAGTTACTTCAACAGGAATGGAGTGAATTTTTTTTAAAGGAAATTACGTTAGGGGCTTTAACATTTCCTTTATTTCACTTAGTCCCAGCCTACAGTTTGAATTTTGTTTTACTTCATTCCCCAACTTCGTTCGACCAACAGTTCTACTCACTCATGTCCTTTTCCACTCATTTCCTTGTTTGTCTTCCATGCTACCATTTGCCCAGCCACCATTTTTGCCTCATTCCAATTATTTCTTAATAGCCTCTTCTTCCATAAATCCCAGAAGCTCTATATAGTAAATACCTATTCTATAACAACAGATGAAAAAGAAAAACAGAAACCCTCAGTCGAACTCTGCAAACATTTGCTCCTAAGACATCATATGGACAAAATTTGAAATGATGCCTCTGGCAGCTGCGTGACTGTAGTGTGTCTAGTGAAGTTACTATGCCAATGGGAGAGTGCCCTCCCATCAGCCCAAATATTTCAGCTCCATGTGAGGCAGAAGTTATATCAGACATAAGTTAGATTGACTTAAGTGGTAGTTTAGACTTGTCCTAAACTTTTGCACCCATTGTACAGAATTCTCTCATATCCACCTCGCTATTGGGTTTGTCTTTTAAGAAAGGTGGCTGGATGATTTGGCAGATTGCTAAGTAGACTGGTGTTATGACAAGCTTCTGTAGTGAGGTGCTTGATTCATCACTGGTTTCTTACAGACCATTTACTATTAGGTGAACTGCACTAGCACTTCATTGAAGATGCTAACTATGGCAAGAGGAGAACTTCTCCCATCAGCGTAAGTACTCTGCCTGCTGGAAAGGCAGTAGTTAGGTTCATGAGAGAAGACCTCCTGTTCACATAGCATTGTCTACAGTAGGAGTTAGATTGGTGTAACTGCATCACTCACTGGTGTGAATTTTCCACATCCCGGGCAACAGTTATTCTTGCAGAAATTGCTATTGTAGGCCTAAAACAAACTCTCCAGAGAGACAAGGTGAGAGAAGTACATCTTCTTTTGACCTCACCTCTCTTAGATCCTGGGTCCAACACACCCCACCATTGTAAACAGTAGCTCTTCAGTTCATACACAATTCTCCTATTCCTCTGTACAAACTCTGGAGGACACGAGTTTGGACATAAGCAGACAAAAATCACATTCCCCATCTCCCCTTAAGATACATTCTGCTATGATGAGCTGAAAATATCTGCTTGACTCAGGAAGACTGTATCTTAGATTCATTAGCAATTCCCTTCTTCATTTCTCTCAATCACTAGATGCACCTGCAAAGAAGAAGAACTGCTCCCCCACTCCTCTCCCCCGTGGGTCAGTTTGAAAGATGAATTAGTTATGCGAATCACTACCCCAGGCAGTAAGTGCACACAGCTTCCACCCTCCTTCTCCAGCCAGTTCTTTTCCACCTTACCCATGGGCTTTTCTCTATTCCTGGTACTAGTCAAGTCAGAGAGAGGATCCAACCCTTTTCTCTGCTTATAATCAATGTTGTCTTCCCATGTGAGTAAGCATACTTTTTTCCTCCAGTTACTGCTGATATATAGAATCATTAGCCCTTTTAACTTTTCTTCTAATTATTTCCTTGTTTTCAAACCAATCCCTTTTAAAACCCATTACACTATCAAAGTTCAAGAGTTTAATGTTTTGACTTCTTTAGCTGCTTTTGTTTCTAGATTTTACTTGCATAAAAGGCTTCTCTTACATAATTATGATTGAGTAACTCCACCAGTCCCAGGGTGGTATGAGATTTTCATCATAACCAATACTAGGCTAAGTGGAACCATATACAAAGCATTTCCTAAATCTGCCTCAGGTGGGAAATGATGCACATTTGAATCTTGAACTTGTAAAATGCAACATGGAGAAGGGAATCCAGTGATGATGATGCCACTGTATAAACCTTCCTTCTATTCTTTTTGTGCTATTTACTTTGAAATTCCCCAGCTGCAGATTTTTTCAGGGCTTTCTCCCCTTCCTGCAGAACTGGCCTCCAGACTCTCATCCTGAATTCAAAAATATTTCTGTTTCTAATCTTCCATGGCTGGGAAAGAACCCTATTATAAAACTGAACAAATGTAAACGGATATAATTAGAAAGCGAGGCAGACTCCAACGTAAGTGTCAACATTATTAAATATTTCAGAGCTGATCATTTTAGCAGAAACATACTACATCTACACAGCTTCCCTCTTCCGCAAAAGCCTATGCAAATGAAGCGTGGTTAGCATATTGCCGTGCTTCATTTGCATAATTAATTAGGAGTCTTTTTTGTGCAAGAGCCATACTTCCTCATTTTTTCAGGAAGAACAGCTCTTGCACAAAAACAGCTCCTAATTATGCAAATGATGCACAGAAATATGTTTCATTTACATAGACTTTTGCGGAAGAGGAAAGCTGTGTAGACGTAGCATAAAGATAACATACTTATCCCTCCCTCCCAATTTCCATTTGACTCTCTTCCTTTCCAAGTGTCAGAAGCTTCACTTGTTCCAACCCAGCTGATGATCTCTTTTTGTCCTGATCCCAAAAAAAAGTGTTATGATGCAGTTACAGGTCAGAAACAAAGAAACATGGGGAGAGTCAAATAAATTTAATTTAATATCATCGTAAACATGGGGTTGCCATTGTGTTGGTATAATTCAGTTTTATAGTTACTTCAACAAAACTTACTTTTAAAAAATGCAAATGAATTTGCACTCTGCCACTCCACAGAATCACAAAACCTAAAAACTTGCCATGGATGTAGATCCAGTATGTCATGGATTAAATAGGGGATTGCCCATCATATATGTCTGAAAACACCCGATATTTTATCGATTCCAAGGTCAGAAGGGACCATTGCAATCATCTAGTCTGACTTCCTGTCAAACATAGACTGTAGAACTTCTCCCCAAATAATTCCTAGAGCATATTTTAGTAAAACTTCATGTCTCATTAACTCCTGTTAAAGAAAGTAAATGCATGCATACGATGATGGTGTGGTAATCTAATATTCTTACATATACACAAAGAGAATGTACATATAATTTTTAAATTCAGTGTTCTAGCATTACCATTGTCAAAGTATGAGTAATTTGTACCAGAACACAACAGAGTGGAGTGAAGGTGTAATGTTATTTATCACTTTCAAAAGTTCTCTGTATTGGCAGATTTTGGATCAGGTGACCTATGCTGATCTCATACTCTGCTGATGCACGGACAGAATGAAAAAAAAAATCAAGGTCATTTTTCAGCCTGTGTTAACTAGAATGCCAATTACTCTTTTGCTCCACCACCAAACAGTCAGAGAGAGTTAGTGCACAGGCTCAGATATGAACACATGCACAGGGACAGCCTCAAGATATAGTCAGCCTGCTGACTGTAAATGCTGCCTCTCTAACCCTGTTCGTCAATATGATGCTCCAATCCAGACTTTGAATAGTTAAATTAAAACCACTCATTTGTGAGTATTTAATCATGTTATTTGTTCAAGGAGTTTAGACAGTTCAAGTACCATTATTTATGTTCCCACCCTCCCAAAATACAAAATTTTGTTTTTTACTGGATATGCTTCATCTATGCACAACTTCATTTCTTGTAACAAAGTGTTATTTCATTCGCTTTAAGCATCAGCCTGGATAGCACCAGAGCATGTGGCTAATTGCACCATGAATATGTTGGCTCATCACTGGGCAAGTCCTTCACCCAGCCTCCTAGGATAAGCTAGAGGGAAAGAATGGAACCACATGTCATTCTGGGTAGGATAGATTAGCCTTCAGCCAACAGAGTGTAAAGTTAACAGGAAAATGGGGCATCTTGGGGACACTGAGATCAAGCCCAATGAGACAGAGGCTGAGGGAAGGACAATAGGAGCAGCCTGCAAGCAGGAAATAGATGACAGCCACAGTCATGAGATGACAGGACAATGATGAGGACCCCCAGCAAGATCAGTTAAGATGGAACTGAACATAGATCCAACAGGCTACTACATTATTGTTCTCTAATAGATAGTCACTAAGAAGAGGTAGTCAAAGCATTAGCCTTGAGATGCCTCTAAGGGCAAGAGCATAAGTCTATTGCACTACAGGACTGTCCCCTAGATTCAAGTTCGGAACTACAGTAAACTTCTGATAATCCAGCACCTTTAGGACCCGGGGGTGCCGGATTATCAGATATGCCGGACTATCGGAAGGGGAGGCTATGAGGGGTCTGGGGTGGAGGGAGAGATGCCACCCTAGACCCCTCATAGCCCCCCCTTCCGATAGTCCGGCTCTGCCCCAGGCATCCCTGATTCAGCCGCTGCTGGTCAGTTTCAGCAGCAGCTGAATCGGGATGCCTGTGGCAGAGCAGCTGGGGTGCTGCTGGGTTGGTCTGGTAGCGCCGCCCCTCGGCGCTGCAAGACAAACCCGGCAGCACCCCAGATGCTCTTGGGGATGCCTGGGACAGAGCAGCTGGGGTACTGTCGGTTTGGTCCCGCAGTGCCGAGGAGCGGCGCTAAGGAACCAGCCCAGCAGCACCCCAGGTGCTCTGCCCCCGGCTTCCCCGATTCAGCTGCTGGTCAATTTCAGCAGTGGCTGAATCGGAGAAGCCAGGCACAGAGCAGCTCCACTGGTCTGGCTGCCAAGCACTTCCAGGTTCCAGATGGTGCCGGACCATCAGGAGTGCTGGAGCATTGGATGCCGGACCAATGGAGTTTTACTGTACTACATTTAACTTTAAATTGTAATTTTCTGACCAGGCTTCTCCTAGGTTATTTGCATCCTATCTTTTCTACCAGCCTGATTTTGAAAGGTATTGAGAAACCTAAACAATTCAGATTGGCATTTATTGGAATTTTCAGAAGAGCCCTGGTGCTTGGCTCCCACTGAAAACTAACATGAGTTTTGACTGGTGTCTCCCAACATCTTGAAAACCTTAGAGACTTCAGTGGAGGCCTAATCAATGTAAAGTAGAGAGGAAGAATGACTTCTCATGTCTTGCTCACAACTCCTATTAATGCATCCCAGAATCACGCTTTTTTTTTTGCAAGTGTCATGCTGACGACTCATATTTAGCTTGTGGTCCACTATGACCCCTAGATCCCTTTTTGCAGTACTCCTTCCTAAACAGGCGCTTCCTGTTCTGGATGTGTGAAATGGATTGTTCCTTCCTAAGGGGAGACTTTGCATTTGTCCTTATTACACTTCTCCCTATTTATCTCAGACCATTTCTCTAGTTTTTCCAGATCATTTTGAATAATGATCCTATCCTCGCAACCCCTTCCAGCTTGGTATCATCTGCAAACTTAATTAGCATACTCTCTATGCCATAATCTAAATCTTGATGAAGATTTTGAACAGAACTGATCCCAAAACAGACCCCTGCAGAACCTCGCTTGTTATGCCCTTCCAGAATAATTATATACTGTTAACTATTCTCTGAGAAAGGGTATCCAGCCAGTTGTGCACCCACCTTATAGTAGCCCCATCTAGGCTGTATTTCTCTAGTTTATTGATAAGAAGGTAATGTAAGGCCATATCAAATACTTTACTAAAATCTAATTGTATCACATCCACCAGTTCTCCCTTATCCACAAGACTTATTATCCTATCAAAGAAAGCAATCAGGTTGGTTTGACATGATTTGTTCTTTACAAATTGATACAGGCTGTTACCTATCACCTTATTATGTTCCAGATGTTTACAGATGAATTCCTTAATTACTTGGTCCATTATCTTCCCTAACACAGAAGCTAAACTGACTGGTCTGTAGTTTCCTGGGTTATTCTTATTTCCCTTTTTATAGATGGACACTATATTTGCCTTTTTTCAGTCTTCTGGAATCTCTCCTAATTTCCATGAATTTTCAAAGATGATAGCTAAAGACTCAGATACCTCCTCTATCAGTTCTTTGAGTATTCTAGAATTTGTTTCATCAGGTCCTGATGACTTGAAGACATCTAACTTTTCTAAGAAATGTGTTCTTTTTTTAAATTTTAACTTCTAAACCTACCTCATTTCCACTAGCATTCACTATGTTAGGCATCCCGACACCATCAAACTTCTTAGTGAAAACCAAAACAGCCATTTAGCACATCTGCTATGTCCAAGTTTTCTGTTTTTGTTTCTCCCTCTTCATTGAACTATGGGCCTACCATGTCCTTGCTCTTCCTCTTGCTTCTAATATATTTGTAGAATGTTTTCTTGTTACCCTTTATGTCTCTAGCTCGAGTTGTTAAGATTCATCATGAACTGAGGACTTGAGTAAGACAGGCTGCTGGAGGCAAATGCACCTGGGAAAGAGTCTGTACTGGCTCCTTGTGTGTTGGGACTACAGCCGCTCCCAAAGTTACGACCATCCGCACTTACGAAGTGGTCATATATGCAGATCTGAGTTACGAACAGTGATCTGCGCTTACGAACAGCGTGATCGCCATATAACTCTATGGGATCCAAGTTACGAACACTTCGAGTTACAGACCAAGTGTTGGTCCGTAACTTGTTCATAACTTGGGGAGCAGCTATAATCAAAGCCTTAAATAATCTGGGACCCAGTTATCTGAGAATCTCAGCTGATACACTTTTGCTTTCAGTCCCTGGGACTAAAAGCACTGGGGCAAGTGATAGGACTTTTGGATTGTGAAGGGACTTCTCTTTAGAGTGTCCTCGACAATTACATTAAAAACAATTATATTTTGAGCCCTGAGAAGCAGAAAGAACTTACAATTTTCAAACTGTTCAGGAAATCGTATTCCTTTATTTAACTAGTTCTACTGGCTACTCCCACAAACTAACTCCCTCTTGGAATGTGCCTCTGAACACTAAATGAAGTGGTACTTTTCTGAACTCTTGCACTGTACTATTAACAGTACATTAGTGATGCACCATATATTGTGTTAAATTACAGCTCTGAAAGTGTACTTTACCTACCATACCAAATTTCATAAATTAAGTACTACATTGATGCAATTGACTTTTTACTGTCAAAGCAACTTCAAAACTTGAAAAAACTGGTTGGCCTCAATTCATGTCCATTAACAGTGATGTTTTCTACAGTGCTAATTGACACATTGCAGAACGTTCAAAGAACAAGAAGTGTATTTAGTAGATCAAACAAACAAATCAGATCTTTTCCAGAGGTAAACAGTTTAAGGATTATCAACAACTTTATATACTATGAATTCCAAAATTACTTGGTTGTTATGAGCAACTACATGCTGAACTTCTCTAGTCCAGCACCCTGGGCCCTGACTGGTGCCAGACCAAAGAATTTGCCGGACCATGGGAGGTCAATATTGTTTAGCAACATTACCAATACTTCCACTGCTTACTGGGCTTCTAGAAGACATTTACAGGCACATTAGAGCTAAGTAACAGCACAGAACACTGAGAGCCAAGACTGGTGGCCACAAACAAACTTTATGGGACCATGAGAAACTTAGCCACAGCCATAGTAAGCAGACATCTGGTTAACTAAAATCATGCCATACCAGGGATGTTGCCAGACCAGAGAGTACCAGACTAAAGAGGTTTAACTTGAACACACCTGGTCATATAAATCACTGCTGCATCACCTAGCTGTTGCAAACAACCCTTTGACTTACTGCACAAATGCAACTGCCCAAATTTCTCACAGTTACTTTGGCAGAGTGAAAAAAAGGACAGAGTGTAAACTGTAAGGCCCTAAAGCACAATGTAGAACATTACTGCTAACACTAAATCTCAACAAAGCGACCAGAGTTATTTTTTTTAAATCAACCCTACACTGAGATGAGATAATGAAAGCATGCTCCTTGAAACTATGGCAATGAATGCTGAAGACTGGTACATACCTATATAAAGTAAAAGGCAAATTTTGATTCTCACAAGTTGAGCTTGCTTTGGTTTCAAGCATCTATAATCTCTGCTGTTAAAATAAAAAAATTAAAATAAAAGACAACTTTGTTTGCTAAAACCAGTGCAGACTAGGCCATGAAAAAGATCTCAGATTAGTGCTCAGTAAAGTTGATTAAAGAACATTGTACTTTAATCCAATTCACTTAAATGAACTTTGGATTGGACCCTGAACCTTGAAAAAATCTCATTGAGTATCTTGGAGTTTTTCATAGCACATTTACACCACCACTGAGATAGGATTATGTTCCAGGACTATTTAAAAATATTTCTTAACTCAATTTTTTCTATATCTATAAATAATTATAATATTGTCAGATAACTGCTACTCCCTTTAGTCTATCTTAAATAAAGTTAGCAGTCAGTCTTTTTTACTAATTTAGTAAAGTTCATTTGTGATTATTGTATGCAATTATTTTTTGGTAACAATTTCTTACCAATTCCCAGAAGATCATGATTAAAACTTGAAAGCTTTAAAATAAAAAAAAACTGCTAAAAAAGTAAAAGCAAGAAAGTTTAGCCAAATTGTTTTGGGCTCTGACTACCTAGGTATTTTTCCTCTCATCTTCCCTAAGGTCTATTCTTTCAAAAGTGCTTGGGGAAAGGAAAAAACACCTTTCATTCTTTAAAGAAAGGACAGCCTTGTTCAAAATAATTGGGTGTTCTAATTCAAATACACAAAATACCATTTTAGGTGTACATTACCCAGAATTATTCCATTTCCTCCAAACCTTTCTTTAGCTATAATAGCAAGTGAAATACATTGGGTGAAGTCACCAGGACGAAACTCATTCTCCTAATCCTTGGGACCAAACTCCCACTGTTTTCAACTGGTCCAGATCATCACCCATTGGAGCTAAAGATCCGATTAGACAAACAAACATGCATATGTAACTTGCTATACAGAATCTTGTGAGGCTATTCGCGTGCCTTAAGTTATTGCCATAATTAAATGCTTGTAAGATGGAGGCCTTAATGTATAATACAGTAGTTCAAAGTAAACCTTATTAAGAACTCATTACGGTAAACTGCTGAGCAATTCCTACAATACAAAACCATGATAATCCTCATCTCTCATCAACTTCAGTGGAACCTGAAATCAAACAGTGCATAGGAAACCAAGATCTCAAAATTCCAGCAAAATTATACACATATTTCTTTTTCTTCTGACGAGCAATCCCAGAAAGGGGCCTGATATGGTCTACTCAATTTAGGACCCACATGAAAGCCAATTCAATCCATCTCCACAATCGCAGTTTTGTTAATTCCAGGCATCAGTTAAAATCCAAGCATTTGATGATGATGTACTTTGTATAAGAATAATTCTAAAAAACTATTCACTTATAGAATTAAAAAGGAACCTAAAAGTATTATGAGGAAACATGTATGATGTATGCTGTCCTCACTAATTGTGAAACAGAATGCAATTCTTAAACTACAATTAATATTTTGGAAAAATTATATATATATGTATCAATTTGTCTACCACAAAGGATTATGGAACAGAATGCTAGTAACAGAGTTTTTCCATCAGCATTGGATCCTTGAATATAAATCCTTATAAATTACAAGGGCAAGAAGGGAGTTAGGTCTCTCAGATTAGCACACTCCAATAGCTCCAAAACCGGAATGAGTCTGGTTTTTGTTTCTAATTTCTTGCAAACCAAAATCTCATGAGAACAGCTGATCTCTCAAAACTTCAACTCCAAATTGTAGTAGATACTATTGCTTCTTCCATTGGCACACCCATTACAGTCTTATCTAGGAGAACTTTAGATGGTTGATATTGGAGCAGATGAGTTTACCAAATATTTACAGTCACAGCCCCCACACAGACAAAGAGCACTGTGATGTTCAATGAGAGAAATGGAAGACAAGTGACAAATGCCAGGCATTCAAAAGAGCCCAAGATTAATGGAAAGTGGAGAAAAAGAAAATCAGTCTTCTTACAGATTCTAAAAGTGGCCACATTCAAGCTTAAATGTACATCTGGCTACTGACTGCAGGCAATTACACTGACGAGGGCCCACTGATAAGTTACCTTTGATATAGATAGCCAAATACACACGAGAAATGGCATGATTGGTCATGCTGTCTGTAGCTAACTTGGACCTTAACAATTTGTACATGATATCCACAAATGGATTGGAAGCTGGTGCTAAGTCTGGAACACAGATAAAATACTTTCTCCCAGGTATTTTGTTTCCGAAGGTGAGGTACTGAATTCTGTACCAATCAAAGCCTCCAAGTACCATTTATGGTTAGCACTATCATTAGAACATTTTGCAGTATTTTTTCCAAGCAGCAACAAAAGAATGGATGAGCAAGAGTTTCCCTATATATCTTCTAACTAGCCATACTTTTATTTTAAATATACATCTGGTATATAGGTGCAATGATAAAATGCCTCCATGCTACAGCCATTTGAAATCAAATCAAATTTGCTTTTGGCTTCACAATATTTCCCTGGCAACGAGTTCCACAGATTATGGTTTGTGTGAAGTAGTACTTCCTTACATTTGTTTTTAACCTGCTATTCATTAATTTCATCAGGCAACCCCAGGATCCTGTATTATGCTAAGGGGTATAACACCACTTCCTTGTTCACTTACTCCATACCATTTATGATTTTAGAGATCTCTATAATATCCCTCCTTAGTTGTCCTTTTTGAAGCCGAATACTCCCAGTCTTTTCTCTCTCTCCTGTTCCATACCCTTAATAATATTTTTGCCCTCCTACTTTTTCTCCAATTTTTCTTTAAGATGGCACAACCAGATATACATGCAGTATTCAAGGTATGGGAGCACTATGTATTTATATAGTAAAATTATGACACACTGTCTTACGATGTATCCCTTTCCTAATGGTTCCTAACATTGATAGCTTTATTGACTGCCTCTGCACATTTGAGGGGATGTTTTCAGAGAACTATCCACATTGATTCCAAGATCTCTTTCTCGAGTGGTAACAGCTAATTTAGATCCCATGATAGTTAAGGATAATTGGGATTGGTTTTACAACTGCATTACTTTGCATTTAACAATACAGTTTCATCTGCCATTTTGTTACCAATCACCCAAGTGTAGTGTGATTCTTTTGTAACACCTCACAGTCTACTTTGCACTCCACTATCTTGAGTAATTTTGTATTGACAGTTTTTAGACACCTAACTGTTAATTTCTTTTTCCCAGATCATTTAGTAATGTTGAACAGCACAGGTCTTGCTACAGATCCTTGAGATACTATATTCACTGCTTCACTGTGAAAACCATTTATTCCTATCCTTTATTTCCTATTTTAAAATCAATTTCTGGTCCATTAAGAACCTTCCCTCTAATCTCATGACTGCTTATTTTGCTTTGAGGAGAAACTTTTCTTTAATAAATAAATAAATACAAATTGGCATTATATTAGCCATTGTCCAGTTATCCTTAGCCACCTTTATGCTAACTTAACTATTCCAACACTGATTTACTTCAGTCATAAATTTAGAAGAGTCAAAGGCACATTAGATATGCCTGAAAAAAAAAAAGTATCTGAAGACACAGTAGCTAGGGTAGAAATTAGAGGGACAACCAATCCTCATTTTAGGTTCAAAAAGGATTACACACACATAATGGTTCCATCTAATACATCTGGCCAGCTACGCTGAAGCTGGGCGTGTTTGCTTTGTGGAAAAAGAAAATCTGATTCCGGTCTTTGTCACAGTCAAGTCACTGGAATAGAGTCTGTGCTAGTGTGTGAAATCTTTTGGTCCTGCAGATTAAATGCAATACTCAGTGATAGTATTTTTCCACCTCAGGAGATGACTCACTCTACTGCATATCACCACCACCACCAGCCTTGAAAATTAAACTAGAATTGATGGACTAACATCTAATTTTGTTTGTGTTGCTCCTTGCTGGTGAACAGGCTACAACAATTGTGTGTAAGTACTTAGATTACAGCTCCTTATTGCCCACAGAGGACTAAGATAGATGCCATCAAGGGACATTCCAATGCGAGTCCCAGAGTATGATCTATATAGTTGTTCACATTTGCCCAGTGAATTGGGAAAAGCATTCATGTCATTTTTCCACACAGATTATTTAGGAATAAACTGTGTTTGGGGCAATGTTCTGGACTAAATAGAGAGTGTTCTTTACTGCGTATCTGGTGTTATGGCCAAGTGGGCACAACACATAAAATTGTGCACAGATTTTATTCTATCGTCATGTCTTAAAGATTAATTTTAACTCTATTCTCGTCAAATACTGCTAGTGTTAACAACTGGCATATTTTTGAGTATATTACATGTTCAGAGCAAGTCATTTTTTGTGTTTCAAGTTATTCTTGCATGATGTGTATTAGTTTATTTTAATTGAGAGTTGAGATATTTTTAGGCTGACTCTTTAAATAGGAGAGTCCGAAGCTGATTTCTGGGTCAAAATTTGAATGCAGAATTACAATGAAAAATTTCTACTGTAGCCTTTTTAGTAGGGAGGAATTTACTTTTGAACTAGCCAGGATGGGATTCATATTATGGCAGAATTTTGATAACCAGGAGTTTTCAATGAATTCTCCAGTACATTTCCCAGGCATGACTAATGCAGGCAGTTCTTTGCAGGCCCAGAGAATGTAGTGCCAAGAGGGGAATGCTTGGGGAATAAGACAGGTATTTCATCATACTAGCCTCAGAGTACCTCCAGGCACCATTATACTTCTCTGTGCTAGTCGTGCATTCTACCACCCCAAATTCTCTATCCAGAGTCTCTCATGGCCATAGTTTGGACAGTAATTGGTATCTAATTCTCTGTTTCTACTACCCAGTACAATTTCCTCTTGGGTTAAGGTGCCTCTCGGACTCATTGATATCAGACGCATTCAGTTTGATCCCCAGGGCCAGCCCACAATGTTTTGGCACCTGAGGTGGGAAGGTCAAATGACACTCCCTTGCCCCCTCATTGCACTAGCAGCAGACACAATTTTCTACACTGTGGGTCCTAGTGGCGCCCCCTACAGTCTGGCACCTGAGATGGCTGCCTCAATTTGCCTCATGGTAAGGCCAGCCCTGTTGATCCTTTGATTGAAAGACAGAGGACTACTGTGATCCTGTAATCTAGCCTCATGTTTTACACAGGCCATAGAACTTCCCAAAAACAGTTGGATTTTTTGTTTGACAGATTGTTTTTGATCTAGCCCTTTCTTGATTTAAAAATTGCCAGCAATGGCAAATCCACCATGACCATTGGTAAATTGTTCCAATGCTTAATCACCTTCACTGTTAAAATAAACAAACAAAAACTCGTACCACCTCAGCTAGAGATCCATTTCATTATTATAATCTTTTGTTTGATTTGCACAAGTAATTGCAAGCAATGTTCATGGAAGTGACATTATAGGTATGAAATAAAAATATTAGATTAATGCAGAGGCAAATTCAAGCCATACTGCATGGATATAACTGAGGGCATGTCTATACTGCATTCCTCTTTCGAGAGGGGAATGCAAATGCAGCTGAGCGAAATTGCAAATGAAGCGCGGATTTGAATTTCCCGTGCTTCACTTGCATAATTGTGTCCGGGCGCTATTTCAAAATACTCTATTTTGAAAAATGAAACGCTGTCTAGATGTGGTTATTTTGAAAGAAAACCCTTCTTTTGAAATTACCCTTAAACCTCATTTTATAAGGAATAAGGGTAATTTCAAAAGAAGGGTTTTCTTTCGAAGTAACCAGATGTAGAGAGAGTTTCTTTTTTCAAAATAGGGTATTTCGAAATAGCATCTGGACGCGATTATGCAAATGAAGCATGGGAAATTCAAATCCGCGCTTCATTTGCAATTTCACTCAGCTGCATTTGCATTCCTCTCTCGAAAGAGGAATGCAGTGTAGACATACCTTGAGGGCTTAATTTTGTCCTTAGATGTATTCTCCCTAGATATCTAGTATAACTCTCATTAATTTTAATGGAAGTTGTGTGTATATTAAGCAAGAATAAATTTGTATTAAAAATTATCATCAATGGAATCATTCTGATTTCTTTTTGGTGGAATGCTCTTAAAAGCTTTTTTCTCTCCAAGCACTATTTCTCTTCCCAGTTTATCTGCAATTTTTAAAAATAGTGCATAGCTAGGAATTAACCACAAGAGATAGAATATCTTTCAGCAATATTACAAGTACAGTAGAAAGTGGGAGAGTGAAGATTTGTGAGAAACAGCTCAGCAACATAAAGATTAAATGAACTAGAGAGAATACAACTTTTTTTAAACTGGGGTCAGAAAAAGCAGCCATTTTTAGACTATTATAAAACATACTACTTTAAGATTTTTTTCTATTTTAAGAAAAGAATATTGTTCTGTCAGGTCCTGATGCAATTAAAATGATTTTTTTGGCTGTTCTGTGAAACTATTTAATCTTTTTGCCACCGTGATGACCTAAAGATGGCAAAGATACATCTTTGCTTCAGCTCTTATTCATATAACACAGCCTCAGCAGTCAATCTCTAACAGATCCTCTGACAAAAAGGCCTTTTGCTATACGCTTTATCATTTAATAGCCAAAAGTAGGAAAAAGGACAGGACAACCCCTCATTCTGAGCCTTATGAGTAACTCTAAATATCAATGTCCCAGACACAGGTGATCTTGAAATAAAAAGTCTTAAATAGGGAAAGATTTGGAGGGAAGAAGGAGAGAAGTTACTATAGTAAGGATCTTATTTGGTTACTATTTTAATTCTCCCTTTTATGCTAATAATGGTGTGCAAATAAGGGCTTTCTAAATCCAAATCCAATTCACCTGTTTTTGCAGAAAAGTTATTAATTTACTTGTACCAGGATGACCATCTGGTCAAAGCATTGGACCAAGCATCAGGAGATCTACATTCTAATCCCTTCTCAGTTGTTATCTTCTTTTGTAATCTTGGGACATTTGAATGTTAGAACCTAATTTGGAAAGCTCAAGTTTTGCATGCCTCATTTGGGGCAGCTATCCACCTTCAGAGGAAACAAGCACCCACAACATATAAAAATGAAAATCAATTTTGAAAGATTCCCACCATGTGAATAAACAAGCCAACCTAAATTCATTTTGCAAAACACAAAGCAAAGCCATTTTGAAGAAAAATGTCTGCATGCATGTGCATGCACACACACTTTCTTAAAAGTTTTCAGGGAAAGTTTTGAGAAGTGTTCTTGTGAAAAATAAATTATGAAAAATTAAATGTAGTTGACTTTTTACATTCTGAAATTTTCCCTGTTTTCATTAGAAGCAATGATGAAAAAACATCAGAATGATTGTTTGCTTGCTGAAATTCCAGCTCCTTCCTTCTCCCTCAGATCTAATGTTCTCAACTCCTTTGGATGACAGCTGAGGGCACTTAGACCTCATATGAATGAGCCACCACTCAACCAGAAGAGGAAAGAGCATCCTTGTGGGAAAGCTTGCAAACCTAGTGAGGAGGGCTTTAAACTAGGTTCACTGAGGGACAGTGACCTAAGCCCTCAGGTAAGAAACACAAGAGAGATGGAGCAACACAGGAGGACCCCTGATTCAAATGAAGAAGGCAGGGCAATCAACTTATTATCTAAGGTATTGCAGGAATGCAAGAAGCCTGGAAAACAAACAAGAAGAATTAAAAGCCCCGGCATAGTTAAAGAACTATGATTTGATTGGCATAACAGAGACTTGGTGGGATGACTCGCATGACTGAAACACTGTCATGGAAGGGTAAAAACTGTTCAGGAAGAACAGACATGGGAGAAGAAGAGGAGGAGCTGTACTGTATGTAAGAAAGCAGTATGATTGCTCAGAGCACCAATACATGGAGGGAATAAAGCCTGTTGAGAGTCTATGGGTTAAGTTTAGAGGCAAGAGCAACAGGGGTGATGTTGTGGTTGGTATCTGCTATGGACCACCATATCAGGTGGATAAGGTAGATGAGGCTTTCTTCAGACAACCAAAAGGAGCTTCCAGATCACAGGCTCTTGTTCTCCTGGGGGACTTTAATCACCCTGACATCTGTTGGGAGATCAATACAGCAGTACACAGACAATCCAGGAAGTTTGTGGAGAATGCTGGGGATAACTTCTTGGTATAAGTGCTGAAGGAACTGACCAGGGGCCATGCTCAGCTTGACTTGCTGCTCCGAAACAGGGAGGAACTAGTAGGGGAAGTAGATGTGGATGGTAACCTGAGAAGCAGTGATCATGAGATGGTAGATTTCAGGATCCTGATCAAAGAAAGAGCAGCAAAATACACACCCTGGACTTCAGAAAAGCAGACGTTTACCCTCTCAGAACTGATGGGCAGGATCCCCTGGGATGCTAACATGAAGGGGAAAGGAGTCCAGTAGAACTGGCTGTATTTTAAAGAAGACTTATTAAAGGCACAGGAACAAGCCACCTCGATGCATAGTAAGAAAATCAAATATGGTAGGCGACCAGATTGGCTTACCGGGGAAAGCCTTGGGGATCTTAAATGCAAAAAGGAAGCTTATAAGAAGTGGAAACTTGGACAGATAAGGGAGGACTATAAATATATTTCTCAAGAATGCAGGGGAGTAATCAGGAAGGCAAAAGCACAATTGGAATTGCAGCGAGCAAGGGATGTGAAGGGTAACAAGAAAGGTTTCTATAGGCATGTTAGCAAGAAGAGGGTGATGAGAGAAGGTGTGGGGCCCTTACTGAATGAGGGAGGTAACCCAGTGACAGATGATGTGGGAAAAGATGAAGTACTCGATTTTTTTTGCCTCTGTCTTCACAGACAAGATCAGCTCCCAGACTACTGCACTAGGCGATGGAATATGGGAAAGAGGTGGGCAGCCCTCAGTGGAGAAAGAACAGGTTAAGAACTATTTAGACAAGCCAGATGCACACAAATCCATGGGTCCGGATTTAATGCATCCGAGGGTACCGAGGGAGTTGGCAAATGTCATTGCAGACTTTGGCCATTATCTTTGAAAACTCAAGGAGATCGGGAGAGATCCCAGATGATTGGAAAAAGACAAATGTCGTGCCCATCTTCTAAAAAGGGAAGATGGACAATCCACTGAATTACAGATCAGTCAGCCTTACCTCAGTCCCTGGAGGAATCATAGAAGGGATCCTCATGTAATCCATTTTGAAGCACTTGGAAGAGCAGAAAGTGATCAGGAATTGTCAACATGGATTAACCAAAGGCAAGTCATGCCTGACCAATCTGACTAGCTTCTGTGATGAGGTAACTGGCTCTGTGGACGTGGGAGAGTCAGTGGATGTGATATACCTTGACTTTAGCAAAGCTTTTGATATGGTCTCCCAAAATATTCTTGCCAGCAAGTTAAGGAAGTATGGATTGGATAAATGGACTGTAAGGTGGATAGAAAGGCTGGCTAGATGGTTGGGCCCAACAGGTAGTGATCAATGGCTCAATGTCAGGTTGGCGGTTGGTTTCAAGTGGAGTGCCCCAAGGACTGGCCAGCTTTATTGAACGTTTTCATTAATGACCTGGATGAGGGGATGGATTGCACCCTCAGCAAGTCTGCGGATGACACTAAGCTAGGGAGAAAGATACATTGGATGGCAGGGACACTGTCAAAAGTGATGTAGACAGATTAGAGGATTGGGCCAAAAAAAATCTGATGAGGTTCAACAAGGACAAGTGCAGAGTCCTGCACTTTGGACGGAAGAATCCCAAGCATAGTTACAGGCTGGGGACCAACTGGCTAAGTAGCAGTTCTGCAGAAAAGGATGTGGGGTTTACAGTGGATGAGAAGCTGGATATGAGTCAACAGTGTGCCCTTGTAGCCAAGAAAGCTAATGGTATATTAGGGTTCATTAGGAGGAGTATTGCTGGCAGATCTAGAGAAGTGATTATTCCCCTTTATTCAGCACTAGTGAGGCTGCACCTGGAGTATTGCGTCCAGTTCTGGGCTCCCCGCTACAGAAGGTATATAGATTCATTGGAGAGAGTCCAGAGGAGGGCAACCAAAATGATTAGGGGGCTAGAGCACTTGATCCACAAAGAGAGACTAAGGGTGTCACGTTACTGGATCTTGAGGGGAGCAGCCAGATCACTGATGCACCAATAGGTGGGGTGTTGGCCCCAAGAATGGTATAGAAGGGGGCCATGTGAGGTGCTGAATAGACACTTATCTGATAATCCTATGTAAGCTATTTATGTGGTTGTATAATGTCTGTGTGTGTAGTTAGGAATCTGTACTCTGTGTGGATACTGAATATTTCTCTGCATGTGGTTGAGCAGTAGGCAGAGCCCGGGCCTGTGGACATGCTAATTAGTGAGGCCCTGTGGGACAATGGCACTCAACGGGCCAAGGACACACCTAAAGCATGAGGGCGGGACCTAAGAGCGGCCAGCAGAGAGAGGCTGAGGACCAGGTGATCTCCTGCAGCCAAGAAGAGGCCAGGAAGGAGGTATAAAGAGGCCATGTGGTCGACGCCATCTTGGTTCTCAGCTCAGCACTTCATCCCAGAGGCAGCAGTGCAGGGATCGAAGAGCCCAGAAGACCTGTGAACCCATCCTGATGCTAGGATGTGCAACAAGAACTTTTAAACCAGCAGCTGTAACATCTCTGCTAGAACCTGCATCGAGGACTGGGATTTTCGATGCATGTAATGTATGATTCTTTAGCAACCTTACTCTCATGCTTTTCTTTCTTGTGATAATAAACCTTTAGTTGTGAGATGCTAAAGGATTGGCCCAGCTTGATTTGTGGGTAAGGTCCAAAGGGTAAATTGACCAGGGATCTGTGGCTGGTTTCTTGGAACCGGACAGAACTTGTTCGGGGTAGGTGGGATTGGGTGCTAGAACCCCCCACCTGTGTATGAGGCCCGGGGCCATCTGAGGCATGGATATTGCTGCGGTGTCGGAGGGGTTTTGCTCGGGAGGCTTCAGGCAGGCGGCTGGAGCACTCTGTGGGACTGGTTTGTGGACTGTTTGGAGAGGTCACCAGTCTGGGGATTGTAAGGAGCCCCGAAGTTGAGCAATTCGCCCTGAGTGGACGCCCTCAGCTGTGCCCAGACACGGCCTGGTCCGTCACAAAGGGATTTGGGCTTATTTAGTCTGCAGAAGAGAAGAGTGAGAGGGGATTTGATAGTAACCTTCAATTTTCTGAAGGGAGCTTCCAAAGAGGATGGAGAGAGGCAGTAGTAGCAACATTCTCAGTAGTGATGGATGGCGGAACAAGGAGCAATGGTCTCAAGTTACCGTGGGGGAGATCTAGGTTGGATATTAGGAAAAACTATTTCACTAGGAGAGTGGCAAAGTACGGGAATGGCTTACCTAGGGAGGCGGTAGAATCTCCATCCCGAGAGGTTTTGTGTGTTGGCTTGACAAAGCCCTGGCTGGGATGATTTAAGTTAGGGTTGGTCCTGCTTTGGGCAGGGGGCTGGACTTAATGACCTCCTGAGGTCTCTTCCAGCGCTATGATTCTATGAATTTCAAGTGAACTTATTTGAACTCATACTATAAGAAGGAGCAACTGACCACTTATACAAAATAATCTTACAAATTTGTGAAATATGAAGTGATTTTTCAAGCCACTATAACAAAATAACTGACAACATGAATATGTGGGTTACACTAATTTGTATAACTTTACAACCTAACAATTTACTTTAACGGAACTTCCCCACCCCCACACCCGAAGGAGTTTCTGCTAACCTCCACCACTTTACCTCACTAACTGTAGCATAAAGATATTACTTTATTCACAACATACACCTGGCAAATAAACCTGATCTCAAATTATGATCACCACTCTCCCACCCCTAACTCAGAAACAGCCTAATTAAAAATACTGCTCTGCTGATTTTATCTGTGTTGTTTAGAAGTCTCATATGAGGTTTGTATTCCTGGATTTAAAAAAAGGCTGACCCTGTATCATCAGAAAAATTAAGCTTTGCATGGATTAATAGACAAACTAGTAGCCTTTCTTCCCGTAGGCATAAGATGTCATACTAGGTCAAGAATAGACCATAAATTAAATGAGAGGTCTCTTTATCAGCCCAATGATGAATAAGATTTCCCAACACAGAACTACTACCCAGTTAGAAGCTTTTTTGTTTCGAAAAGTCAAAAGAGTGGAGATGGTGAATTATACTGGTTTTTTATTTTATTTTATTTTTTATTGCTAGAGATGATAGTCCTTTCCAGTCAGGGTGATATTTATTGGTGGAGACAAGATATGGAAATTTACATTATAGACATCCAACTATTTTTGGCTTTTTCATAAAGAAGGAAGTGTTATCTAGCATTCTATTACCTTTTCTTTGCTCAGTTAGTGTATTCTTAATCTGTTCAACCACAGGACTGTTCACAACCTTAAAGGGTTCATACGCTAACCAGTAAATATTACTTATTGTTTCTTATATCTAAAGCTATGTGAAAGAAAATAGATAAAATAGTAAAACTGAATCTTCACCCACAACTTGAACCAAATGTTAACTGAATATTTTAAATTTTGAACAGTTGATTTTCCATCTTACTTTCCAAGTTTGCACTTCAGATGATTTTTTTTTTAAAGAGACAACACATTTTCTCACCATCGAGCTACATTTCCAAATCTTTTTGTTCATTTCAAAGAAATAACTTTATACTATTCTGTACTGATGAAATTAACAAGTTCTAAAGTTTCTGGGTAGTGAGAGTAATAGCATGCATATGAACTCTTGTCTAATTTATAACGGCTAGGCACATATCCTTGAAAATGATTTATATCAACACCCCACTATGCTGATGCAGTAGATGCCATGCACAACATTATAGACTTGAATGCTCAGTAGGTATTCTTCTTCAGTCTATACTATGGAAGTAATACATACAGGCTACGTCTATACTACGATCCTCTTCCGCAAAGGCAAATGTAAATGGAGAGCTCATTTGCATATGCCAGGCTCTCATTTGCATTTCCTCCTCGGATACGTTTTGTGCAAGAGGTTTTTGCACCAAAAAATGCTGTGTAAATGGCTCCTTTTTGTGCAAAACTCCCCTTTTGCGCAAGATCCCTTTTTCCTCTTCAAAAGGGATCTGAAGAGGAAATGAAAATAAGAGTGCAGCATATGCAAATGAACACTCGATTTGTATTTCCTTTTGCTGAGGAGGATCGTAGTATAGACGTAGCCACATTTTGTATTGTGTATCCATCTTAGAAAATGCAATCTATTGGTACTATGCCTTAACTATCATGCTATTTCCGCACAGGCAGCAACCCTCCTACACCTGCAGGCAGATGGAATATGTAACACACAGGTCTTTTCTAGCTCTAATCTACAAGCCAGATTCAGCTTGAAGCAAATGGATGCAACTCCCACACATGTATCTGGGCCATACCTACTACTAATAAACCATTGTAAGTTGCACATTACATGTAAACTTATAACAAAAAGGTGCAAGTAGCAAGATAATATAAAGCAACTTAAAATTAATTTGACATTTAGTGGGTATGCAAAACAAGGGAACGAAAATGAATATTTAGCAAGAAAAGCAATTAACAACATCGCAGAAAATAAGTCAGACACTTTCTCAAGTTTAACTTATTCCTGCGTCATTCACAATACTCCAGTCATCAGCAGGCACATCTCTAAATTCAATAGATTAACTGCAGCAAGGCAAAAACTGGTACTTACAGCACACAGACGTCTAAGTCTTTGCTTCATAGACTCACTGAATGCCAAATTATTCAACTTCACCTAGAAGGGAAGAAAAACCACATAGCACTATTCAGAAATCAGGTACAAAATGACCAGGCTTCAGCCCTTAAATTAGGGAAATTTAGAAGAATTCCCTATTATGAGTTCTGAGAATCCTGTAACATTGTTAATAAACTTCTGCTACAGCATATGAGGGATATAGAAGTTACTGACGGACTTGCTGCATTTGAAAGAATTTGTAGTGTAAAAGTGTAACCTGTTAACCAATAAGTTTGATGTTTATCAGTTTTTGTTAATTATTAAACACTAGTGGGACACCCCACAGCAGGGATCCCCGGGTAAAATGTGGGGGTGCTGCAGCACTCCCTGGAACTCCTAGTTCCCCAGTTAAATGTTTAACCATGTAATTGATAGACTTTTATTGGTTAAAATGTGCAACCCCCACATATTTACATCTCTAGAAAGAATCAGAAATTATGGCTAGAGGGGAAAATAGACCTGTTAGAATAAGTCACCTTGGCCATCCCTGGGTAATGCATAATTGTTCCCTCCAGTAATATTCTACAGGAGATGAGACAAGACAGATACCAGTTTAGTATGAGACTCCAAAAATGATTTTTCAGCAGAATGATTATTAACGTGTATTTTTAATAAAATTGGTCAAAAACATTTCTGTCCAAATATCTTCTCTTTTCAACAAAACAGAACTTTTTTTGGGGGGGGGCGGGGGGAAGAATAGTCATTTTGTTTGAAATTGAACGTGCTTTGTTGAAAAACCTGAAAATTTAATACACAATGTTTCAATTTTCAGTTACCAAAAGCCAAAATATTTTGCAAAATAAAACTTTTACAGACTACTCAAAATGATTTTTTTAAAGTATTTTCTTGAAATTCACAGGAAACAGTCATTTCTTAGCCAGTTGCACTATGTACATATAGCTATATCATGAAACTATGAAAAAATAGTGTGGGATTATGTAATTAAAGATTATAATGCATATGCACAACACGCCAAATTTACATTTGCTACTGCTAAGTCCTTTTGTGCTACTTTCCCACAGCCTGTTGTAGCCAGACACAAAACCCCATCTTGTTTTTCCACAAGCCCCATCTTGTTTCCCCCCTCCCCCAGAGAGCAAGAGAAAGGCAGTCAGCCTTTGATGCCCTGGGAACACAGGTTTGCTGCCTGTCCCTGACTCTACCATAAACAGAAACCAGACAGTAAATGGGCTAGCTGACGACCCGGGGCCTCCCATCGCCCTGATGGCTAGTACCAGTAATTGACACGTCTGCACTGTCCCAGGAGAGGAATCTTCGCCCATCACATACCAGAGGTGCCCATTGTCTGCATTTTCCCAGGTGTAAATTATGCTTTGCACCCTTCGTGGGAAACTTGGCGTTCAAAGCCATTTTTCCTAATTGGCCACTTGAGCCCAGGAAGAAGCCTAAATGACCCAAGGGGTATAAAAGAGGTTCAGCAGACCACCCTATTGGAGCTCCAATCATCTATACCTGCTGGCAGGTATTGATTGTCTCCCGAGGTCTGTGGGACGCCCAACCTCGCCCTACTTCTTCCCGAGGGATTGAGAGAAAGACGCTGGCCACGCCAAGTCTGGAATGCAGGGGTGAGAATATATACCTGCTATGTGTCTATTTTGCATGCATTTAATAAGAGCTCAGAGAACCAAAGGGTTTCATGGTACCTGTAAGTGACTTATTGGTGTAATTTCTGTCCTGTCCTTTGTAGTGTCTGTGTTATCTGTAACACAGCAGTAGCATTTAACAACTAAGTTTACCCTGTAACAATAAAATAGTAACTGTTTAAGCTTTAACCTGACTCCTTCAGTTGCTGTAACAGAACCAAGCACAATTTAAAAAGAACTTCAGCCAGTCATAAGGGACTCACTGCCCTGACCGTCGGCTGACACCTGTGCTTAATGGCCTCCCTTCAGTTCTCAGGCCTCTGACTTCTCCTTTCTCTTCTAGACTAATCACTCTTCTACCAGCTAAGGGTACATCCGCACTATGGTATAAGGTCAAATTAATGTGGCTGAAGTTGCATATCATAATTGTGTAGCTGAAGTCAAAGTACCTTAACTCAACTTTTGGAGCTGTCTACTCTGCAGGAAGTCAAATGGATGCCACTCTCCCTTTGACTTCTCTTACTCCTCATGAAAGCAGGACTACTGGCATCAATCAGAGCACCCCCTCTCAGTTTGAATTAGCGGTCTTAACTCGATCTGCTAATTCAAACCCTGGAAGATCAACTGCAGCACTGTAGATGTACCCTCAGGCTTCTACACTACCTCAGGACACTTCCACAGGAGCCTAATATGTTCCCTGTGGATCTTCTCACTTAGCTTATTGTTTGTTTAAGTCCCACCCTCAGGAGCTTGAACTACTCCAAGTTTCTCCCCATGAAAGAGTCCTGGCCCATCTGCAATCTCCCACTGCTTAGTTGCCTCATCTTCCTTCTAAGAGAAGAGTGCCTAAATGAGCCTTACCTACCTCCCCGCTATCTGGCCAGGAAGCAGTCAATCATAGGAGCATTGATTGGCTCTTAACCCCTACTAACAGGTGATGGGAACAAGTTTCATCACATCATAACCCTGCTCAGCCACAGGTTGGTGCATGCCCAGCGTACACAGACTCTTTGGGGAATTGACCCAAGAAAATCTAAAAACTCTCTGAAAAAAATTGTAGTTCACACAAGCTCAGCAAAGGTTTCTAATTTGGCCTAATTTAGGCAATTTCCCTGTGTAAAAAAAAAAAAAAAAAAGACACATCTGTGGCTTACCCTGCCAAATTTCAAGTTCATACTTCATAGCAAGGTTCAATAAAGCTTTTTTCAATAAAAATATCATCTGAATTTTTAACAGGGGCAAAATATATATTTCCCTGCCTTCATTCTCAGAAGTGACTGAACTGTTTTGATTGACATTTTATCCCACTTCCACCCACTAGAAATCAGCCTGAGGCAGAAACCCAGTATAGAAATTTCAGCCCAAGTAGTAAGTTATACCCCTCTCCCCCATGCAGAGGAGTAATTCTCTGTTGGAGACCAACTGATTAATTTAGATCCTCACAGATTACATTGCCTACCAAGGCCTGAAACCTTCCTCCATCCCCTTACTTTTGTGAGTCTGCTCCTCTTTACTTTCCCAGCTACAAAATGGTCCAGTGGAAAAGGTAAATTTCCTTCTAAAAGTATCATCAAATTGTCACATTAATTGACGCATTAACATTACAGACTTATGGTTTAAAATGTCATTCCTAGGGTAGGCTTCTGTCAGCACATTGAGGCTGAATATCCATTCACAGGAGAAGAAGGGGAAAAATAAATTAAAAAGTTCAGTCATTTCATGTCACCCTGTCTCTGCAATCACTGACCTTAATGGAGAATCATGCCGCCAATTATTTTGATAAGTCTACTTTTTACCTTTATAGCATTATAACCATAGCAACATTATCTCTCCATAACAGGAAAGAATTTCCATTTTCCATGCCTATAAGTGTAAGGGATGGTGGCAAAACAGTGAAAAGGGATAGTTTTGCTCAGCTTTGATCTTGACGGTACTAAGCACAGTTTAGTAGATATAGGGCTGTAAATAATGGTGTACTCTCAACACTGGACTCGTTGATACTATGACCACACATGGAACTAGTGCTCAAACAATTTAATTGCCCAACACAAATCAACATAGTAGATGGGAATGGAAGTTGTTTTGTTAGTTTGCCATCCATTGGGGGAAATTTTCTTGAAATGATAAGTTTAGAGTAATAATGTCACAAGGAACTGTTGCCTCTATATATTAGAAATTTATAAGTATTTAAGGTAAACACGGTGAGAATGTTTGCCATTGACTTTGGTAGGGTCAGAATGTTTTTCAATGTCACTAGTGGCATGGCTGGCGACAGAAGGTTGGGGCCTTGAGCAGAAGGGGCAGGACTAGGCTAGCCTCCCCTCACCAGCCCTCAGTACTGCCCAGACCACACCGCACAGGGCTCCAGGGTAATTTAAATGGCCCAGGACTCTGGCCACTGCTGCTGCGGTAGCAGCCCAGAGATTGAAACCAGAGATGGAATACAAATTGGCATGCTCTGGTCCAGCACCATCCATGGTGTGGCATGATTTTAGTTAGTTGGATGTTCACTTATCATAGATGTGGTTATGTTTCCCGTGGTCCCATAAAGTTTGTTTACAGCAACCAGTACTGAGACTCAGAGTTCTGTGCTGTTATTTAGCTCTAATTTATCCCTCAATATCTGCTAAGAGCCCAGTAAGCAGTGGAAGTGTTAGTAAAGCTGCTAGACAATATTGACCTCCCATGGTTTGGCAAATTCTCTGGTTAACCACCTCTCAGGTCCCAAGGGAGCCGCACTAGAAAAGTTCAACCTGCATGTTTACATAGATCAAATTAACTAATTTTAAAAAATCCCTATGTTGTCATCATTGGTTGAAATACATCATGATAGAAGCGTAATGCAGCAGATTGTGACTCACCACCACAGCACCTCATGCTAGTTTGTCCAGAGTTAATTCTGACATTTGAGTGTACCACCTTCTGGTTGGTGTCTTGCCCATTGTCATTATACCCTCTTGTTTCCATCCTCTGTAGATGGACCTAGGTCACTGTCTAGACTCCAGTGTCATCTTCAGGACAGTACTCACTACTCTGTTGTGGCAAGAATCCTCCTGCTACTCTGGATCCTGACCCAGGATCCTTCTGGCACCAGCCACTTTCTTCCCTCCTTCACTCTCCTGGTTTGCCAATGTTCCCTGGGCCACTTTCCCCAAAGTCCTTGCACTCTCAGCCCTTTGTTGCAGAGGCCACAGCCTACCAGTTATCAGGCTGGAGCTTCTTTCTCTTTGCTCCACAGAACCTGCTGAGCACTGCTATGTCCAAGGTGTGTCTCGCTTGCTGGTCAGGGCCCAACTGCCCTCTGATTTGATTATCAGCTCCTTATGTCTGGGCTGCCTGCAGGAAACTGTCTCCTGATTGATGCCTAACAAGCCTATCCCTTATTGATGGGTTCTCTGCAGGCTTTTTCCAGCCAACTTTAACCCCTCATCTCCAAGTGGGGCAGCCATCTCATTACATGTAGCGATACTCGATTTAACTTAAAAATACTCAAATCCCATCCATCGGAGTCAGGGCTACAAATTGATATTCATCAGATTTTGAGTGCTTGTATCTTCAAACATACAAAGTTCTATAAAAATTGCACATCCATAAGAACTAGAGGAACTTCAGGGTAAGAAATGGAACAATATATTCAAGTTAACAATACAGAGTTCTTCCATATATCCACTCCTAGAATGTCAAACTTCAAAAGTTGAGATTTAAAAAACACAGACCTCAAGCAGGTCTTACAGCCCTTTTCATATTTTGTAATTTAATAAAAATGAAGCTCAGGGGGGAAAATGATTAAAATCGGTATCAAATAAAACATAGTGATTAAAATCTCATTTTTGCAGGGTCTTGTCTTTCCTTGTCTTTAGATAAGTAGAGTAATAGGCGCCTTTAGCAAAGTGGTAATAACCATTTTAGTACTAGTATTCCCAACAGCAGGAGCATTGCCTTGACAAAAGAATATGGAGATCTCAGCACAACCTTATTTAGGTCTTAAAAAGAACATTGTAGGATAGCAAGAATACAGCTGCCAGGGCTTTTTTCCATCCTGAAAACTGAAAGCAAATGAATGTAATTGGCACTAGAAATGCTGAAATGTTCATTTCTGAGCCAGAGCTGTCTCTTGGCTATATCCAGAGTTTTGTTGCCCAAACACAGAATCTACTGTTTCAGGATGGAAAAATAGCAATAATTCGTCTTTAGCTTCCCCTATTTCTTCCTCAGATAGTGAAAGATGTCTCATTTTTTGTTTCCTTAAAATGTTATCTGTGAAAAGAAAACCTTCCTGTCATTTAACCCCTTACAAGTAACGGTGGTTCAAATAAATTTGCCAGTTTTGCCTCTTAAAGGCATAAAATGGGCCCATATCTAAAATGCTAAATATATATAGTAATGTTTTTGTTCTCATTGGCTTTTTTGCTGCCTAAAGACATTCAGGACATTACATGTACAGTGTATAAAAAACTATATCCCCTAGATGATCCAAAGAATAAGAGACTATATAGGATCAGTACAAATCTTGAAAGGTATCATGTTTATGTTTTGTGGGATAAGGAATGAAAGTCATAGATCTTAAACTGAGAGCCGCTCAAATACTAGGGTAATGGGCAAAATAGAGACAGTATAAAAAAAAAAGTAGTTCTGATCTTTTTAGTGGACAGCCTAGAGGCCTAAAAACTTGGACAGATTAAACCAAAAATATATATAGTGGAAGTTATAGAATTTGATTTTACTATTGCAAAACTGCAGGGAGTGTCTCAAGAAAACAAGTAAAGAAATATTCCTCTGCTGAAGCCATTTGTAAACTTAGATTATAATTTTTGCCCCTCCCCCGCCAAGATGGCAATGTTCCAGCTGGTTTTCCTAAACTAATGCACTCTAAGCAGCGTAAATAGAAACTGGGTCAAATTCTGCTCTCAGTTACACCAGGGCAACCCCATCCATTTTTATGGAGACACTGAAGTAAGTGAGAGCAGAATTTGGTTGAGTATCACTATGCTGTAAAATGCTAACACAAAGTGCATTTAATTCATTAAAAAATAAGTTTCAGTTCAACCGTCCAGGAGTAACAGAAAAAAAAGGAAAGTACAGCCAGACCTCGTAGGAAGGCAGAAATTAAATAAGTTATAAAAGCAACTAAAGATGTCACAGTGAAACCTCAGAATTTGGTAAAAATAAACATACTGAGGTGCTGGAGATACCATCATATCTCCCTGTTCTAAGCACAGGGAATATCTGTGGTAACTCATATACTGTGACAGTAATGCACAGGTAATGCTGATTCTTTTTAATGTGGCTTTTCATAACAAAGAAAAGACTACCAGACAACTTTAAAACACTCCCTGTACAAGTAGCTCAATCCATATAAAATTAAAAATGATGAGCAGTCCTGGGCACCTTCAAGACTAACAAATATATCATGATCTTAGTCTCTAAGGCAGTGTTTCTTAAACTTTTTAAGACCGAGGAACACCAACTTTTTTTTAAAATGGGGAACACCAAGGATATTTATTGAGGAAAAAAAAAAAAAGGATTGGAGGAGGGAGTGGAGAAGGATTGGGGAAAAGTTATTGAGCAAAACAAAAAAGTTGCCCTGTCCCTTTGAGGGTAGCCATTTTGAAATCTGTTGTTCTCTGTGGCACACCTCCGACTGCCTCGTGTCACACTGGTGTGCCGCGGAACACAGTTTAAGAAACACTGCTCTAAGGCTATGTCTACACTACCAGGTTGTTTTATTTTGAAATAATAACTCCTGAAATAACTGTTTTGAAATGAGCTTAGTCCTTTTTGCAGGCAGCAGTTATTTATTTTGAAATAACAAGCCCTTTATTTTGAAGTAATGGGCTTGGTAGTGTGGATGCTTGTCTTTTTATTTTGAAATAATCCTTCAGTGTAGACATGCCCTAAGGTGCCATAGGACTGCTCTTTGTTTTTAAAGTTACAGACTAATCTGGGGTTATTTTAACCATATAAAAATCAGTATAGTCTGGTTTTTATGTCTGGACTAGCAATTAGACCAGTGGCATAGATAAACCATTGTTAAGTATTTTGAGGTCAGGGCATATTTATCTTTTTTTGTGGCAAGAGACCTATTTATTCAACCCCACATTTATTTTCTGAAGCAATAAAAAAGTAACCAAGAAATGTATGTATCAATGTATCTAAGCTGCTGCTGCTTCTGGATGACTAGGAGCCAATGGAGTGTGCTAGAAAACCCCATTTTTCCGACTTCTTGATTATGACTAGCTTGTGCATGGTTATAACAGCATAGAGTCTTCACAACTGTGCATAGACAGAGGCTGCCATTTGCAAGCAACTATCCTCCAGTTGAACATTTGTATAGCCATTCCACTCATGCCTATGAAAAACAACACACTTGATTAACATCCTTAATTCTGAATAATGCAAACAAAAATGCAATATGGTATGGGAATGTACACAATCTCTACTGGACACTACTGACTTCATAAAAACTAAATGCAGTTTGGCACAATTGGCAGCTTATATTCTGTCAGTAAAGCAGGGATGTCACTAAATAAGATTGAATTACTTTTGCTGCTCCCCAAATGCCTGCCTGTACTTTGTGTGGTGAAATAGCATTGCCACTACTTTACATTCAGAAGAATGATCACATACAATAATTCTCAACAGACTCACTGAATTTCAGAAGAAAATATCCTAAAAAGAACAATCTGGAGTAAGTTTTAAATTTTCAGATAATAGATTCAAATTCTACACCAGCGGTCTTATACAATACTTTGAAAAACTGCTTATTTACAATATTCCTTAGGATTTAGCTGTAACGGTATATTAAATATCATATCCCAGTGTCTGCAGATTAAGAGGTATTAATGACTTACGTACGACTACTAATTAAACACTTATTTTCCTTTCACAAATATCCCTTCAAGTAGGGACATAATGTGCATCATTCAGTATTAAAGCATAAACTCCGGGGGGGGGGGGGGGGAGAGGTAGAAACATTAAGAAATTAGATAAAAATAAACTAATAAATGTTCTACTTAGTAAGAAAAATTCATTATAAGGAGAAATTCATCTCTGCATAAGGGTGAATTTATTTCATAAAGAATTATTAAGGGAAACTTTTTTTAAAAAAAATCTCATGTTCAACTTTATTCATTGCATTTCATGTAGTAAAGAGACAGCATTCAAAGAGTACCAAATATAGAGCAGGCCTGTTGCAGTGCCCATGCACTGTGGGGAAGAGGAAAGGTGACAGTGCAGCTTGATCATCTAGTTATTTCTGAGTGCTTAACTATGCAGTTTCAATATGTTCCTCACATACTACAGCCAAAGATTATGAGCATATCAGAACAAACTTCTCATTGGGCCACCACCTTGACATAGTGGAGAAGCTTGTGTATACTTAAGACCCTAACAGTGATACTGTCAGGAGTAGGGTCACCCAGGTCAAATGCAAGGTACCAAAGTGCAGCTCCACAAAACCCCATAAAAGACCTCAATGGTAGAACAGGTAGATGAAGCAGGATTACCTCTCAATGACTACAAAGTTGGCCAAATACTATAATAGAGGAGAAACGTCCAGTCATCTTGGATCTCCTTGCCATCATACACAGGTGTCTCTTCTGCCAAGATTTGTGTGGCAGTTGGTATGAAACAGCTCCCCCATATTCACATGCAGGCTTCTTTCACCCAAAGAACTCCCCCCCCCCCCACACACACACCCATCAAAGTTCTGTGGCAACAGACAAATACTGATGGGAGCAAATAAAGTGATCACCAGGTGTCCCTAATCACAGATCCACATGCAGGCGATGACCACAAGATGGTTGTCATGTGCCCCTGGACTGCGATATAGGGCATTTTTGGTACCAGTGGACACTACCGAATAAGCCTTTTTAAGAACCCCTCTGCCCACCCCATACAGATAAGGGGCTAGAAAAGTTGTCCTAAGCACAGGCTATTTCATCATACCTGACTTGTTAACTGTGTCCAGAGGTCTCACTCTAAGCACAGTCCAAAAACAAGGATGTTCCTTGCAACTTGGAATGTCCACACCCTATTAGATGAATCCAAGAGGGAAAGGCTTGAACATGGAACAGCAATTGTTGCCCAAGAACTTGCAAGGTACTACATTGTCACCCTTTTTTCTCAAGTGGCTTTCATCTGCACATCTTGTTTTGCCGAGAGTGGCAATTGCACTTTGAAAACAAGGACACTGAAAAGACAGCTCTTTTAGACCAGAAGAGAAAAGCTTTCTGCAACTGGAAAAACCAGCCACTATCCATTCAGAAGCAGATTTTTTCCAATCAGCTCAAAACTGAAGTTCAAAGGAGTATCTGAGAAATAAAAAGTAAATGGTGGGAGGACAAAGCAAAAGAAATCTAAATATTTGCTGGCAGACATGATATGCAGAGATTTTTTTGACACACAAATAACCGGTATGGACCAACATGTTGTGACCTCACACTGCTGAGATCCAAATATGATAGTACCCTCTTTATTGATAATAAGTTCCCCAAAGACTATTGAAAAGAACACTAACAGAAGCTTCTAATTCAAGAACCAACTGTTAGAGACACCACCATGGACTCCATCCTCAGCACCCAATCTGGGAAACTTGCCAACCCATCAACATCTGAGGAGGTCTGCAAAGTAATTGAACAAATGAAGAACAAGGATGTTCCAAGTCCTGATGGCATACCAGCTAAAGTTCTGAAAGTGTGGGGGTGGGAGGGGGGAGGAGGTGGAAGGAGGGAGGAAGAAACACTAACAGGCTCCATTTGCTGCTTCTTAAAATGTGGCACACCAGAGAAGTCCCTGCTGACTCATGTAATGCTAACATCTTCACCATTTTCACAGAAGGAGACAGGGCCAACTGTGGCAATGATTAAGGCATTGCCCTCCTCTCCATTTCCAGGAGCATTCTTGCTAGAAATTTACTGAATCATCTGTGCCCTCTTGCAGAAGAAGTACTTCCAGAGTTCCAGCACAGCTCATGATCATTATGAGGCATCGCCAACATGATTTCTGCCATCAGGCAGATCCAGGAAAAGTGTCAAGAACAATACCAGGCGCTTATTCCAGGCTATAGATGGCCTGTGTCCATCTGACCAAACCTTTGACTGTCAACTATGAGGCTCTGTGGAAAATCATGTCAAAGTTGGGATGCCCAAACATATTTATCACCTCATAAGACTCCTCCATGATCAGATGATCATCTCTATTCTATGCTGTGGCTCTACCTCTGAAACTTTTGGCATCAGAACTGATGTGAAACAATTGTGTGTACTGGGACTCATAAGAACATAAGAACGGCCGTACTGGGTCAGACCGAAGGTCCATCTAGCCCAGTATCCTGTCTACCGACAGTGGCCAGCACCAGGTGCCCCAGAGAGGGTGGACTGAAGACAATGATCAAGCGATTTGTCTCCTGCCATCCCTCTCCAGCCTCTGACAAACAGAGGCCAAGGACACCATTTTATCCCCTGGCTAATAGCCTTTTATGGAGCTAACCTCCATGAAATTATCTAGCTTCTCTTTAAACTCTATTATAGTCCTAGCCTTCACAGCCTCCTCTGGCAAGGAGTTCCACAGGTTGACTACACGCTCTGTGAAGAAGAACTTTATTTTATTAGCTTTAAACCTGCTACCCATTAATTTCATTTGGTTTCCTCTAGTTCTTCTATTTAGGGAACTAATAAATAACTTTTCTTTATCAGCCCTCTCCACACCACTCATGATTTTATAGACCTCTATCATATCCACTCGCTCTTTTCTTAACAGTTATGAAAGCATTAACCCAAGACTGTCTACCACAGAGCACTGGCATCCAATATAGAACTGATGGCAATCTCTTCAACCTCTCATATCTGGACAAGAGCTGAAGTAATATTGGCAATAGCAGCTGCATACTGGAGCTCAGTTGAATGAGCTGCAGTTGCACACTCAAAGGAAGATCTTCAAACAGCCCTCAATTTCTTCTCTGGAGCTTACAAAAACCAGGGGCTAATTCTGAATGTTGGCAAAACAGAAGTTCTCCACCAGCTAGCTCCTGGTCAATCCTTAGACCCAGCAAGAAAGATCTACAGTTACAAAAGAGACCTGGAAAACGCTGCATCTCACAGAGGGCAAACAGATGTTGAGAGTGCCATCCTTGCTTTTGGCAGACTCTCATCGCTGCATTATAACACATACGAAACTTTTAGTTCATAAAATGGTGGCAATCCCAACTCTCCTCTGTGACTGAGGCTTGAGTAACTATACAAAACACCTGAAAAACCTAGAACACTGGCACCTTGTTTGGAAGATCCTCAATATAAAGTGGGAGAATTATCACACTAATGTCAGTATCCTCAAAGAAGCCAACATTTTCAGTGTTTAGGGCCTGATTATCCAGCACCAGGGGAGGTGGAACAGGTATTGGGTGCACATGCCTGAAACAGCAATTGTTTTCGTAAGTGTATATGGCCAACTATCAAAGGAGAAAGGAAACAGGGAGGCCAAAAGAAATGCTTAAAAGACACCCTCCAGATAAACATCAAGGCTACATCTAGACTGGCATGATTTTCTGGAAATGCTTTTAACGGAAAAGTTTTCTGTTAAAAGCATTTTCGGAAAAAAGCATCTAGATTGGCACGGACGCTTTTCCGCAAAAGCACTTTTTGCGGAAAAGCATCCCTGGCCAATCTAGATACGCTTCTGCGCAAAAAAGCCCCGATCGCCATTTTTGCGATCAGGGCTTTTTTGCGCAGAACAAATCTCAGCTATCTACACTGGCCCTTTTGCACAAAAGTTTTGCACAGAAGGGACTTTTGCCCAAACAGGAGCAGCATAGTATTTCTGCAAAAAGCGCTGATTTCTTACAGTAGGAAGTCAATGCTTTTGCGGAAATTCAAGCGGCCAGTGTAGACAGCTGGCAAGTTTTTCCAGAAAAGCGGCTGATTTTCCAGAAAAACTGGCCAGGCTAGACACAGCCCAAGAGACGTGTCTCTGACACCACAAACTGGGAGACAGCAGCTCAGGATAGGGATAACAGGCAAACACTTGTCAGAGAGGGAACATCCACTTTTGAGGGAAATCATCTTGCCCTGGCCACAGAAAACATTAGAAAATGAAGACCACTGGCATGCAACAACCCTGTCTCAACCCTATTTTCCAACACCATCTGCAATGTCTATCTGTGGCTAAAGTATTGGACTGTTCAGTCACTGAAGAACCCATTAAAACAATTTTTAAAAAAAGAGATGATCCTCAACCTTGAAGGATCACCGATGATCAGAATTTACATGAGTGTTGTATGTTATACAATGTTATGTGATTGAAACCATAGCCTCCTGCACAGCAACTCTTTGTTTTTTTATTTGGGGGACAAATATGAAGAGCGGATGAAGACAAAATCCTCCATGCTAACCTTGAGGTCATATTTAGGGTACCTGGGAAACCAAATCATTTCATGCACTCCCTTCAACAGCCTCTGGAAACCCCTTTATTAGTTTGTAGCTAGCCAGCTCTGTTCCAGTATGAGAACCTACTTAGTAACAGAGGAATGACAGAGGCATGCTAAGACAAAAACCTTACAGAGAAAGCCATAAGAAAGATTGGTCCACAGGATGCATGGGGCTGTGAAGTCAGTCTGTATAGAGATTCCAGTACAGCTAAGTTGTTTTTTCAGTCATATGCAGCAGGAGACAATTACACTTACGTGTTCATGGCTACTTTTATCTTCAGAACACATTTCTGCCTGCATTTATACAATATTCTGCTTTTGAAACAGAATAATGTAATCTAATGGCATCACCATGGAGCATGTTGAATTACATGTCAGATTTACTTGTGCATATTGTAACCACTTTCCTATAGACTGACTTGCATTTGTGAAAATAGTTGCCAAGACCAACATTGTTCAGTTTTAATTATTTATATTTTAAACTTACCAGCATAAATAAAACACACTTGTTTTTAAACCAGTCAGTTCTCTAAAAGCCACAGACATAATATTTTGCCATTGGAGGGTAAGTTTTGTGTCTTTAAACTTCCAGCCATGGCTTTCTTTGTAGTTACTGTTTGTCTTTTATTAGCGCTTCTGACTCAAATGACCGTAAACACAGAGATCTGGAGTAATCTCGTCTATGGTGAAAAACTATGATTATCTGTGACTACAGGCAGCCTGCACATCAGTCACTAGAACATGGTCTTTTTTGCTATGAAATGAAAAGAAACATCTCTGATGACAAAGAGAAAGCATCAATCATAGGTAGAGATGAAGATTTATGAAATGCTACCTTAAGAGTATTGGTTTCATAACCAATCCAACCCCACAGGACAAGGTATTAATTCGTACCCAGCATCCAACATCAATCAGCAATTCAGCCTTCCACAGAAAGCAACTGCAGTCCTCAGTGTAATAAACAGGCTGTACGATTTAAGAAGCTGCATTCTGAAAAGCCGTTGATGAAAAATTTATTTCTTTCATTTTTAATTTGTATGTTCTAAGAAACACAGACAAGAGAACCGTCTTTCTCCTTCCCATTCTTTCTCTCTGTCATTGAGGGGGACTCAGGACTGGCAGACCCCATTAAAAAAGTGACAGAACAAACCATCCCACCCACAAGGCTACAACAGATTAATATCTGAGGCCTTGTGATATGGGCTACATTGGAGCTGGCTTGTCTATGTGGCCTTTGAAATTGTGGAAAGGGATTATGGAGTCAGAAATGTATCCTGATTACTTGGGAAATGCTACCCTATATACTTTCTTCACCCCCTTCTTCACTGGGAGAAACTGGAAGAAATGGTGGTGGGGATTTGGCAGAGCCATGTCTTTGCCCTCTGTGTGCAACAAACACAGTTGGTTGGCCACAGCTTTCAGTGTAGGATAGCCCTTTGCCTTCCCTGAAGTGCAGACAGGCAGAATGCCTGCAGTGTTCCCACAAGTACCCCGTAGTCCTCGGTGAGACTAAGCTCCGCTATGCAACCCTAAGCAGTTAATTATCATCAATAATGTTAATGTTACTGTCTGGAAAAGGAACTTGTTTCTGTTCTTCTATAACTTAGAATTATCATTCCTTACTAACATGATGCTGCTTGTATTTATCATGTGTTCATTGCACACACTGGTGAAAGGGGGAAAAAAAAGCAGAGAATATTTGCCACATACTATATAAGCATATCTATCAATATAGATAGATAGATATCGATATATTTTATTTTTATATATATATATACACACACACACACACACACACACACACACACACACACACACAAGCTATTGGTTCTCACTTGAAAAAAAAAGAGGAGGGAGAAAAGCGATGAGTTTATTATATAGAAACTATTAAATAAAAACATTTCATGGCTTCTCTAGTGGAAAACAACCCTTAAAATTGTTTCCTGATATCCTGTAGGATGATTTACATGGAAATAAGCCAAGCTGGGAAAACTCATTTAAAGGGCACAAAGGCAGTGAATTCTTTTTTCTGTGATTGACAAGAGGTGGTTCTCTAGATCATCTCTCTACCAAAAGCCAGCTATTTGATGATGCATCTCAGAAAGCTGCTCGACTCCCAACAATAACTCATATGTTGATCTAGGAATTTTAACTCTTAATATTTTAGGGCAGAGCAATGGCTCAATGGATTTGTTCTTAGTTCTGGAATTAGACAGTTGAACTACCTGTCCTAGAGATAGGACTTAGACTTCTCTGTAGCGCCAACATATACTTCCTGTTTGATTTGGTGTTAGACCTAGATACTAAAGAGTCTAAACCAGCATGAGCATGTCATGGGGATTCCCATGATCATCACTGTCCATTCTCTTTCAACAGGGATAGTCTGAATGCTAGGGACAGCAAAGGAACACAAAATGCTTAACCAAGGCTTTTGGTGGTCTCCTAAGAGGCTCAGATTTGCTCAACGTCTTCATAGAGAACCATGGTTAATCTCCTCAGTCCTAGAGGGCATAGCATTTCTCTTGTGGGATCTCTGGAGAGAGGCCTTTCTGCCTTGAGCAGGCATATGGCTAACTACTTAATCTGGCAGGCAAGATTACCTTACACAACCCATATGAAAACAATGGGAGCAAATAAGTAGTGTTTTTGTCCTGCACAGCACCAGTCATTGAAGCAACACAGGCCTCTTAAAAAAAAAAAAAAAACCACACACCCACCGTGGGACATTCCCTGCTCTTCCTTTCATTTCTCTTTGATTTCAAGGATTCAACATTCTTTCATAGTCTAACAAGTGCAATTAAATTTTATTAATGATTGTGGTGACATATACACTCTAAAACTAGTGAAACCCACAAGATTGCATTGCTTAGAATTAGCAAAATGGAAGAGGCAGGGACAGGTCAATGAGAGGGCTACAGCACTCATATGGAAAAGTTGACTCTGGGTACAGGCAACTTACTCAAAAGAGAAAGAAACTGTTCATCTGCTAGGAGCTGCCAAACTTTGAAAGGAAAAAAAAAATTAAGAATCTGTTGCCAGAATCTCTAAGGGGAGGTTTTACATATAATTGCTGCCAAAATTTACTAGGCCTGCCACTGCTTTGGCTGACCAAGAAAGATACAGAGTGCTGTGTTGCTATTCAGAGCACCCGGAGGGCTTGTTGTGGCTGTTCCCTTGTAAGACTCTTAAGAAGAATGGACTCCAGAGAGTAAAGAGAGGCAGATAAAAACTCTGAAGCAGCATATACGGTATGTGAAGGAGATCTGCTGTCACATTCTGCTTTTTAATCAGTGGCTATTTTATGCCATACAAAAGGTTTAAATTGAAGGCCAGACATTATGGGTCAGTCTACCTTGTTACCAGTATCCTGAGGCAATGAATTAAGATGGGAGCCCCTTTGCCAAGTTGAGGTGTCCATTAAAGGCTAACAAAATGCCACAGCAACACATTTTTAAAGGGGTCCCAACTATAGCGTAACACAGACCTGGATACAGACCAGACCAAAAGAACGAACTTTGTTCTTATTGATCTACACATCTACTAGTCACACTGTAAATCCAAGGGGGCATTTCTGTGAACCTATGTGCACACAGCTCCTACTATATTTGTACCAATGAACCCCGCAGAGGTAGAGCTCTTCAGCAGGACTGAAATCACATAAAGCCTGCGGGACCCACTGCCATAATAGCATAATTGGGTAAACTTTGTTGAAAATGGGTTTGTCTGGGCAAAAACATCCAAAAACCAAAGCCACAGACTAGTAATTTTCAGGAAAACATTAAATCCCTCATCAGTTTGTCATAAATAGAATTCTAGCAATATAAGCAAGGGGCATTTTTTTAAAATAAAATGTTTTAAATATGCAATCAAGTGAGGGATAGAAAGAAGATTAGATGTGTATTATAATAGAAGTATTTTACATAGTTTAAAGCAAGATTGGATTTATTCTTTTAGAGGTAAAAATTCAGAATTCCGTATTATTTATAAATAGCAACTTTATTTTGGTAACATACAGGAATCTCTCTCATCAGGTGTGTGGGATCTAAGTCTGTTGTGTGTGGGAGCAGGACCAAAATGCAAGAAACAATGCAGAAGGGGATGGGAGGATAACACTGCGAGGTGGGATGGGAGCATGATTAAGAAAAAAAGATAGGCCAGAGCTGGGCTCTACGTTGGGGTTTGTAGACACTGAATATTTCAAAAGTTCCCCTGTTCATTCAAAACTTTCACAATCATTTTCCTTTTTGGACTAAAGCTTACCACGTTGGATTGAATGAGATACATTTCAAAGTGTGTACAAAGTTGACATGCTCAAGCAGTCTGGCCCCAGTTTGCATTCCTGAGCCTGTGCTGCAATACCAAGGTCACTCCTGAAACTTGACCCTTTCCAGCTCCATTCAACCATTCTTATTGCCAGATCTATCATACTCTCTTCATCTCCACAAACTATATACTGTTTTAATGGACCAAAAGGGCTGCATCTTTAAACCATCCCAGTTTAAAGCCATTGAGAAACCTCATCAAGATGCTAGCTAACATGTTAGCTGGAGCCTGAGCTAACACATAGTTTGTTAATAGGACTTCAAACCCGCTAGTCTGAGTTTTGACAGGGCTTATCAATTGTGTTAAGGTAGCACAAAACCACTCCCACCCGTTGGGTTTTCTCTCTCCCTCAGAAAGCACCTCCCATAACTTCTCATGCTCAAAATGCCTCATGGTCTCCCCAAGGTTTGGAACTCAGCAGAGCAGACAAGCAAACAGAGCAAGTTGACAGAATCAGGAAGCTAAAGCAGCCAATGATATGAGAAGTTTGACTATTTGATATACATTGGTTTAAGTGAGTTATGTTATCCCAAATGGTGGGAATAGGTTCAGTAGTCTCACACACACACACACACACACACACACACACACACACACACACACACACACAAAGTGATGAACATTTTTAAATGATTTATTAGTGATACTTTAAAATAAAGTAAACCTAGCAAATTCAATTGTCCTTCAAAGAGTTATTTCGCCAAAATTGGAGCTGAATCTCAATAATTAATATGCAAAATTCATGGCAATTCAAGTGTAAATCTCAACAGCCTGAACTATGGATTTGCTGCTGGCATTTCCATAATCACTGCCTTTTTGTATGCCCACATATACATTTAAATGCATCTGGCATTTATGAATATGTAATCCCAATCTTGCAAAACCTTGCATATTTGTGCTTGCCCTGCCACCTACTTTAAAGTCAATAGTTCTAAATTCCAGTCCAATGTCTTGACCACAAGACCACCCTTTCATATTCTATATATATTAGTGTTTTCTGCTACGAACAATAAATAGTGTATATAAATAGTTTTTTTAAAATGCATCAACATACTTTAAAATACACTGAAGTGGAGCCTTGAGTATCTCTCTGTTTATATGATAGGAAGTCTCATTAGCTGTTAGCACCACAGTAGAAAAACTTTGCTCCATTACAGAACAGTCCACTATGCCACAAACCGGAATTACATTCTAAATACTTAAAAAAATAAAAGCCACACACCAGTATTCCAGCAGCACTACTGCTTTAATAAATCAGGGTTTTTTACTCGCATATTGACGGTGAATTCTGTAATTCCCAAATAAATGGTGTCCCATTTTTTATTTTGTTTAGATTGTTATTGTTAGACTATAGGTTGAAACTCTTTTCTAACTATTTTATTCTAGAACCATCTTTGTAACTAAGATTGATTTCCCCTGTGGTTAGATAGTATCATACTTGTCCTGATCTGGAGGACATTTGACAAGAAACACTTACTCTTATCTCAGGCCCAAATATTTCAGAAGAACTTAAAAAGTTATTTTCTATATTCATCACCAACAACTGGAAATATGAACCAAAGTTGTTTTGGTTTCTTCTTCATTTGCAGATGAATGAATCTATACTGGAGGGAAAAAAAATTTATTTGAAGGTTTTTTTTAAAAAAAAAAAAAATCTATTAGTTGACTGCACAGTGGAGATTGTCATCTGTTGGAGGATTCACCTCTTATGAGTATAAATATTTGCATTATGAATCTAAAGCACCATGTAACCATATAGCAGTCTCAAAACAATCTCTCTTAACACCCCAATGAGCTCTTTGTAATTGCTGTCTGTTCTGTTAGCCAAGCACAGCATTTGAAATATTCAAGACCAGAACATTTGTTTTATTTTAATTGTGACTCTTAACAAAAGTGTCTATCTCAAATCCAACTAATCAGCATCACCTAGGAAACAGACATTTGGGCTATGATTTGGTACCCAGACCCTCAGGAAATAGAGAACCATCATGAGGCAATAGTTATGCTCGCCTTTGATCAAATGATAAGACCCTTGAGATTTTGTTGCCCACAAAAAAAAAAAAAAAAAAAAAAAAAAAAAGATTTTTTTACTTTATTTCCCTATTTTCACAAATAATCATTTGGAGGTATGTGTTTTGTAACCCAGTTGGGTAACTATTGGTCTCCTGTCAAAAGACAGGATACTGGGCTAGATGGACCTTTGGTCTGACCCAGCATGGCCATTCTTATGAGGTTTCCTGAGAGGAGACAGTACCATGGTATAGAGCTCGCTTCTGAACAGCTCATCAATACTAATATACAATTCATTCCATTGTGTGTGGTTAAGGAATGGGGTAGGGAAGCAATGTGAGAGGCTGCTGTTCTAACAGGGACTTAGTAAGAACAATAAGGTTGTATTTGTAGATTGAACTCATTCTGCAGCTCTGGAAAAAAGCTAAAAATGGAAGTGGTAACAAGAGGGAAAAGATTAAACCACTGTTGTATAAAGTTGAAACCACGCAATTATTTAATACTTTTTCCACTCTGCCAAACTATATAATTTCTTTGAAACTGATTTTTTTGCATAGGAAAAACATTAATTCCAAACTACAAGAATGAAGTTTCCTGCAAGAAAAACAATGTAAAAACTTGTTTTATATCAGTTTACAATGTTTCATTGTATCTTTTATTTAAAGATGTTCTGTCAATGTCAAGTTTAAATGAAATAGGTGTCTCCTTTCAATATATTTGAATTTTTTTAAAAAATTGATTCAAGTTTATTCATGATTTCCTCTTGGGGAAACTATAAAAAAAATACAGTACAGTTTAATATGGAATACATCAATAGAAATGTACACACACACTGATCCCAGCTTCATGTTCTGGCAGAATATTTGGAGTGTTTTTACTTTGAATCCTTCATTTCCCAATTTGCATACTGCATTAGTTCAAGTTTTTGTATATTATTTCGAATTTTTCTGAGTGTCTCTTATTTGCTTTTCCTAAGAAAAACAATGAAGGGGAAAGGTAGGGGGAAATGATTAAAGAGGTAAGGAACTCTAGATTTAAATACTTAGGGACAGATTTTCAACTAGAGTATAATGAAGTCATTCCATTAAAGCTAATGGAGCTATGCTAGCTCACACCCAAATACAATCCACCCCACAAAGTAAATATAGTGATAACAGAAGCCTAATTTATGCTAGGTTTCTAGAGAAATAAGTTTCCATACAATGCAGTTTAGTTGCTCATCAGAAGAGGTCAGTCCAAAATAGCAATAGTGTATTAAGTCTGATCTTGAACACACACACACAACTTTTCAGATAAGGAACTTATTAAACTCAACCCACATGTGTTTGCAGGACTGGAACCTTAGCTGGACTAAATCTGACAAATCCAATCATAGAACTTTTTAAATAAAGTTTTACATTGATAAAGCTAACAACCTTCTTCCACTCCCAAAATAACCCTTCTTCCACTCTTATTATTGTCTGCTTAGTATTATGTTGCCAGGAAAACAATTTGATCTCTTCAAATTACTTTTAACTCCCCTTCCCTCTCTCTGCATAAGATCCTTTCACAAATTCTACTCCTTACTTTAACTTCTCTGCCTTTCTTGTAACAGACTACTAGTGGAAATTGTATTTGTCAGCATGGCATTCCAAAAGGGGAAGTTTTCCATTGATCTGTGTTTGTGTGGAGTATGATTGTGCTATGGGGTTAGTCCTTTTCCTTTCAGAAGGTACAAAAATAGAAAATTCTCCTCTACTGCCTCAGCTATCAAGAATATTTCTCTTTTTAAACAAGATTTCCACTATCTTTAGACAATGAAACTCCACCTTACAAATCTTTTGGATCATCTTCATCTCCAAGAGAAGTGAAACTTTCCCATCACGTCCTAACGGATCTCATCAAAATGTGGTCCAATTTGTTACTTCTCTTGAATTAATTTCATGATGAAGAAAGCCTCAATAGACAACCCAGTAGCCTGTTTGAATACAATTTTCTCTACCATAGGAGATGTCAACTAATTTTCAGCACTTTGGCTTACATCACAGACTTTTCATGTCAGACTGACTTACTTCAGTTCTGAATTCAGCTAGTCCACCTAAGACTAAACCAGACAGTTTCACCTCATTACCAGAAAGAGAGACATCCGCATGTCTACTTCAATTGTCTTCTATCTATGGTAATGTTGTTTTTTCCATTCTTAAATGAACAAAAGAGCAAAGGGCACTAGCTTCTTCTCAGATGATTCTTTTGTGGGACAGGTAATGAATTTATAAAAATGTCTCATTTGAAGAGTGCTAAAAATTATATCAATAAGCAGAACAATCACTCTTGCCTTTCATCAAAGGTAACAGATAAGAAGAGCCTTTAGATTTTGTTGCCCACAAAAATAAGATGCTATGTTGCCTTTATTTCCCTACGTTTACAAATAATCAGACTATTTGGGGGAGTGTAATTCAGTTTGGGTAAATAGGAATGTATTTGGGCTCAAATTAGTGCATGTACACAGCAATGGCTCTCAGTACTGATACATTTCTCACTAGTTATAGTCTCAGATAAGTTTTTTTGCCATTCATGTTATCAGGACTCTTGGGCTGTGTCCAGACTCAGGGTTTTTTTTAAAAAAAACTTCACCTGCGTCTAGACTGCAGCCGCGTTCTTTTGAAATTAAATCGAAAGAACGCGGCATTTCTTTCGATGGCGGCAAACCTCATTTCACGAGGAAGAACGCCTTTTTTCGAAAGTGCTTTTTCGAAAAAAGGCGTTCTTGAATGCCAACAGGGCTTTTTAGAAAGAGAGCATCCAGACTCACTCACTGCTTTCTTTCGAAAAAGCGGCTTGCTTTTTCGAAAGTACTGCTTGCAGTCTAGATGCTTTTTTTCGAAAGAGGCTTTTTTGAAAGATACTTTCGAAAAAGCCTCTTTAGAAAGAGGCTTGCAGTCTAGACATAGCCTTGGAAGAATGAAGAAAGAAAGGACATATTGGTGACACTGCTTCTGGCCACGATTAGACTGTGCATATCAAACTTTTTGTTGCTAGCTATGGGGTTACTGATGATTTGTCTCTTCAATATGACTCTGTACCTTGTTCCTCATCTCTCCTCGGTGATGTACTATAGCTACCCACCACCATACCCTCAGTTCAGAAAGGGGTTTCTCTCTCTAATGTAATCAATTATCTTTGCTTTCTCTTCCTATACTGCAAGAATCTAAGGATGTGTCTACACTAGGAACATTATATCATATATGCTTGCAAGCCTAGTTTGCTTAAAGCAGGGTTAGATGACACAGTGCCTGTAAAGGTGCATCTACACTACACCTTTATTTCAAAATAACTAGCATTATTTTGAAATAACAATGAGAGGATCTACACAGCCATTCCGTTATTTCAAAATAGCTGACAGCTTATTCAGAAATCTATAAACCTCATTCTGCGAGAAACAACACCTATTCCAAAATAGCTATTTTGAAACAAGGCATGTGTAGACCCTCCACTGCTGCTATTTCAAAATAGCCCCTCACCAGAGCCATTCTAAGTTATTCCTCCCAACTGCCTCCTGGGGCTCTAAATCTATCTCAATTACATTAGGGAAGCCTGCTTTGGACTAATTTTGAGGCTTCCCTACATGCTATTTCAAAATAAGCTATTTTGGAATAACTGTTCCAGAATAGCTTATTTCAAAATAAGCATGCAGTGTAGACATACCCTCAATGTTCCTGAAGCTAATCTATGCTACGTCTGTAGAACCAGTATACTAAAGAACAGAAAAAAGTTGTGACTCCTTCAGGTAATGCTCACCTGTGAAGTTCCTATTTGCCTCTTGACTGACTAACAAAGTGACTGACTAAAGGCCCAAAGGAGAGTGTGGTTTCCTATGAACTTCCATACTGATGTCCTTTCTTCAGCTATTAGCTGTTAGCTTGAAGACAGCAAGGTTAAGCTGTGCCTGAATCTAAGAAACTGCTTAGTGAAATCAAATGGGAGCAATGGTTGACAGGACTGGGTATACCAAGGACATAGTAAAGGCCACTTTTTCATGGGGGCAGATGATGAACTCTTGCTAAAGTGCTGAATATCTATAGAGCAATTGGAAATGCTTGACTCCAAAACTCACTTCCCCCAATTGATCTGACATTGCCCACATTTAACCAACAAGAAATAGTGGAAAGACTCTGATTCCATGTGGTTTTGCCCAAATGAGTATGTAAGGATTTCTATAGTTTGGTAGATGTCTCCAGAGTGTATCTATCCAATTGTATTAGATTTTGTCCTATTACAGATGTGCTACCCATAAACATTTTGGAGAACATAACATAGAAGCATCACAGACTTAACTTTTGCTGCTTCCATCTAAAAAAAAAAAAGTCAAATAGGAAGTCTATTTCTGATAGTTAGGGCCAAATTCTTAGCTGGTACAAATCAGGACAGAACTACTGACTTCAACAGTTCTACACCAAATTTACACCAGCTCTATACGTGACCCTAAATGTTTTAGTTGAAAGACTTCAACTCAAATTTCTCTCAGCAACTGTGGGGGTTCAAGATCTGTTTCCCTCACCATGGAGGCTGATCCAGGAGGCTCTGTATGGTAGGGCTACCCCCAAGTTACACACTAAGCTCTGTGGCAACAACACTGGGAACTCTGGGAGTGTCATTGGTCCGGAGTTGTAACAGGACGTTTCCTGAGCCGATAGTTTAAGGGGTTTTGTGATATTCTTTAGTGGGGTCAGAGGACAGCATTTCAAATTTGGGGACAATTTGTATCAAATGAGCAGCACAGCTATGGCCCTACAATATGCCAACATCTTTATGGCTGACCTTGAACAATGTTGTCTCAGCTCTTGCTCCGTAGCATTTTTACTCTACTTACGCTACACTGATGACATTTTCATCATACGGACCCAGAGGAAGGAGACACTGGAAGAATTCCCCATAGGGATTTCAACAAGTTCCACCCCACGATCAACGTTAGCCCGGATCAGTCCACACAGGAGATCCACTTGTTTGACTCTACAGTACAATTACACAACAGCCACACTTCCATCACCTTATTCTAGAAACCTACTGACTGTTACACTTACCTACATGCCTGTAGCTTCCATCCATGACACATTTCCTAATCAATTGTTTATAGCTAGACCCTAAGCAACAACAGGATTTGCTCCAATCCCACACACAAAGATAAACACCTACAGGATCTACATCAAGCATTAAAACTGAAATACCCACCCAGAGAAGTGAAAAAAAGCAGATTGACATCAGCTTCTTCAAGATAGGCCCTACAAACAGCACAACAGAATTTCACTTGTCATCACCTACAACTCCCAATGGAAACCCTTCCAATGCATTTATAAACTAAATGACCCCTCACTCTCACAGGCCTTGCGAAACAGATGGATCCTTGCCCCCAACCTCAAATTCTTTCCAGAAATCATGCAACACACCTCCATCATACACATTCAGGAACCCACCCCTGCAATTAACTCCAGGGTCAACTGCCCACACATCTATGCAAGCGACATCATCACAGGACTTACTCACATACACCACCACACCAGAAGCTCATATAATTGCACATCCAATGTGATCTGTGCCAGCAATGCCCCTCTGCCATGTATATTGGCCAAACTGGATGGTCTCTCTGACAAAGGATTAATGGACACAAATCAGATATTCAAAAAAGTAACACACAGAAACCCATTGGGGAACATTTCAACTTGTCCGGGCACTCATTAACGGATCTCAAAACTTCCATATTATTACAAGCCAATTTCAAAAGCCAGCTTGAAAAGAAAGCTGCAGAGCTTAATTTCATTTACTTACAGTAGAGGTTTAAACAAAGACCCTAACTAGATTACCTGCTACATTCCACATCCTAATGACATAAAAAGGCCAAACACTGGGTACTTAAGAGTACTTACAACACTCTCTATCTCTAATTGACTATTTTCCCACTCTTTTCCTTTCCCTCCTCATCCCCTCTCTTTCTTTGCTGTTTATTTGGAAAGTGGACCCCTTACAACTCCATTCATCTGAAGAAGTGGCTTGTGGCTATGAAAGCTCTGATACTATCTACATTTGTTGTTAGTCTCTAAGGTGCTGAACATATTCATTGTTTTTAAAGTTTTTTCTATTACAAACTAATACAACTATCCCTCTGAAACTTTTGAGGTGACAAAACATACGATCTTGGAGTGGTAATGGATTCTCTTTCCATAAGTGGCTCCTGTTATCTTACGCAGGCAAAGGACTGGGAACCATCTTCTGTAGATAGTTCCAAATTCTCAATCAATATCACCTTGGCCACTACACCTTTTGTGCAGGAAGATAATCAAATAATTCAGAATACCAGTATGTAAGAAGTCCAAGAAATCTTGGACACAAATGGATGCTGATTGGCTGTTGGGTGGCCTGAGGACCTTACAGTGTGACCTTTATGTCACAAAGCGTCTTTGTAAGAATGATATTGTGGGGTTCCTCATACACTCGGTTTCCCTGATTTCCATCTCAAACGTTCCCAGTTTGCAAACAAAAACCATGTTTGCTTGTTTTCTTAACTGCCAGTTATGCAAACTCAACCGGAGTTCTAGCACTTAACCTGGGTTCTATCTTGTGCCTAGAGTTATCGGTATGACCTGTGAAAATTCACTGACCATAGGGTTGCACAAGTGTCCCTCAGAGTCTAATCTGGCTAGCAGAACTTTTATTACTGGCTGTGATTAATCAAATAGATAGAGCCCAGCTTGACTGTGAGAGCACAGGGGGAGTTTATATGTCTGGCTATAAGGAAAAGAAAATGAGTGTTTGTACTTGCAAATTGAGCAAATCTGATATGGAAAACAGTGCGATACAGGGACCATGGGATCCTGTGATATCATTTTTTAAATGTTGCTCCAAGACAGAACAACCCCTGCCCCCCACTCAAAAATAGAACAAAAAATGTGTTTGGTTGCAATAGCCTATTTGCATCCCATGATTATTAAATAGTACCTGTATTCTCAAAGGGCCACTTTTCAGATAAAATGTACAGATGGGTTTATTTATCTACAACTCTTTCTCTATGTAATACCACTTTGTGGAGTACTATGCGGCATTACAATCCCTTCATTTTAAATTTGTCCTCTCTCTGGTACTGGAATATTGTTGACTAGTTTAATTCTCTACAGTTTATTGATACAAGGATTTATACACCCACACAAGGAAATTGAGTCATAGTCTAAAAATTAAGGGAGATCTCCAGGGAATGTTTTAAGTTTTCTAATAGCAAACATCTGCCGTTCCATCAAATGAACTGTTATCTTAACTGATAGCTGCTGCACATTAATTTCGGAAGGGAAAATTTCCCCATGGAAATACATTGCAAATATCTGATAAGAGAACATTTAATTTACTTAATGTATGAATTTTGAAAACCAACAACAGCAAGGATTTTTAGGGCCTTTGGATTTGGAAGGCTACTGCCCCCATCCAACCCCAAAGATTTCAGGAATCTGAACTGAAAGATCCACCTCTCCTAATATGAAAATAAGCCATGCTGTCACTGGTTGGATACCTAGGAGCTACTCAGTAGAAGCCACAGACAAACCATACGAGGGGCAATGAATTTTAGAACTATATTCTCACACTGACTCCATGTTGAAGGTCAAAAGCAGGGGTCAGGATGATGCTACAGTACCTCTGTAGCTCTACATGAGCCAGAATGTCAGGGTAGAAGCATCTTCTGTGTATGACTCTTCTATTGAGGCATCTACATGGTACCAAATATGCATGCGATTGTGCTTTCCAGATGGCACGCCCCACTTTTCAGGTAAAGTGGGGGAAATCAGCAGAATCATGTTCCCATACAATTCCATCAACTATCAAGTCAAATTCACTTAAAATAGGCACAGATTAGGTAGTATTAAGTAGTCCTTTGATTTATAAACCACCCATTGAGCACACTGAATGTAGTAGAATTCTGCTACTGTGAGAATGGAAAAATAGGCTGATTTTACTTAATTGTTCTTTACTATAACTTTCACCCTATGACTTTAAACATATGCTCTTTTTTGAAAATAGTCATTAACCTTTCACATGATGTATAACTAGCTTTATCATGCTGGAAAAAAAATTCCACTTCGAGTTCTGAAAAGAAGACCCATTGGGAGAGACACAAATGGTAAACCATACCAAAGGACACAAAAAGGCCCATAAAACATCAGTAGGGTTATAAAGGTCTATGGATTTTAATTGCTGTGTGCCATTGGGCCTTTACAAAGCAATCAAGCAGGCAATCTCCAAAGACAGCCCTGCCATAATACATTTAACAATAGAGTTCTCACCCCATCAGCAGACTAGGGTTTATGAAGGTCCCAATAGCAATTAATGACCTTGTATGCTGAGAGAAAAAGACAAAATTACTTAAATTGGCTGCCCGTTTTTGATGCGTAACTTAAGTGAAGGAAGCATAGTTTCAGCAGAAGGAATGCAAAAGTTTTGATAAAGTAGACAAAGACTTTTCTTCTTGTTACTAATGTTGTTTGTGAACATTTTAAAAAAAAGGCACAGAAATCTGCTGTCCTAGTGCTAAATGTAGGATATTAGGGCTGCGTATAGTCACCCAAAATAAAATTTTATTGGCAGTAGGGGAGGGGAGAAGGATTTAACTATTGTGTAACAATACAATATTCCAGACAGACTTGTAGTGAAGCAGAATAAAGTTCTCTATCCTAATGACATGTAAGTTGCTTTCAAACAGTGAACATACTCAGCAACAGCAGATGGTTATGAGGAGAAGATAGTTAGTTCTATGGAATTATAAATTGAAACTGTCTTGTTTCCTCCTCATTGCATAAACTGTACAATTCTGCTGGTAGAGCCCTAACTACAGGGTTAGGGGTTAGCATTCAGGAGACTAACAAATGCACAAAGGTACCCATTGCACTATGAAGATGAGCCAATCATGTAATTAAAGCAAGAATTGAAGAGAGGAAATTTAAAATGAAAATAGAAGACCTTGGGAACTTTAATACAGTACAGAATTCTAAGGGATACTTCCACACTAGAATTTTCTAAGTGACAGTGACATCACAGAGGAACTTATTGATTTTTTCCCCTGAAGTGGATAGAACATTCAATTTCTAAATGAGGCACTAGATCCACCTGTGCTAGCAGGGTTTGCAAAAAAAAAAAATATATATATAAGCAATTAAAGAATTTACCTATTCAGCTACAGGTGACTCCTTTTTCTAAGCAGAAGGTGAACACAGAATGGCTATGTCTACACGCACGGCTTCTTGAGCAAGTATGGCTGTTCTTGCGCAAGAATCCACAGAGCGTCCACACTGCCCTCCTGCTCTTGTGCAAGAAGATTAACAGTACAGCGTGGTAAGAGGGGGTTTTGCGCAAGAGCTATGCTATTTTTTAAACAAGTGTAAGCCCTCTTGCGTAAGAGCTCTTGAGCAAGAGGACAGTGTGGACGCTGGGCAGGGATTTCTTGTGCAAGAAAGCCCTATGGCAAAATGGCCATCAGAGCTTTCTTGCGCAAGAGAGCGTCCACACTGCCATGGGCACTCTTGCGCAAAAGCACAGCTCGCACATGGCAGTGCGGACGTTTTCTTGCGCAAGACTTCTTGCGCAAGAAGCCGCCAATATAGACATAGCCAATCTGTTTTGAGGAACTATTGTACATTGCAAAGAATCAAGTCTCAGGATGTGACCCATTAAAATTATGATCTAGTCCTTGTTTTATGAACTCAGTTTGATCAAGCTCGAATACATAAAGAAATCTAATTATTCTGCTGCTGTGGAATTACTGTGACAGTGTATTTAAGGATGGGTGACCCCTGTGTAAAGAAGAGGAATTTTCCCAAATCCTAAATTCAGATGCTTCACTGTGGCAAAAACAGCGATACATTCCAATGCTATTTCTGTGTTCAGTTTACAAAAACTTCACTTGTGTAAAGATTATATCCTCAGCATCAAGCTGGCAGCATTCCAACTAGAGACTTCATTCTTTCCAGTTTGGCTGGGAATTTCACATGCTCTGCCCATTCAGCTAAGTTTCCACTTTCCCTTTGCAAATGGGAGTCAAACAGTAAGAGGAAAACAGGAAGTTTATATATTATGGTGTATGTAATTAATATACAAAGCTCACAGAAAAATTGACCAGGGAATATGTAGAAACCAATGACATTTTACTTTTATTTTTCCTAGTACAAAAAAGAAAACAGACTAGCTTTGTTACCAAATCACATTCTATTTTAAAAATTTGACCAGCCTAATTTGATTACAGTCTACATAATTTCTCTTCCTCAGTCTTTATAAAGCAAAAGTTGTATTTCCAATTAAGTCAGGTACAGCTAATAAAGAACTTGTTTAAAGTCTGTTCAGGATCTTAAGTTTATATGTGCATTCTCCCTTCTCCCAGTCTCACTTCCTTCCTCTCTGCCAGCAACAAAGTGAGAGTCGAAGTAAAGTCTAGCTAGATTTTAAACACTCCTCAAATTTTACTTTATTAAAAGTTAACAAAACACACTGCACAAAACTGTTTTCCTGAATGTATTTCACCAACCTCTACACTGTTAACTGAGCCCATATAAGCAAATTTTGCGGTGGAAATGGAACTAACTGGGCTAGAGTTGCATAAGCAGGGAAATTCAGTCTTAATTCACTGAACTGAAGCAATAAGTAACAGGCCTCATTGAAAAGAGGAGGTTCAAGGAAGTGACCTTTCACATAGCCTTCTATCTCTTCGTAACAAGTCTCATGATCTCAGCTCCATTTTAGAATAATGAAGAACTGGGAAGAATCATTCTTGCTTTTGCTCCCTCAGCTTCAGAATGTTATTTAGTAGAATCCTTGACACACTGAAGAAATTAACAGTGTAGGTGACTTTTCTTGTAATCAGGTGGAGAACTTACATTTCTCATGTCTACTAAAAATATACCAAATAAAGTATGTTCATTAACACCAACTGAGGACCAAAAAAGACTAAAAGAATTAAAGATCCATTAACATATGTGACAGTGGGCCCATTTCTATGGAGTACTGAGAACCCTGGGGTCACCTACCCATCAATGACTCGTGATCATACTGGTCAGGATTGCACACTAACATAGTAAGTTACTATACACAGTTTGCCAGATATTTATTACAAGGCAAAATAAATGTTAAATGCCAAAATTTAGAGCAAGGCAAGTAGCCTCTTATATAAAGCTGAAACACTAGATTACTTCTCACATTTGTTAAGAATAAATATCACCAATTTGCAATTGAACAGGTTGGATAGAGGAGTCTCTTATGATTAATAAGCTAAATATCTTTCTGTCAATAAAATAGTTGATTGGAGAAAGCATAGAGACAGAAAACACTGTCCACATGCAATTGAAATGCATGCTGAAGGGGGGAAAAAGTATGGAGAGTTACGAGAGATTGAAATGATGATACAGCATCATTCAATTGTTTGAGGAGGGAAGGGCATTTAAAGAATAACTTTCAGAGTGGATTGAATTGGAAATAAAAATGCATTGCCCTTTTTCACAAAAAACAGTAAACGGCTTTCGAAGTCATTAAGAATCCAAGTGGAATACAGAAATATTCACCTAAAATCTTATGAAAATGTGATGTATACTCTTTCACATATCTTTAAAAGTCTGTCATCAAGAGATTAATACATTCAATAGCAGAGTTGGACTGAAATATTTGTCAGTCATATTTGTAACAATTGACTGATATTTCTGGGCTCCAACCAGGGGAGCGGATAACCATGCCAGGCCTCTCGGCAAAGTGGGGGATGGGGCCGAGCACTGCTCCTGGAAAGGAGAGGCCTTTGGCAGAAAGGGTGGAGCCGGGGCAGCCAGTTCAGTGCCGCACCCTACTCCTCAGCACTGCCTGGAGCACATGGCATGGCACTGTCAGTGATTTAAAGGGCCCACAGCTTGGGCACCCCCCACACTAGTTGGGAGCTCTACATATGTACAGCCATACCGGATCAGACTAAAGGTCCACGTAGCCCAGTATCCTGTCTGCCAACAGTGGCCAATACCAGATGCCCCAGAGGGAGGGAACACAACAGGTAATCACCACATGATCCCTCTCCTATCCCCCATTGCCAGACAAACAGAGGCTAGAAACACCATTCCTACCCATCCTGGCTAGTAGCCATCGGCAGATCGAACCTCCATGAATCTATCTAGCTCTTTTTTGAACCCAGTTAAAGTCTTAGCCTTAACCACATCCTCTGGCAAGGAGTTCCACAGGTTGACTGTGCGCTAAGTGAAGAAACACTTCCTTTTATTTGTTTTAAACTTTCTGCCTATTAATTTCATTTGGTGACTCTTTGTTCTTATATTATGGGAATAAGTAAATAACTTTTCCTTATCCACTTTTTCCAAACCAGTCATGATTTTATAGACCTCTATCATATCGCCCCTTAGTCTCCTCTTTTCTAAGCTGAAAAGTCCAAGTCTTTTTAATCTCTCTTGATATGAGACCCCCACCCCCAACTGGCAGGCCTGGCCTCAATATAGAAGAATGCTTATGTAAGTGTTTAATTTTCCCTATACAATTTAGTGTAGTTCTTATTCCTGTATTTTCATCACTGCAATATCTGAGCACTGTCCACCAGTGCAGCAATGATGTGCCCATCTTCTATGTGTGGTTTCCCTCCCACCCCCCGCCCATCCCGTCCCAAGGAAAGAATCATGTGGGCCGTGTCTTGGTAGGTTTGTAGGCGGGGAGAGTTTGCATGCAAGAGTCTTGCTTAGTGGTATTTTTAATGGACATGTTGCCATGTGTCTGTTAGTAAAGGCTAGGTCAAATAAATGTGCCTTGCACTTAAAGAGGAAGATGATATTCGTGATAGTTCATAGTTTCTGTGGAAGTTCATTACCAGTGCCCTAGACAGCTCTGTCTTCCACACAAACAAGTTTAACCTACAGAAAGTTCCATTGTGTCTGAGGAATGAAGTGGTCAGCCACTCTCTTCATGCCAGAGCAGTGGTAATAATTTGGATATCCTGGGCTCATGTATCCAGGGTAGAGAGAGACACACTGAATTTAACTCAACACTCGGGGAGAAGAGACACAGAATGGAACAGGGGTTTGATGTGAAGTTAATGGCTAATGTTTCATGCCATGGTGCATTGCTGTAAACCAGACAGCATGTGTCAAAATCATGCAGAACCAGGGCCAGGTCATCATCTGCCAGGATGGACTGTAATCTCTTTTGGAGCCAGACAGAATAGGAAACATCACTTATAGGTAGAGATTGAACCTTTTTGTTCCAGCAATAGCTCCAGGGCAGGACCATGTCTGAGTGGCCAGGAAGAGGGAGCCCCACAGTCAGTGACAAAGCCCAGCATGCAGGAGGGGAGCCTGACTGGGTCTGCTGATAGACCCCAGGAGAGCCAAAAGTCAGTCAGCAGAGATGCTGGAACTGACCTCAGCAAACTCCTGTGTTTGGGACCTGTCAGGTGCAGAGAGTTCTGGACCAGGTTGTGAGAGTCAAGCCCGCTGAATTGGGGGTGGGGAGAAAAGACGGCAACTGCCCAAGGGCCCATTGTTTCAAAAGGGTATGAGACTTGCAGCTGCTGCCGCTGCTACAACAGCAGCAATAGCAGCCAGAGCCCCAGGTGGCACTAAGGGCTGTCGAGGGGAGGGGAGTACAGTATAGTCCTGGTGGTGCTGAGGGCTGGTTTCCCCAACCCCACCTCTTCTGCTTACGGCCCCATCCCTGCTGGGAGCATGGAGCTGGTCCCCACTCCACTTTGTCCAGGGGGTTCAGCAATTCTGTCATCCCCTTTTGCTAGGAGTTCAGAATCATCACGGAATAAAATATAGGACTCATAAGCAGTAAAGTAATGTGATTGAGCCAAGACTGTTCCACTGAAATCCAAGTTAAGTACATGGTTAAATGCTCTGTTGGGATGGAATGTTAGTTTGAAAAAATTATAAATACAATCACATTCTTGAAAATCATGTTTTTATCCCCATACCCTCCTCATGTGTGTTATCTATTAGGTTCAAACCCTGCAAGCATGTATGCACATGAATTCAGTGAGAATGATCATGTCTTATCAAAATGCTTACATAATTGCTTACCTAACTCAAGGCTATGGAATGTAATTTCTTTAGGCCAGGGATCATGTTTTCCTATATGTTTCAACAGTAGCCAGCACACCATGGTGCTACTAAAATACTACTAGTACTCACTTGACCTCTATGATAACATATGAGAACCAGCAGCACAGGTAAAGGCACAAAGAAATCAATATTTTGGGGGACATCACTCTGACTACCACAGGATAAGTAGGGAGGATTCTGCCACAGTTCTATGGTGATTTTGGTTTGCACCCTTTAGGAAGAACCAATACCTTGTTTTATAAAAACTACTCATCACCACCACATAACCACAAGAATTCCTTCAGGCATCATACAAGAAGGACAGTTTTATTTTTTAGCTGGTTGCCCAAACAAGTCCATGAGATACACTGAACCTCATTTATCTAAATTACAATGACCCTCTTGCTAGTTTATCATTTTTCAAAATGAAATCACTTTGTGGAAGGAATGCCAAAGTCCTAGTTACCAATCCTAAAACAAACCACCACTACATCCACAAGCCACACCTACAAATAAAGAACTCTGGGAGCAAGTTTCTCCAAAATACATCATTTCCAAAACTGTACATTTAAAGATAAACGTTCAAAACCAAGCGATTCTGCACAAAGTTATCTGCAAATGTGAACCCCCGTAGGTGTATGTGCATACCAAGTAAAGCAGCACACAAATGATTACTTACATATTCAGATCCACTTTTTGCCTATTGGTTGCCAGGAGAATTTAAAGTGTTGATTTTGATCTATAAAGCCTCAAGGTTTGTGGCATGCTTACTCAAAAGACCACTTATCTTACTGGGCCATGTTGCTGTAGTGAGTCAGGCAGAGATCTAGCATAGTACTTCCACCACTGACACCCCTCTCCCACCCATCCTAGGATACAGCATTGAAGGTGTTCCTCCCCTGTAGTCCAGCATTCTTTCCACTTTACTATTTTCAGCTTTCATGCCCTGGCCCGCTGACTCATTGCCTTTCACACTTGTTGCCTTCCAGGGTACCAGAGTCCCCTTCTCAGCCTGTGTCACCCTTTACCCCTCTCAGTCCTAGATCATCTATTTCCTCTGCTGGGAAAAAGTTAAGGGAACCTAAGCCTACCCATCCTCCCTCTGCTCTGGGTTCCAGTCCAGGGACCCTGAGTTAGGCACTTATGGGCTACTCCTTCCAATCGCTTTCCATTTCCCTAGACTGCTCCTAACTTTTCTGATTTTTTTAGCATCTCTTCCCCAGAGAGCAGATTCCTCTTCTTAACTCTGTGGTTCAGTTACCACATACAGCTCCTTCTCCATCGGGCTGGGCTTCATAGAGCTACTCCACCTTTCCTTTAAGCAGGAGTTCTCAGTCCTTTCTCTTAGAGCCATGCTTCACCTGTATCAGTTACTCCATGCCTGCTTGAGACAGCAGCTCCCCCACCTCCCCATCTACAGCTGAGTTCTCATTCAGGGCAGCTGCATACCCTCAGCTAGTTCTTCTCCAATCAGCCCTTTCTCATTTATACTTTCCTGCTGCTTGTATATACCCACTATGCAAGAAAGGTAACATAAGTTGGTCCCTTTCCCCAGCTCCTCTCCTTTCCCTATGGTAAGAGGAGAGCTTCACCCCACTGTGTCATTTTGAGGCTCTGCCTAGATCAATAAGAGTGTGTGTAACCACCTGTCCTGCAGCTGTGGGTGACTTAACAGCTATGCTGTTGTGGCTCACAGATCTGACACCAACAGCTACCATTAAGCATGCAGGTCACACCATGGCTTCTACCCCCTAGTGACTGTTTGAAGAATGATCCCCACACTTCCCAACTCCTGAAAATCCCCATAATTCCATGCCCTGTAATGTCCAGTCCTAGCTTGGAATAATTCCAGGTGTTACTAAGATTTCTACTCCTTTAAAGAGACAGACACAGCAACTTGTTTTCTTGACTGGAGTTCACAATATCTTCAACCAACTGGAGTTGGTTTAGGCAAAAAGTAAAACAAATTTATTCAAACAAAGATTTTAAATGAGTCTGAGTATAAGGAATTTATAAGGGTTACAAACAAGAAAAAGAAAACAATGTGCTTTCTAACAGATAAGATCCAACTTAACCAGCTACAGTTCCCATTCAAGGTTGTTTCCTCCCCAATCTTCCTTTCCAGCAATAGCTGGCTAGTTTTTAGGATCCCATCCAAGACACTGATTTTATTGTTTCTTCAGATGAAAACTAAGGCATGTATTCGCCATCCCTCTCTTCATTGACCTTGCTTCAGGAGACCTAAAGGCTTCTGTGGAGCAGCAGTCTACTAAGATTGTTAAGTGATCATCTTTTTTCTACTTGTTTTCCTGATGGCTTTGTTAGCCTGGTATGCAAATATGCTTTCCTTTGTCTTTGGTCACACCTTTATCAATTCACATGGGAGATGCATTCAGTCTAGTGAAATCACAATCCTGTATCTGGAAACAGCTGTTTATCAGCTCCCCATGCCTGGTTTAAACACATTTTGATCATAATTCCACCACTTTTGTATAGTCTGTGGTGGGTTGAGTGTACATACCACACAAAACAATATTAATGAGCCACATGAGCTATTAATTTTCTAATGACATACCACCTCACACATTTTGGATACAGATTGTAACAAAATCAGGTTGGAATACATTGAAGTGACCAGGCCAGCTGAAACTCACTGCTAGATACCAGGGAACCCCTTGTTTTCTGGCACAAGAATGCTCTTAGGGACTCCCCCAGCCACCGTGCAGCACTCCTGGACTGATACCAGTAAAGTGTGTGATTTCTCTCTCCAAAGTATTACATATTCTCAGGACTGCTTCTCATCTACCCCTATCTCCTATTTGCCAGGTCACACCTCCCCAATACTTAAAAGGCCAAGGCCAAGGTTATGGCTGACCTCCTAGACTTTATTATCCTTAAAGGACACCCTAACACTGTCAGAGACCTCCTTGGCTAAAACAGAAGAGTTCTCTTCATAGGACATTTCTTATGAGAGATCTTTGACTCTAGCATTCCTTCTCCTACAAATTGGACTGAAAAGTAAAGTTATGCTCAAAGTACACTACCAACCCCTGCTGTTTATGAGGGAAGACAATAGTAGCAGAAAACATCTGCTCTGAAGTACAATAGGGGAATTAATTTGCTCAGTTGCTCTGGTTTTATTAATTGCTTTACATGATCCATAATCTTTCTGTATTATTGTGGCTTTGTGACATTTTTTTAATTGATATCAGGGCACTTATCGGAGATACTTGTTGCAATTTGGACAATTAATAAATAAATAGACTAATTAACTTTATATGTAGGTATGTTTAACTAATTTTGAACATGAAATTGTAACAATTCAACAAGCAATTATTAGTGTATTACCCCTTCTGGGCTTCCAGACAAACTTTGATTAATTCTGCCCAAAGATTTTGCCTGTTTGACTCTGCTGTTCACAGAAAATAAATAAGGCAATAATACATTGTGTAATGGCAAAACTAAAGGGTAACAAAAAAGACACAGAAATTGTTCCCATAGCCAAATCCATAATTCTATAAATTAGGGCTACGTCTACACTGGCATGATTTTGCACAAGAACTCTTTTGCGGAAGAGTTCTTGTACAAAAATGCTTCCAGAAGAGAGTGTCTACGCTGCCATGTGCCTTGGAAAAGAGATGTGCTTTTGCACAAGAGCATCCATGCCAGTGTAGATGCTCACTTGCGCAAGAAAGCTCTGATGGCCATTTTAACCATAGGGCTTTCTTGCGCAATAAATTCATGTTGCCTGTCTACACTGGCCTCTTGCACAAGAACAGTTGCACAAGAAGGCTTATTCCTGAGGGGGAGTATCATAGTTCTTGTGCAAGAAGCCCTGATTTCATACATTAGAATATCAGTGTTCTTGCACAAGAATTCGCAGCCAGTGTAGACAGACAGCATGTTTTTGCGCAAAAGCAGTTGCTTTTGCGCAAGATCGCACCAATGTAGAGACAGCCTAGTAGAGTGGCATATCTTACAAGTTGCTCATAGAATTTGCCAGAAACTTTTTAACAAATGATTTTTTAAAAATATGGTGGTTTGTCAAAGTCAAAACATTTCAAAGAGACCTAATGGTTTTGAGGAAGTTTGAAGTGCACTCAGAGGGGCTCCTGCACTCATCACTTGGTGGTCAGGGAACTGGTATGAGAGACCCAGGTTTAAGTTGCTGCTTTTGCTAGAATCAGAGTGATATTGGAGGACAACCTCTGCTCTGAGCAAGGTAGATCAGTGACTGAACCTGGATCTTCTAAACTTTCAATACCATAACCACCAGGCTACACACACAACTCAATCTTCCCAAATTGAGTTTGTGTCTGAAAAAGAATATTTCAATACAATACCATTTTTGCATAAAGTTCATAAGGTTTGTGTTTTCCCCCCCAGTGCAAAATTTCAAACCTCAAAAGTTCTTATAATGGAATTGCAGTCTTTCAGTCAGCTCTAGCTGCTAGCTAGTTCTCTTGTACTGTTCGGGGGCCCACAAAAATGGCATTTGTAGATGAGCAATTCTTCAAAAAGGCAGCTTTGATTAAAAAAAAAATCCCACAATTCTGAACAGGTAAAAAGATAGGAAGCAAGCTTTTTAAAAGCACCTAAGTTACTTAAGAGCTCAAGTCCTAAATGCTTTAGGTTCTTTTGAAAATTTTGTCCCAGAGCCTTATCTTGCACCAATTGTAATAAATCATAAAACTCACATTCAGATTTGGATCCAGGAGCAAGTTTTTACACAGAACCTCTTCTAACAGGAGAGGCCAAACTTACTGACCCTCTGAGTCACATAAAACAATCTCCAGAAGTTTGTGAGCTGGGGTGCACCTGCTGGGGATTGAGGCTTCAGACCAATGGCAGACACCTGTAAGAGCCCAGGGCTTCAGCCTTGTGGGCCAGGTGATGGGGCTAGGGCATCTGCTTTGTGAGGAGGTAGGTCAGGGTTTTAACCCCAAACCCTGGCAGATGTGCCTTATTGGACTTCAGCCCCAAAACCCATATCCCCGCTGAGCAGAAGAGACAATGCAGCAGGGTGCCTGGAGTCATATGCCCTCTAGATTTTTGCCAGGATTTGCTGGCCTTGCTTGGTCACAAGGTGCTGCTGGGCCCTCTTATGGCACAGCAGCTGCTGGAGCTGCCACCATGGCAGGGGCAGCAGCAGACAGCTGGTAACAGTAGAGAAAGCAGCTGCTTTTGTTGCCATCTCTCCCCACAGAAGCAAAAGCCCCTCCCCTATATCTCCCAGCTGTTTACCACTGACTCGCAATGCAGAGCTAATATTTGGATTTGAAGGGAGAAGCCAATGAGGATAGGAGGAGGATGAGTCTGACTTATGCTGTTGGGAGGCAAATTTGTAGATTATGCTCTCTCCTCTTCTTTGCAAGCACTAGTCATCTCCAGCAAGCCCCTAGCCCTACTACTCCACTGCTGGACAGTGGCTCTGAGCTCCCTCCTATCCTAAAGTGGTAGGCAGAAAATGTGGTGGTTTGGGATCGGGGGCTCCGTGAGCTACACTTTAACTGTAAAAGAGCCACCTATAGCTTGTGAGCCGCAATTTGGCAACCCCTGCTCTCTAACTATATTGGTTTAGACACCAATATAGTTAAAGTAGTACAACTCTTCCCTCCTCCCCCGCCCCCCCCCTCCCCCCCACCAGTGTGGACACAGTTGCAATGGAATACAGAATTGCATTGACATACTTTATTCAGATTGGTTTTAATATTGTGGCTTTGAAATATGTCACCTTTCAAAGTTTCTCCTTGTCTATGTTTAGATCACAGCAACTCAGGCTATTTCACACTATAGTCATTCTGCTTCACAGTGCGAGAATTGTACACAATGTTAGATTTTCAGCACAAGCTTCTCAGAGTAATTCATGCTGAGAAAATAATTCCAAGGATACAACCATTTCTGACAATCTGTGTTGTGTTGCCAATCTCAAATACCAAACCACTTGTATTCTGAGCTTTCTTCCATTGTTCACATATTATTCAGATAATTACGATGAAAGTTCAGAGTATCAGAGTAGCCATTTATTTCAGTTTTTTCATGTGAACTAGCAAATTTTAAGTAATCCATTTTATGAGAAGAAATGACAGTTCTTTGACTATGTTAGAACAACTGGTCAAGTGTAGCATCAAACTTTGCAAAAGGTTTACAGGCAGGACCCTGATTATAATTTGAATAAATATTTGCTGGAAGCAACAATCTTGCCAAAAAAATTGTAACAAATGTGGGAGCAGTTCTGTCTATCAACATATTCCACTTTGTTATAAAGTAAATGCACAAAAAGGCTCAAGAAATTCCTCTGTTGTGACTGACAGCCTTAGTGCTGGAGAATATAGTTCTCAGCTACATAGATTCACCTTGCTTAGCCTGAGGCATCTTGTTTAGATGAGTTACCTTCTGAAAGATCATTTTTCAGTTTTGTTTTCAACTTGTTACTGTTGCCTAATTGTCCTTTTGATACCTTTGCATTTAATAACGTGGAGGGTTCAGTCTCCTTTTCTTCCCCGTTTTCTTCCCATGTTTCTATGCACTTATTTTTGGAGAGAGGGTTGGTTTTGGGTGTTTTGCGGGGGTTGGGGTGGGTTTTTTGGTCTACTAGGCTGTTACATGTCATGTAGTTTATGATATTTTTTTCTTCACAAAAATTTTCATGCAGTTTCAAAACATACACTCTGAATACATTGTCGATATAAAATTACTTACTTTTATTTTTTGCTTAATATCCTACAGTTTACATGTGTATAATCTAGAGTCTAGTATAGTCTTTCTTTCCAGGCACAGAATATCTTTTTTTCCCATTGCCATGTTCTTTTTAGATACCCTGATATTTTCCTGCTCTATTCTCCTATATCTTCAGGCTCTAATTTCTTTCCATAACAAGCTCATACCTTCCCTCCTTAACACAAAAGCTACCAGCTCAGAGTCTGAATAATTCACTTTTCTCAGATCCCACTTTCAGTAAGGCTGCTTACTGATATATTGACTAACTTTTAAAATTGCTATAACATTTTTTGAACTCAAGAATAGTTTAGGTGAGCTATAGGAAAATATTCTGAGAAATCTTGCTTCCATCTTATATACCGATAAAAATACAGAACTGTAGTCTTGGAAAAGTATATAGAGTTATCTAAGTTAGCAATATAGAAGCTATTTTTTAAGAATGTGTCATTATAAGCAGCCATTAACCATATGTAATTTATAAATTGGGCAATATTATATTGTTTATTTTTATGAATCAAATAATGTAATACTTTTTTAGAAATAAAATATTCCTAGACATTATTGTACCAATAAGGTAAATAAGAATGTATGAAAAAATATACCTTGGATGCTCAATATTAAATATGTTTAGATTTACACCTAAAGTACGATTAAAATCTCTTTACTTCACACTTAAATGTTTGTCTTAAATTTGGAAGGTAAATTTAATCTCTTCATCAACCAGTTTAATTTTTCATAATATTTTTCTTGGTCAAAGATTCAATAATGTTGGCAGAGGAAACAGTCAAAGCCAAGAGCCTTTGGAATTTTTGCTTGATATTTGACTGAGGGTTTGATCCTTTAATTGCTAGATAATGACAGTGACTCCAAAATTCTGTATTGCCAAGAGGCAATGAATCATAGAATCATAGAATACTAGGACTTGAAGGGACCTCGAGAGGTCACCGAGTCCAGCCCCTTGCCCCCATGGCAGGATCAAATACTGTCTAGACCATCCCTGATAGACATTTATCTAACCTACCCTTAAATATCTCCAGAGATGGAGATTCCACAACCTCCCTGGGCAATTTATTCCAGTGTTTGACTACCCTGATAGTTAAGAACTTTTTCCTAATTTCCAACCTAAAATGGTTCTTCCCTTAAGGGATTCGTAGGCAATAAGCACACAAATTGGGTGAAGATTTAAAGATTTTACTAAGCAAAATATTAAGGTAAAGTACAATGCTTAATATCAGAGTAAAGTACAATGCTTATTAAGCAAATCTTAGAATAAAATACAGTATTTATTAAGAAAGTATAATGCTTATTAAGCCTAAGCCTATCTTAAAGTAAAATGCAATGCTTATGCCCCTTCTGCTGCCCAGGAACCCCCTGGAGAAGGACAGCGGGCGGATCTCAGTGGCCAGTGCGTAGCACCTTCCATGGCTTCGGTCTACGCCGAGGTTCTAATGTTAGAAATATCCCTGGCACTTATATACTATTGGATCTACATTACTCACACTGATTGTTTTGAGAACCTGGCAAAATTGCTAATACATCGAATATTTTCCCAGGCCAAATAATTAGTTTTAGCAGGTGGTAAACATTCAACATAGATAGCTATGTGATCTTCCCAAGCACTCCTGTTCTCCCGTACCAGGTGGATGGCCTTGGGATCTGTGCCAGAACTTGTTGAAAGTAAACAGTGTATTTCTACACTGACATCTTAAGCAAACAGCTTACTCCTTGAGAATAATAAGAGAATAATAAGAAGCAAAAAGCACAAATGGCTGCTTAGGGCATCCAGGCCTGTAAGAAAATGCAGGCACAAAAGGAACGATTGTGGTACACCACCTAATTTCCTCGATCTCACAATCATCTTCTGTATTTCCACTACAACTTCACACACATACGGACAACAGGTTAAGGATAGGGGCACTCATTAAATATAAAAAGTAACAGAAAATTAGCTGTTCAGCTTACTCTTCTTAGTTCTATTCACCACCACAAGAAAGGCTCATAGAATTCTTAAGTTCCACCAGTCTTTCTGAAGTCACTTTTCCAAGTCCTCAGATTCCACTTCTCACAAACATCCCTAAACTAGGAGTTGAAGGCCAGAGAGTAGGGGACATGGGTTTTATGTGCTACAGCAGTACTCTAGGGCAGTGGCTCTCAAACTTTTTGGGCTCAGGAGCCCTTTACATATGTACAAATTTATACAGAGCCCCAATGGTCCAATGATTGTATGTGTTGTACCTATCGATATTGATCTTTGAAAAAGCTATGATCTTTGAAAAATCATGGCAGACAGGGGAGATTCCAGAAGACTGGAAAAGGGCAAATATTGTACCCATCTATAAAAAGGGGAATAAGAACAACCCAGGAAACTACAGACCGGTCAGTTTAACGTCTGTCCCAGGGAAGATAATGGAGCAGGTAATTAAGGAAATCATATGCAAACACTTGGAAGGTAATAAAGTGATAGGGAATAGCCAGCATGGGTTTATGAAGAACAAGTCATGCCAAACTAATCTGATAGCTTTCTTTGATAAGATAACAAGCCTTGTGGATAAGGGAGAAGCGGTGGATGTCATATACCTAGACTTTAGTAAGGCATTTGATACGGTCTCGCATGATATTCTTATTGATAAACTAGGCAAATATAACTTAGATAGGGCCACGATAAGGTGGGTGCATAATTGGCTGGATAACCGTAGTCAGAGAGTTGTTGTTAACGGTTCTAAATCCTGCTGGAAAGGGATAGCAAGTGGAGTTCCTCAAGGGTCTGTTTTGGGACCCATACTGTTCAATATTTTCATCAATTATGTAGATATTGGGATAGAGAGTACGCTTATTAAGTTTGCAGATGATACCAAACTGGGTGGGGTTGCGACTTCTTTGGAGGATAGGGACATAATTCAAAATGACCTTAGCAAGTTAGAGAAATGGTCAGAGGTAAACAGGATGAGGTTTAATAAAGAGAAATGCAAAGTGCTCCACTTAGGAAGGAACAATCAGTTCCATACATACAAGATGGGAAGCGACTGTCTAGGAAGGAGCATGGCGGAAAGAGATCTAGGGGTCATAGTGGACCACAAGTTGAACATGAGTCAACAGTGTGATGCTGTTGCAAAAAAAGCAAATATGATTTTAGGTTGTATCAACAGGTGTGTTGTAAGGAAAACTCGTGAAGTCATTCTGCCTCTCTACTCTGCACTAGTTAGGCCTCAGCTGGAGTACTGTGTCCAGTTCTGGGCGCCACATTTCAAGAAAGATGTGGAGAAATTGGAAAGGGTACAGAGAAGAGCGACAAGAATGATTAAAGGTTTAGAGAACATGACCTATGAAGCCAGGCTTCATGAACTGGGCTTGTTTAGTTTGGAAAAAAGAAGATTAAGGGGGGACATGATAGCGGTTTTCAAATAACTAAAAGGGTGTCACAAGGAGGAAGGAGAAAATTTGTTCCTCTTGGTTTCTGAGGACAGGACAAGGAGTAATGGGCTTAAAGTGCAGCAGGGGAGGTTTAGATTGGACATTAGGAAAAAATTCCTAACTGTCAGGGTGGTCAAATATTGGAATAAATTGCCAAGGGAGGTGGTAGAATCTCCCTCTCTGGAGATATTTAAGAACAGGTTAGATAGACATCTGTCAGGGATGGTGTAGGTGGAGCTTGGTCCTGCCTTGAGGGCGGGGGGCTGGACTCGATGACCTCTTGAGGTCCCTTCCAGTCCTATTATTCTATGATTCTATGATTCTATGATTTCCAGTTTGTCAACCTCACAGAGCCCTTGGAAATGTCTTGCGGAGCCCTGAGGCTCTGTGGAGCACAGTTTGAGAAACATTGCTCTAGGGGAATAAGTTGGTAGATATTGTTCTGGGGGAGTGTGTGTGTTGCATAGGGCTGTACATATGTAAGGGCAAGGCAGGGCTCTTTGGAAAAGAGGCTAAGAGAGAGCTGCAATGGGTGGGAAGCGAGACTGTGAAGTTGGATGGAAAATAGAATGCCCATGCCTATACCACAAGTACCAGCAGCATGACCATTGAAACTTGGTTCATCACAGAGTCACAAATGTACCAGATAGAGCTTATGACATGAAAAAGCAATCAAATATTGAAGGTATATAGTGCTTTCATCCCCTTACAAATGAGATCTGGAGATGGACCAACCAGACTCCAATGTTTTGCCAAGTGACCCAACATCAACTCAATGGATGGCTTGGAGTCCATACAAGCCTACAAGCTCTATGGGTATGTCTACACTACAAAGTTAATTCAAAATAACAGCAATTATTTTGAATTAACTTCAATAGCGTCTACATATGCAAACCTCTATTTCGAATTTAATTCAAAATAGCGGAGCACTTATTTCAAATTTGGTAAACCTCATTCTATGAGGAATAACACCAAATTTGAAATAGCTATTTCTAATTAAGTGCTGTGTAGACACTTAATTTGAAATAGGGGGCCTCCAACCCTTTGCAGTTTCCCCTGGTGGCCACTCTGGGAACAACCAGGAAAACTCTTCTCCTCTCCCCCAGCCCTGGGGCCTTTAAAGGGGTAGAGTCTGGCCACTGAGCACGTGCCAGAGCCAGGGCTGCCAGCAGCCGCAGACCCTCATCCAGTGACTGCACAATGGCAGACAATAGCAGCCAGCCATCCCCTGCCCAGTCCCCCAGCACTGAGGGGAAAGCCAGGGGCTGTAGATGGCGTGCGCCCACCTGGACTGGTGCGGAGATCATGGACCTCCTTGAGGTGTGGGGGGAATCTCCCAATGTCCATGATCGCCACACCAGTTGGAGGAATGCCACCATCTATGGCCGCATAGTGGCCACCATGGCCCGCAAGGGACACATGCGCACCCAGGAGCAGGTGCACCTGAAAGTTAAGGAGCTGCGGCAGGCGTACACCAGGGCCACCAGGGGCGACGCTGCAGCAGGGGCTGCCACCTGCCCCTACTTCCCCGTTCTTGACCGAATCATGGAGACTGGGGCAGTTGAGCCAGCTCAGGGAGCAGCAAACCAGGAGCTGAGGGCCCTGATCCAGGTGCAGCAGAGGGGCCGCCACCAGCTGTCCCAGCACCGGGGTCGACAGGGTTGTCCAGGTAGGCCATATCAGATAAGTGCCAGCACTGTCCCCTACCTGGGAGAGGAGGCGGGGAGGGAGACCAGGGCCATGCCTCCCACGGATCACGCAGCCACCTGTGCACTTGCAAGCACGTGCCGTGCCACCCTTGGGCAGGTGGCTCCAACTGCGTGACACACAGGGTCCACGGCCTGATAGCCACACATGTGTGTGAAGAGACCAGACACGTTCCCGACCTTGGGGTGGAACACAGCAGAATGCCCTCCCTTCACATGCCCCCTCTACATAGGGGCAGGGAACATCTCCCCTCCACCCTGGCCACACTATACACAGCACAGGGGCACGGGTATGGTCTCGGGGAAGCTCCCACTCCTGGGCAGAGCCAGACATGGCCTCTGTGTAAGCACATCAGCTCTGATGGTGCAGGGCATGGTCGCCCTCACCTCGTTGGGGGGGGCTGGGCATCATCCACTGTGTCCCCAGGGAGAACTGACCACTTCTCTTCTTTCTCTACAACCGCACCAGTGGCTCATGCAGGGCGCACTACCCCACCTGGGACATGCTCCTGCACCCTTGGCCTTAGCAGGACCACCACCACGTGGCAGAGGTACAGAGAGAAGCACCTGCAGGCCCTGCAAGTGCTCACCCGGACCATGGAGCAGCGGGTGCAGGATGACTGGGAGTTCCAGCAGGACCTGCTTGCCCAGGGTCATGCCATCTGTCACCATCTGCAGGCCCTGGTGCAGAGTGTGCTGTCCCATGCCAATCCTGCGCCTGCTGCTCCCCCAGCTACTGTTCCTCCTCCCACTCTTACCCCCTCCACCTTTTCCTCCGCAACCTCCAGACCCTCCTCCTCAATCTCCATGCCCCCTACCTCAACCTCCACACCCTCCTCCCCACCCCCCGGGAATGCTGAGTCCCCCTCCCCCACGGTGCTGGGAGGCAGTTGGCCTGGCGAGATCCCCACCCCTGAGTGCTGAGTTTCCCCTCCCCCTTCTTCCCCTTGCTTCCCCCTTCCAGCTCCCTCCTCCAAGTTTTCCCCTTCCCCTCTCCCCTGCCTCCTTTCCCCAATCTCCCCAGAGGTTCATCCCCCCCTCAGCTGTGTTAAATAAAGACAGTTTCTATTTTTGAAAATACGTGTATTTTGTTTGACATCAGGAAGGAGGGGCTAGGGAAGGGTAAGTGGAAGGATGAGAGGGAGGAATGGGGCACAAGCCCCCAGTGGGGCAGACCGGGGAGACTGTTAGCGCTCCTCAGGATGTAAGCTCTCTCCAGGGCCCCCAGGATCCTGACATCCCCTCGATGGTCCTCCCAGATGGCAGCCTGCAGACAGTGTAGCCAGGCTGCTGGCAACATGTCCACGAGATGCAGCACAATCCCCAGGGGTAGGTTGGGTTCCATGTTGCAGAGTGCTGTGGTGTCCTGAGTGAGGGCAAGCAGAGCACTTCGAGACACAAATGCTTTGCTGTCCCTCAGCAAGGTGGACCAGCAAGAAGAGAAACCTGAGAACTGTCCGTCCAGGATGGGAGTTGGGTCCCTTTAAGCACAGACCTCAGATAGTGTGAGACAGCAGCCCCACACACTAGGTTTGACCCTGATGCCCTGCTGGCACTGGTTCCGGCCAGCCTTACCTTTGATTCAGGGTCCACTCAATGTGGCTGTGCTATTTCAAATTAGAAAAACGCTATTTCGATTTAGTTTTTGTGTCTTGATGTGTTATTTCGAATTAGCTTAATTCGAATTAACTAATTCAAAATAAGTTAATTCGAAATAGCACTGTAGTCTATACATACCCTCAGTGTTCAACAAAAGTGGTTCAACAAAAGTTGTGTAGAGAAGCTTTTGTGGATAGCCTTCCACATGCTGTGGAAATTACATAAGCTTGCTTGCCTCAGCCTTAATATAGGGCAGGCCATAACATTGGCATGCGACTGTGCTCTCTGCAAATGGGTAATCTAAAGTGTATACTCCAAACGTGCCACAAACAGGAAAATCAATGAATGAACGGTAAAGTATATTTTTGTTCACTCTCCATGACTCAAGAATACTGAAGTAATTTCTCTTGGTCTTTCCAACAAAAGCAGCAATTGCTTCTACCAATTCTGCCATGAGCCCTTTAGGTCCAACAGCGAATATTTCAGATTGTGAAGAAAGAATGAAAAAGATATGCTATAATGGAAAGCCCTTGTGTAAATGTACTACTATGTTTGTAATAGCCCATGAGAAAAATATAATTCTTTGTCTCTCAAAGATGTTAAAAATCAATTTTTTTTCTTTTGTACAACATTTATGCTGATTTTTAAATTAAGCATTTTGGATTTTTTGAAATTCATTACATGCTTAATTCCATTTTAAAATTCTATTTTAATCAAATACTTACGAATTCTAACTTTTATCTATCAAAATCACTGGCAAGTATGAATGATAAAATTCAGATATAAAATCCAAAATGTTAATTTATATAATAATTCACCTGTTTTTTTTTAATTCCATAAACTGTGGTAAATTTGTGAAGTTCTGAAGAATTACAATAAAAATGTAACCATTTGTCAGTACAGTTTCAATAAATCACATCATTACTAAGAAGTTAGCCAAAGGAATCCTTAAACTTTTTCCTGCCTCTGGAAATTTCCACTACATGCATCTGACGAAGTGGGTCTTTGCCCACAAAAGCTTATGCTCCTACACTTCAGTTAGTCTATAAGGTGCCACAGGACTCCTCGTCGCTTTTGCATATTATATAACATATTCAATAAAACAATTAATAAAGAATGACTGGTCAGACTTGTATTTTTCCTAATAAATTATTGGGAATTGAATGTTGTGACACAGTAAGTTACCGGGAAAGAAATAAGATCTGTTTTCACCTTTCTTATTATTCTGTTGTCAGAGACATTGATGATAATTGTCCAGGTAAAATAGATGCAAACAAAGGGATGGTTTGGCATTTGATTCTGCTCTCACTGAATTCAGTTATAGTTTTGTTGTTGTTTTCAGTGGATGCAGGATCAGGGCTTGGGATAAATTTACTAGTATGATTTATTTAAGCCCCAATATTGCAAATGTCTCTGTGCCAGAGAAGTTACTTTGAAATCAGTTGGGCTGGTTAGGCGGCAAGAATCTGTCAGTGGGCACTGAGTTGTAGGCTGGGGCCTTACAAAGTAAGTTCTGTCACATGAGATTTCAAAAGGATATTTGCAAAAAGATTTTAGATTTAGCCAATGGACTCATGGTTATAGGTCAAACCCAAGTGAATATTTGATAATGGATTTCCATCCACCCTATAGCCAGGTAAAATAATTATTTTACATGTGCTAAGACATGTATTACTGTATATGGATGTAAGACAATAGTATTAATTAATTTAAAAAATTACTTATTTGTATACAATGGAAGAAATACATTAAACGTACTTGGTATCTAATTATGTAGATTCAGTTGCATAATTCAGGCTATACATAGCCCATTGCTAAATCCACAGTATTGATTCATCCCTTATTCCTCTATTTTAGAAACATAAACACACACCCCTGTGAAATTCTCTATTCTTGTTTTTGTTTGTTTGTGAAGATGGAAAAAGAAAGAACAGACTTCATTTAGGATATGTCTAAACTGTAACGCTATTTCGGGATACTGGAGTAAGTAACCTCATTCTACGAGGAGTAAGGGACATTTCAGAATAGTGCTTTATTTCAAAATTTGGTGCTATGTAGCTAGCACCAAATGACAAAATACGCTATTTTGAAATAGCATCAAAGTAAGATACACTATTTGCGTAGCGCAAATTGCGAGTCTTTTTTCGAGTTACGGGCTGTGTAGATGCACTCTTAATGCTCAGTCATGAGAGGCACTCAATTGGCATCCCTAGAGAAAGTGAAATCCTCTGTTTGTTCAGAGCACAAGTACAACAAGAGGAAGCCTTAACTCCTTGACTCCACAAGGTGTTTGACTTGGAGGGATGAGAATCCAGCTCAATCTCCACTACCCAATTTTTAGCCTCTCTGCTTATACTGCCTGCCAAAAGAGAACCTAGCTGTCATGATGTTTTTTGTGCTGTCGGCTCCTGACTACTAAGGGCCAGAGCCCACTGAAGTCGATGGAAAAATGGCAATCACTAATTCTTAGGCCTCATCAAACAGCTGCCAAATCATTTCAATTTTCACACATACAGATATCTTTCAAAATTACATGGCCTAACACTGTAAAAATGATAGAGAACAATATGAGCCTGTCAACTATTTAAGAAAGAGCATTGATTATTGGTGTGATTGTTTTCTGCTGTTGCTATTAAAAACCAGGCATATTCTATTATTTTGGTACCTGCCAACAGATTTGTTTTACTAGATAAGATTTACAGGCTAAAAATGTGATGCCTGTTTGGTCCACATACTTTTTACATATTGTGGAAAATGCTAAAATTCATAAGATGATGTAATTACATGTCCTCCAATGCTTTCATTATTCTCCTAATTCCTACACAATGTAGGCATGGTCAAAGGGAGTACACAGCAGGCTGCAGCTTGTTTGCTTTATGTCATACAGTGGGATAAAATTGTACAACGGTGTGCAAAAATTCTACCATTTTCATTTATTTAACTCTCAACAATTAAACGTACATACCCCACTAACTCCTCATTGAGGAGGCTCTTTGATGGGCAGACCATAGTTCATGATTGAATCAATACCTGTGATAAAGAGCAAAATATGTAAATAGACAGTTCAACAATTTTCTTCCGACAACTGATCAAAATATACCTGCAGGAATCTGCATCCATATTAGCCACTGGTTTCCAACACAACTGTTAGAATGTAAAAAATTCAATTTGTATTAGGAACTAAAATAAACCTTTAAACCAAATGTGATGCATCATGTTGACATAACAAATGTGGACATTAATTAAAGAGCAGCAGAATCCAGCAGAGAAGTTTGCCCTCCATCTGCTTGACCTGAGGTAATAACAATGTTCCTTTAACAAGAACTGACAGATTTTCTTGTGTTTGTCTTGAATCAGTGAAGTCGCCACCCTTGGTATGAATAACTATAACCATATGTGTGACATCACACACAACAGACAGGCCACAATTAACTACTCTTTTATTTTGCTTTGTTCCTTTTCATTTATTTTCCTTCTTCTAGGATACGTAGGATCTCTGTCTTTTTGTATCATTTACATTGGATGCTATGACATTAGGTCTGGGGTCAGATCTAGCCCCCCTCTCCACATCTCCCTTCTTAAAGGTCTAAGCTGTTCAGCCTATGAGTTTTGGGTTGGACTCATGGTTAATTTGCATATTTGTGTTTTATTGGCCAGGTCCGAGAAACCTGGTACAGATTGTAAATTATACTTTGTTTCTCCTATCAAATCCCGTAGACCATAGGGATCATTCACCCCAACTCTTCCTGTCTCCACCTCATTGGCTTTTCTGATGCAGAGGGAGCAATTTTTAAACTTTAAGCACCTCCATGGTGGGAACCATTGAGGAGATAGGGCACTTGACACACTGTTCCTACACTCATTGGACTCAGTGGGAACATTGAAATTGACTTTAGTTGTGTAAGATCTGGAGCCAAATAGGTTTTTAGATGCACTGAGATTTAGTCTTCTGGAAGCTAAGGTAAACTTATTAAGTGCAGAGAATATGTTATTACACACTTGCATGAAGAGAGGGTTCTTAGGACCTCATTCTCAGTTAAACTATGACCCACTTCCATTATTTTGTCTGTGTAAAAAGGTCCTTAACATGTTTAAATGTCATTTACAGACACCTCAAGGGCTCCCTTTATCAGCCTCAGAGCTGTATAATGGAGCCTTAGTGTTAATGAGAACTAGGCCCTCAATATTCAAGATGAATATAGCCAAAGGGAATTAGGAAATCCAACAAATATAAATACATAACTACCCCGTGTTCAACATAAATATTCTAGCATTTCACTATTGTTTAAGTATAAAAAAAATGCAACAGCTCCACTACCGTAGTTAAATAAAAGTGTGGTGCAAACATAACCAAAAGCAAGAAATATAAGAATGCAGCCTTATCCCACTTCTATTATTCTTCTTATTACCAATCTAGATGGAAAATCAAGAATGCATTAGTGTTAATACTTTATCTATTCCATATGAAGTATGTAATATTTACTTGTACATTAGATACTTGTAGTGTCTAATAAACCACAAATTTATGGTATCTTCCAGAACTCAAAAGAAACTATTTAAAATTGTTCACATACTCATTAGATACTCAGGAAAGCTGTTTTCTCCTCTGTCTCGTTATGCACTAAACATCAAATGAGTTCCACTAGAAATAAGCAACCAAGAGGTTATTTGCTTTGTCACAATACAGTATGCAATGCCTTCCCAATAAGAGAATTAATTCTCTTGGTCAATTTTAAAAAAGCTGTACAGTTATTTGCTTTTATTTCTTGTGGAATTGTGGTTTCACTGTAATAAATAACATTCCTTCTAATTATCTAAGTTCCTCGAGCTGCCTTTGTTGACCCATAGGATGAAAGAGCAGTCTCACAGTTCATGATCATAAATCCAAAGATGACAAACAAAATTCATGAGAAAGTCTTGAACTCAAGGCACACATATATGAAAGCAGGCAGATGATGTGTAAGACATTTTAAAGCATTTATTATTAAACTTCTTACTGCTTTTCTTCTCGCTCCTAATCACCACATCAAGGACAATGATTTAAGCAACACCCAGGCTACATCTACACCCAGGCTGTCCTCTCTTGAGCAAGAAAATATGCAAATAAGGCAAAGCGATGAATATCGCCATGCCTCATTTGCATACTTAATGAGCCGCCATTTTTGCACAAGGGGCTATTGCACAAAAAGGAGCTATCTACACAGCTCCTTTTTGTGAAAAAATCCCCTCTTGCGCAAGAGCCATTCTTCCTGAAAAAAAGCGTCAGAACAGCTCTCACGCAAGAGGGTTTTTTTGCTCAAAAAAGAGCCGTGTAGATGGCTCCTTTTTGCACAAAATCCCCTTGCGCAAAAATGGTGGCTCATTAAGTATGCAAATGAGGTGCAGTGATATTCACCGCTTGCCTCATTTGCATATTTTCTTGCGCAAGAAAGGGCAGTGTAGACGTAGCCCCAGAGTGTTAGGGAGCCTGAATACTGCTGACTTTCCCTCATAATCATGGTACAACTGCATATGTATATAAAAGCCATCCTCTAGAGGGCAGGAATCACAGTGAAAGAAGTTTAAGACCTCACTCACCGTGGAGGTTCCTAATTCACTGTGATTGAGCTACAGTCCTATAAACAAACATAGCATAGTCCTCCTTGTTATATTGCAATAGGAAGTGAATACCATATTAAACCTCTGGGTATTGTGAACATAACATTTTTCCTTTAATGATAACTCAAAAGATAATTTTTTTTTTGCTACTTAATGCATTTCAGGAATTCTTTATGTTAGTTTCATGTTAGAGCTTTGTACGGAAAATGTCCTCTCTCTCTTCCTCAGTCTTTCATTTCCCTGTGCCTTTTTGGAGTGAAAAAGAATTAAAATGGGCACGCAAACTTTCATATTGCTCTGCTTGCACTCAACATTGCTATTAGTGTCCTTAACTCTTCCTGAGAGCTTATTAGGCTTTCTCTTCTTCCAGTATAAATTATTAAATCTTTAGACAATTTCTTGGAAGCAAAAGAGAAATAGTATCCCACTTCTGCGTGTTTTGGTACAACATAACATAGGAAATTAAAACATTCTTTTTGTTGCTGGAATTGGCTGAGGAATAGACAGCCTTTTTCTCCGTCTGGATCTCTAATGTCAATATGAGTTAAAATGTTCTCTCCCTCTCCCTGCTTGCTGCTGTTTTTGCCTGTCTCCTTATAAAGATTATGCTTATGCTGGTAAATGAAGAAAGGAATTAGTGATGCTCCTCTCATTTCCTGTCTTCCCACAGATGGTGATAAATTCAAATTCAGACTCCATTAAACCTGAGTAGAGAAACCCAGCAGGTGGCTACACTAATGGAAAATCCTAGCTTTGGAATAATGGGAATTACAACCGACAGCTCTTCTACACCACAAAAAAGATGATGTATTCCTATTGACAGTATTGCATTTGAGTCCAGAAGGCTGATCTGATAGTTCAGGCCTGGCACGAGGGAAACTAAAAGCCCCATGGGTATTTTTCTTGGCCACACCACTGTAATTTTTGTCATCTGAACCTTCTATTACAATTCATTGTACAAATCTCATAAGTTGGAGAGGGAAAAAGATGTTCTTCATTTGGCCTACAGGCATACATTTGTTCTTTCTTCTTGGTTTAAAGGACAAATAAAGGTTGACACACAACAGCATTTCCAGCCACTTCTGTATTTTTAATGCTGACATTCTTGGCCCAAGTGCTTTTAGTGTTTCCAGACAAGCCCATCTGAGAGAGTTTGTGTTAAAAAGATGCATAGATTGCCCTGGAGGTGTAATGCCTGATGTTCTGCTATAATTTCTGCTGGAATACTGTATTTGTGTGAGTATTTTTTCCCTCTGGACTTTTTTTTTCAAATATAGGTAGAGTATTTGCAGCAGAGATATTCAGTCAAAAATGATTTGAAAAAGCATTGGGGCACTCCAATATTTAGAATCTTATATCTGAGCTATTCTTTGGAGTTTCATAAAATATAGGAAAATGTTATCATTTATTCACATTTTTGTACTCTCTGGCAGACATTCGTATACACCACTTCCCGATAATTTCTCTTATTATGTTTTTGTAACTGTTTTAACACTCATCTAATAATATAGGAACACATTCCTTCAGAATAAAAAACAAAAGGGTTTTATTCACACTCTCTCTTACAATTTTGTAAATTGTAAGAAATTTTGTAAGACTCTGTCCAAGGAACGCATAGTACTAATAATTAAAAAATCTTTACAAACTAATAATTACAACAGAACATAAAATTAATGCTCTGAAACACACACTGTGGATACATTTAAATTCTTTTCCTCCAGTAATTATTCAGGTGTAGTCCTGTAAAGTAGTAAGGAAAGTTTTCTGTCCTGACCTAAATATTCCTACCATATACTACTTAAAAAATTTAATGACATTTATAACATTTATTATTTATAGGAAATAAATAAATTAAGGTCACAGCATAGAGAATTTCAGATGACATTATAACGCTATTTCCAATCACATTTGATTTTTCCTATAATGTAGGCTATGATTATACATGTAAACAAATTTCTGTATAGAAATGTTCATAATCTATTAATGTGATTTTAAATGATTTAATATATTGTTTTTAATATCATAAAAGGGAGTTTGCTTTGCTTTCATCTGCTCTTTTAAGAACATATCAAAATAGCTTTTTGGTTTGGTTTTATTTATTTTGATAAAGTCAAGCATTTAATTTTGCTTATGTATTTTCTGACTGAGAAATTGGATAAGACAATATCCAAGTACAAAATTTCTCTGCTTATTTAGTGCTTACTACAGTCCTTCTTTACTACCTAAGCTACTACCTTTTTACATTTTCACTCACGATGAATAGTTCCCATCTTTTATTTTTGCCAATAAACAGTATTTTCTTTCAATTCCTTTTCTCTTTAGTTTGAGTTTAGTTATTTTTCAGCTGAAAAGGAGGTTGCATGTGAAAAATGTGCCTCAAATCTTGTTTTTGTAGCTGATATTTTATCAATAGCCTTAGCCACACCTGAAATTAACATATATTGCTTCTATATAACACTGATTTGGTGGCTTAACAAGAAGAAACATATATTAATAACAATCAGTTACATAACATTATGTAAGGAATCAAAGATCAACACTTTTCTTTAACACTCCAAATAAAAACACACATGCATAATGGAATCCGGGTTGGAAAAAACCCTCAGCTGAGACCTCTTCAATTTTATTAAATACAATTTAAAAAAATACCCTCAGTTTATTTTTAAGTAAAGTATGTAGTGAAACAGCTATTGTTACTCTGTCCAGGGAGCATGGGTTTCTCAACACTATTTTCACAAAGAAATATTTATCCACCTGTCTCTTAGGATACAAGTAGTCTGGGACAAAAGCATAGCAATGCACTCTTTTTAGAAAAAAGAAATAGGGAGTGTACATTCTATATATCTGAAAGTACATTATTCTTTTGTGGGATCTTGTTTGTCAATGATTAAATATGTCTGGCTGTAGTGAAGATAAGCCAAATGGCAATGCTTGTATTCTGATATAAAAGTCTTATCAAAAGTAGCTATCATTCATATTCCCATATTAGTTATATATCCTATTATGATGTCTCACTATATCTTGGCTTAGACAAAGTGTTGTCTGATAAACAGACTTAATGCATAAATGTCTACTGGGAGCAAGCAGCAGCAGAACATGGACAGATGTTTGGCTCTCTTCAGAGCTCATCAGCATAGTTCAACTGCTTTATCTGTCAGCTAGGTTCAGCCCCAAGTCCAGATTCAGAGAAGCTCAGCCGTTTGAGATTACGATAGTGATGAATAGAGTTGAATGAATAATTTTTCAACAAATAATTTATTCAGAAAATGTAACTACTATTCTTCTTATAGAATTTCTCATGAGACGATCAAGATTTCCTCAAATTCATTATTTGTATTTGCTCAAACCTGTCTTTCAGAAGATATAATAGTATGGATCCACCAGAATAGATAAAATTCAAGATGTGTTCTTCCGCTGAGATTGGTCAGATAAATCACATGGCATTAATTACGTTAGCATGTGAGATGAGTAGGAAAATACTTATGAGGCGAAGTCTTGTGTCTACTTGCTTGCAGAAATTTAGAATTCAGTTGTCATGTGTACTTGTGCATTTTGCTTTGGGGGATAGGAAGAGGTAGGATTGAGGCCATGGGGCAGGAATGCGGGTTAACTTTTTTGCTGCTCCACAATGTTTCAATAAACAGCCTCACTCACAAGCAAGGGGCTTGGGAGCAGCTCCTGGTTGTACATTCAGAGTGATAGTGCATGAGAACAAGAGATAGGAGCAGTAGATACTAGGACAGACATTGGGTCTTCACTCCTGTGTCTGAACATTCCCTCCAGCCTCGCTATCAATGGATACCAGGAAAATTGGGAGGATTTTCACACAGGGTTTTCCACATCCCAGAGCCTCATCTTTGGCAATATTGTTTTATAGAAAGGGGTGATAGGAGCTGAAATGGAAAATAGCCCAGGTCATCCAACCCCTGGATCTATCCATGCTACACATGATGCATAGATCCCTGCTGTTAGAGTTGGTTAAATTATTAATTGTTAGTGATTTATCTGATGAACTGGGACATTTTTCATTGAATAAATTATTCAGAAATATTCATTTGATCAGCTTTGTATAACATGCTGTGATTAATTTATTTTTCTCTATTATCAAATAGAAGTGATTATGACACAATCTGAATTAAGGCCCCCATTATGGTACATGGTCTACAACAGTGTTTCTGAAAGTGTTCTGTGAAATCACTTTCAGCAACATATTAACTGGCTGCACTGGTTTGTTTATTTACTGGCGCCGCGGCTCCCATTGGCTCTGTTTCATCCTTTGCAGCCAAGGGGAGCCGCAGGAAGCGGTAGCCCAGCCCATGCCACTTCCCACGGCTTCCCATCATTGCAAAGGACGAAACAGAGCCAATGGGAGCTGTGAGGCTCCATGGCCACGGCACCAGTAAATAAACTACCCGGGGAGGCCAGTTAATGTGTTTCTGAGAGTGATTTTGCAGAACACTTTCAGAAAAACTAGTCTACAAGTATATGGGAAAATGTGGTCACCATCTCAAAGACAAAACACAACAAATGCACATGATAATCAGGAGGAGGGAAGGAAGAACGAGGATAACAGTAATAAGCTTGTGCAATTTTATAGTTTAGCGAAATATACAGCTTAATAGTTCCAAACTATTAATTCTCTCTTATGAATGTCAGTTCTGTCTAGTATCCAACCCTTTAGGCATCATATTTTAGCTCATTTCTTGTTGATGTCACAGCAGTATTTAAGAGGCTTTTGAAGGGACAGACAGTTGTGGTCTTACATTTACTGTAGGGTGGGCCAGCCATGTGAAAAAGGTTGGCTGGCAAGAAAGCACCCAGAGATTTGTGGAAAAGAAAAGGAACAAAATTGTGAAGAGCCTTGAAAGTGAGGACAAGAGGTTTGAATTGGATGAGGTGGAACCCAGGGCAGCAGTGGAGAGTCAAAGAGTAGATGGACAAAGCAGATCATTATATTAGTGTTTAGTGCATCAGTCTTGTGCTTGTTCATTATATCATTATGTTGAGCAGTTCAGATGACATTGTACTTTCCTTGTATTCTTTAGATTGGCTGCCTCCAAGATGGCTTTTAAAAATCACTTTCATCTTTAAATTAAATGTTGTGTAATTGGAATATTATATATATGACCTCCTTGAGCATCATCATCATGGATATTTGAGTCTGAGGTCAGCTGCATTTCAGACATTCCACTGCCTGCCTTAGGCCAGGAGAAAACTGAGTCCTTGATCCAAAGCCTATTGAAATCAATGGATTTCAGTGGAGTATTGGATCAAATCCTGAACTTGTCTTTCATTTGGTGGATTTCTATGACATAGAACTCTATATCCTCCTATTTCTTTTTATACTTAAAAAATACTCCCAAACCATCTTTCTCTGAGATTCTTCCTGATTTAACCTTGTCAGCCCTTTCATGTGAATTTTATCATCCCTTTCATCTTATCTTGGCAAAGGAGACATTCTCTTGAGGGTGAATTGAAGAGTCCTGTTGGACCAAGCTTATCTGAAAACCCCAAACTTTCTGAGATTCCTCTGTACATCATCTATGCTCTTATCATAGCTCATTAATTTCCCCCTCCAGCTGTCACAGATCTACAACAGCTCCCTTGTACCAACCTCCACCCCATCTTGAAATAGAGCACTCTTCTGGGAAGAAGGGGCACAAAGTAAGAACCTCTTATTGAAAGGCTGTGTTTGTACAAGTGGGTTGATGGAGATCTACTGGAATGTCAGAGGAGAAGTAGGTATAGAGAAAACCATGAGCATAAGGAAAGTAAAGACAAAGAGGAAAGGTTTTCATCCAAAAATAATTGTGTTAACAACAGAGGATGGGCAAAGGCTCAGAAAAGTTTTTCTTTCTCCTGGTTATATGCTCACATATGTGTGAGTGTGTGTGTGTGTGTGCGCACGCGCGCGCGCGCCTTCCACATTCAGGCTATGTCTAGACTATGGGGCTTTTCCAACATTTTTTGCAGAAGAGCAGACGCACTCGTTTGGAAGCTCTGTCTTCCTCCTTCCATGAGGAAGAAGGGCTATTCCGAAAGAGGAGGTGTTTCCAAAATTTGGTAAAAGCCTCTTCTGACAAAACTATCGGAAAAAGGTACGCAAATTGCGGAGAGCAATTTGTGCACTTTTTGCTGAAAAAGGGGCACTCTAGACATAGCCTCATTTGGCTCAAATTTCACATTCACTAGAGACAGAGCGGGTGGGTGTCTCAACTGTAGGACAAAGCAGGATGATATGAAATGTGCATTTACCTTTGATGACAGTCTTGAGAGAATCAGTTGCAGGAATGTCTCTTCTACAACAATAATATTCTGCATTTGTTACAAGATAATATCATGTATTTGTGACATGTTGGGAATTAACCATGCATAGATGGGGTTCTGTCACCATTTGCCCTGCAACCTCAGGTACCGTGATTGTCTGCTGCTATGTCTCAGAACTCTGATATCCACAGCTAGCCCAGAAACATAAAAGATCCCACCCTGGTTTTCAGCAATCCAGGAGCTCCTTGTGAGGTATCACCAAACAGCCATTCAATATCTCAAATCTATCTGCCACAAGTTCTTAATGACCAGACACTCGGACTTTCCTCACTGATCCATCATCTCTGAAGGTGTGAAACCTGGCCCCTGCTATCAGCTCACACGGGGAAACATGATCCACACAATTTACATAACAGAACTGCTTGGGTTAAAAAACGGAAATTCATCTAGTAGGAAAGCATAGATTCAAGGTGAAATATTAAGGAAATATAAAAAAGTTTCACAGTAAACAAACACAAAGAAAAGCCCAGGCTCCCCACCTGTATATTAGTTTTCCAAGAGAAGGGATTTCTTTTCAGTTTCAAAGTTCTTCCATCAGGGCCGGGCCTAACCAATTGGCTGCCCCGGGCAACTGCCCAGCTCAACTGTAGGGTTGCCAGATGTGTTTTAAAAAAATACTGTACAAAAATTTGTCAAGCATAAAAAAACCATTTTGGGGGATATTTTTGAGCAAATGTCAAAATGGGTCGTGGAGATCAGGCCAAAATGCGATTGCGGCCTGCCCCTAAGACCGGCTCTGTAGGTGGCCCCTTGAACATGGCAGCTCTGGGCAACCGCCTGCTTGCCCGCCCTTAAAAAAGGCTCTGTTTCCCATTAACTTTAATGGTCCACAATTGTCTCTTCCTGACTGGACCTTGGACAGGTATTTAAAGCTTGTTTCATGTGAACAACTAATTTGGGACTTGGGAAGCATCACTTCGGGTATGTCTACACTACCACCCTAGTTCGAACTAGGGTGGTTAATGTAGTCAATCAAAGTTGCAAATGAAGCCCGGGATTTAAATTTCCATGAGGTGTAACGGTAGTTCGATTAGAAAGCCTAATTCGAACTACCTACTCCGTGCTGCGTGTAGCCGTGGGCACGGAGTCCGAACTACCGGGGATTTAAAAATGGTGGCGCCCGGCAAGATGCAAATGAAGCCCGGGATATTTAAATTCTGGGCTTCATTTGAAACTTAGATTGACTACATTAACCACCCTAGTTCGAACTAGGGTGGTAGTGTAGACATACCCTCCCTCTCTAACCACTTCAACACCCTTGGGGTATGTCTACACTTGCTCCCTAGTTCGAATTAAGGATGCAAATGTAGCCTACTGAAATTGCTAATGAAGAGAGGATTTAAATATCCCGCGCTTCATTAGCATCATCTCACCCGCACGCTATTCCGCTCGTCAGCTGATTTGAACCAGGAAGTGCGCTTTGGGAAGCGTTACCTTGAATCAAACCCCTTGGTTCAAACTAACATTACTCCTCAAAAAATGAGGAATGCACTACCTGGTTCTAATCAGCTGGCGAGCAGAATAGTGTGCGGCCGAGATTACGCTAATGAAGCGTGGGATATTTAAATCCCCGCTTCATTAGCAATTTCGGTCGGCAACATTTGCATCCCTTTCAAAGGGACGTTGTTAAGGGCCCAAAAGCAAACAATTCCGCTGTGTAGGAAAGATAGAAAATATGGCAAAAGACCGGCTTGGCTTAACAAGGAGATCTTGCATGATCTCAAAATAAAAAAGGAGTCATATAAAAAATGGAAACTAGGACAAATAACAAAGGATGAATATACGCAAGCAACACGGGAATGCAGGGGCAAGATTAGAAAGGCAAAGGCACAAAATGAGATCAAAATAGCTACAGGCATAAAGGGAAACAAGAAGACCTTTTATAAATACATTAGAAGCAAGAGGAAGACCAAGGACAGGGTAGGCCCACTGCTCAGTGAGGAGAGAGAAGCAGTAACAGGAAATTGGAAATGGCGGAGATGCTCAATGATTTCTTTGTTTCGGTCTTCACTGAGAAGTCTGGAGGTGTGCCTAACGTAGTGAATACAAGCAGAGAGAGGGTAAGTTTAGAAGATAGGATACACAAAGAACAAGTTAAAAATCACTTAGGAAAGTTAGATGTCAGCAAGTCACCATGTCCTGATGAAATGCATCCCAGGATACTCAAGGAGCTGATAGAGGAGGTATCTGAGCCTTTAACTATGATCTTTGAAAAATCATGGAAGACAGGGGAGATTCCAGAAGACTAGAAAAGGGCAAATATTGTGCCCATCTATAAAAAGGGGAACAAGAACAACCCAGGAAACTACAGACCGGTCAATTTAACATCTGTCCCAGGGAAGATAATGGAGCAGGTAATTAAGGAAATCATATGCAAACACTTGGAAGGTAATAAAGTGATAGGGAATAGCCAGCATGGGTTTGTGAAGAACAAGTCATGCCAAACTACTCTGATAGCTTTCTTTGATAGGATAACGAGCCTTGTGGATAAGGGAGAAGCGGTGGATGTCATATACCTAGACTTTAGTAAGGCATTTGATACGGTCTCGCATGATATTCTTATTGATAAACGAGGCAAATATAACTTAGATAGGGCCACGATAAGGTAGGTGCATAATTGGCTGGATAACCATAGTCAGAGAGTTGTTGTTAACGGTGCTAAATCCTGCTGGAAAGGGATAACAAGTGGAGTTCCGCAAGGGTCTGTTTTGGGACCTGTACTGTTCAATATCTTCATCAATGATGTAGATATTGGGATAGAGAGTACGCTTATTAAGTTTGCAGATGATACCAAACTGGGTGGGGTTGCAACTTCTTTGGAGGATAGGGACATAATTCAAAATGACCTTAGCAAGTTAGAGAAATGGTCAGAGGTAAACAGGATGAAGTTTAATAAAGAGAAATGCAAAGTGCTCCACTTAGGAAGGAACAATCAGTTCCATACATACAAGATGGGAAGCGACTGTCTAGGAAGGAGCATGGCGGAAAGGGATCTAGGGGTCATAGTGGACCACAAGTTGAATATGAGTCAACAGTGTGATGCTGTTGCAAAAAAAGCAAATATGATTCTAGGTTGTATCAACAGGTGTGTTGTAAGCAAAACTCGTGAAGTCATTCTGCCGCTCTACTCTGCACTAGTTAGTCCTCAGCTGGAGTACTGTGTCCAGTTCTGGGCGCCACATTTCAAGAAAGATGTGGAGAAATTGGAAAGGGTACAGAGAAGAGTGACGAGAATGATTAAAGGTCTAGAGAACATGACCTATGAAGCCAGGCTTCATGAACTGGGCTTGTTTAGTTTGGAAAAAAGAAGATTAAGGGGGGACATGATAGCGGTTTTCAAATATCTAAAAGGGTGTCACAAGGAGGAAGGAGAAAATTTGTTCCTCTTGGTTTCTGAGGACAGGACAAGGAGTAATGGGCTTAAAGTGCAGCAGGGGAGGTTTAGATTGGACATTAGGAAAAAATTCCTAACTGTCAGGGTGGTCAAATATTGGAATAAATTGCCAAGGGAAGTGGTGGAATCTCCCCCTCGGGAGATATTTAAGAACAGGTTAGATAGACATCTGTCAGGGATCGTGTAGACGGAGCTTGGTCCTGCCTTGAGGGCGGGGGGGCTGGACTCGATGACCTCTCGAGGTCCCTTCCAGTCCTATGATTCTATGATTCTATGATAATTCGAACTAGGGAACAAGTGTAGATGTACCCTTGTGGTGCAACTACAGGATTTCCTCCTAGCATTACCACACACTCAACCATGACTTGTATACCTTTCTTAATGGCCATAAAGTACAGAACTTTGCAAGCTTTCATAAAAGATCATACTTGACATATTTATACAAAACAACATTGTATACAACCAGCTGATTCATTTGGTTATTTTTAGGAGTTTAGACCCCTGTTTTCCCCTTTGGGAGTCTGAACCCTGATTATCACAGTGTTTCATTCTTGAAGATCCGAAGTCATGTGGCAACCATGTCCACAAATTCACATATCTGTTCACTGAGGAGCACAGAAAAATTAGACTCTAATATTTCTCCTTAATTTTGTATGAGACTTAGACCAGGTCTATACTAAGCCCAAAAGATTGGCTTAAGGTATGCAACTTCAGCTATGTAAATAACGTAGATGGAGTCAGTTTACCTTAAGCTGAGCTTGGAACCATCTCCACAGAGGGAGGTCAACAGGAGCAAACATTCCCATTAGCTTCCCTTATTCCTCACTAGGAGTGGGAGTACTAACACTGACCAGGGCACCCTCAGCGTTTAGTTTAGAGAGTCCTTACTAAACCGATCTCTGGCATGGCAAGTGAAGACGTGGCCTTAGACACAAAACTGCTAGATTCCTTGGAAATGCACGAGAGAAAGAAAATCTCCGATGGCTCTGTTTACAGCATGCTGCAGAAGATTTTGGTTTGAAGCAAAGTTTTGGCCAAGAAAAACTGTTTCAAACTCTGACTCTTATGAAATGTCCTGCAGGATTTTAAAATGTTGACGGAGAGTAGAAAGAACCCTAGTAGACCCGTACAGAGTTAATGGGATGTCAAGCATTTTATCTTACATAGTTGATGGGATGATTTTATTCTGCCATGCTTTGAATCTGTGGTTCCAGGAAGTGATACTATTCCAGAATTGTGTAGCATGCTGCAGGAAGATGAACATTTTTTGCACTTTTATCGCTAGCAAACAAAGTTGCCTCTTTTAAATTTTATTCCCGGCTGTCTTCTATTTCTTCTCTTCTTACACCCTTTATTCCGCTTCCTCCACTGCTCTATTTCTTTGCCATTTTTAGCTCTAACTGTGGGAACGTTAAGTTAAAGAATTTGAAGGCAAATATAAAATGCATGTATTTAACTTAATGTTCCCTCAGTCTGCAATCAATTTGCTAAGAAATTGCTCTTTCCCATCTAACAAAATTCACCGTGGAGGGTGATAGAACTGTATTTCCTGAGAACATAGCAATGGTGGGGAGGTTGGCATCTCACATTGAGAGGAGGTCTCTGAAGTATCTTGGGACAATACCTTGTAAGGCCTTGAGGATTAACATTGAAGCTTTGAATATAACTCAGTAATCTATGTGGAACCAGTGCAGTGAGTGGAACCCAGAGGCAGTGCATTGGGAAATAGGCAGCTGCACTCTGGATTAATGGAAGCTTTTACAAAGTTGCTGTGCATGATTGGCCATAGTGAGCTAAACAAGAGACAAAAATGTACTGAGAATATGCAACCCCATGTAGATTTTTTTTCCAACTGTCAATTAATTTAAATGTTGTGGAAGAGAAAGAATAAGACTCTTCCTGCAGGTTACATCACATGGATCAACCCGTGTGTTCACGTGCACACCCATTGGCTTACTTAACAACATAGCTCTTCATGGGTGCAGGGGTTCTCACGTGAGAAGTTTTCAGGAATGGAGACTAACAGAATTTTCTTGAGCCCATACTGATCCAGGCAGGCAATTGCTTTCTCAATATACTTTAAATACAGACCTCTACTATTGCATTCTTGACTTTGAAAGATATTACATTGCCTACCTTATCTTTCTCATATCCTGCGACCAGCACAGCTAGAGCAGCACTCTAAAACTTTTGAGCAAGTACTCTCACTAATGCCAAACTGGTAATTTTATGAGTCGTCCAAACGAGACAGAGTAATGCACCATATTTCATTTTTAACGCGGTCTTCATTTTCAATCATTTCTAATCTTATTTGTAATCAAAGCTAGGATTTTCAAAAATGCCTAAAATAATTTGGAACCCAACTCCTAATAACATAGACATTTAATGGGAGTTTGACACCTAAGTCCATTAGGTGCTTTTAAAACCCCACCCCAAATGCCTTAATTCAATCATGTCAAATGCTACATTTATCACTGAGAACTAGTTGTATGACAAGTTGTCTTTTTTTTTAAAACTCACCTCTTTTTGAATTAAACAAATTTTAGAAAAAGATTTTGTGTATAACTGTTCACATTAGCATAAGTGAAAAAGTAGTTCAATTGATATTGATTCCTAAAATATTTATCATTGAGCTAAAATACTATAAGCATGAGAATTTTTAACCTAACACCATATAGTTTGGGAGAGTGTGTTAGTTAGAATTCACAGGCAGCACAAACAATTAATATTGCTCAGGTGAGTCCTTTTCATACTTTTAAGCTACATTGCCTTTTCAGCATGGGGATCCACTTTTGTCGAATTTTTGAAAGCAATATGGGAAATATTAGATAGTGCTAAAGAATCATATCGTAATTCACCTCAGCAAGAGACTCCAAGACCAGTTTCTACATATTCTGTTGTTTACATCATGTGAAGGAGGACAGCATCTAGGTAGGAAGTATAATTTATTTAAAACCTTGACAATTTTCTAAAAACAAAAGGAGGAAGGAGCTAGCAAATTGAAAAATAAAATGTGTATATAATCAAACATCCATTCCTACCCCTAAGCAATTGTATTCCATGAAACAACTAATCAATTCTATATGGGACACATATGTAATGTTCAAGCAAACTGGGGACTTTTACCTATTATCCATTGGAGGCTCTTTCCAATTTTCATAGATTTGCCCATGGTGCTGTTTTAGTACTGTAGCAACTGAAATACAGTTCTTATGAAGTGACAGTAGTGAAACCCCCTTGAACACAATTGGTTCAGAACATCTCTGGGCAGCTATCCTTTCAGTGTGCCTTAGTATATTTCCACTCTGAGATTTCTTTTAATAATAAAAAAGATTTCTAAAAGAAGAAGAAGAAAGTTGGATGTTTCCTAAAGCAACATTCAAAGCAATTAAATGAAACCTTTTTAACAGCACGATCTTTTTCATTTTCACTATCACCTCTTTAGCCTTAAGTAAAAACTAAAAGAGACCTTTGAAAAATGATGATTTTTTTATATTTAATATGTGATCTTTTCATGTTTCTGCTGTTGTATGCTTTTGAGCTGTCTAACAACTATGGATATGTAGCTGGCAGAAGGGCAAACTTGTCTCATATCCTGTGAAGAGGCGACTACCTGAAGTGTGGTATGAAAGAAAGAATAAGAATTCTCTGAAAGGTTTTACTACAGAGAATATGGGGCCAAGACCTTCATCTAACCCTGGATGCACATTATTCTTAATAATGCATACCCATACAGTTTTTGTAGACTTTAAGTAGTGAGCTTACTAAAATTGACAATATTTTTCAGAAACAGAAAAAGTCATGTTTCCTGTATCTTTCATGGTTCTTTAATTTGCAACGTATCACTTTTATCTCTTCTTGCTTTAACACCAGATTTGGTTTAATTAAATTTATGTCAAATGAACACATGAAACGAAAGGAAAATCAGAAAGCCTGCAGTTGCCCATTAGTGAGTCAGTGACTGCACAGTGAAAGGCTTTTGAAGCCTGGCTTACTGCCAGAACAAGCTTGCAATGATGCTCAGAGACACCCATGATGCTTTGAAGGAAAGGAGTGAGCTGACCTAAACCTGCTCAATGGAATCAGTCCAAATCCTCATGGGCTGGATGTAAAATCTATAATAAGTCTTCTGTCTTCCACCATTTACCTGTCAAGTGAAACATTAAGGGGTGTGAAACTACAATGATTGTACATAACTAATTAGAATAGAGCTATTCTGTTTTATTTTACTTTAAAAATGTACACAGTCTAAACATTTCCTATCCATCTGGAAACATATGTGAGATAATACTAGAAGACTCACCAAGCATTGCTCAGGTACTTAATTTATGTTCTTTGGAAAATAAATGAAAATATACATGTTTCATTTGCATCCTTGCTCTGGGATGAGGCTGGAGATGAATATGTTGGCTGCCCCAGGGAGAGAGGACTATCCCAGGCTTCTCTCATGTCAGTAGCTTGGGGCCAGCTGAAAAGCACCACTCCATGGCCACTGCAGCTCCAGCAGGCACAGCTAGGGGATGTGTGCATGTCCCCCAGCTGGAGCAGGTACAGATTTGTCTGCCTGCCTGTGCTTCCCTGCCAGAATGAGGAATGCACTTTCCCCTTGCTCCCTGATGAAGGGGAACAGCCAGCAAAATGTTCCCATATGAATCACAGATGAGGGGAGAGGAGTTGAGCTTCAGGTCCTCTGCCCTCCATAAACGGTGCCTGGGGGGCTAGGAGGCTTGAGGCCAGGGCAGTCCAGGACAGGCTTGGAGTGTGCCCCCAGCCAGCCTCTTTCATCTGCCTAGTGATTCTGCCTCTTTTCTGTATGGTTTTATGAGGTGCAATCCCATTGGCCTGGCACAACCAAACCCTTAGGTTGCTTTTAAGTTATAAGAGGAAGCTGTACACTAAATTTGGTGGTCCTACCTCTTTCCATTTAGGAGGAGTTCTTGAACGAACAGGCACATAAACAGACAAACTCAAATACATAGTAGATTGAGCATATATATCATGATACACTTTCATGGATCTCAAAGTGCTTTTCAAAGGACTATAAGTATTAGCCCATTTTACATATAGTGAAATAGCCGTACAGAAGATAAATAACTTACCCAAGGGCAGATAGGGCTCAATTCTGCAATATGCTGAGCACTGTGTCCCTATCTATCAAAGCACTTCAGCACATGCTTATCCTGAAGCATGCAACTATGGGATTGCTCATATAAATGTGTTGTAGAATTGGGGCTAAAATTCATTCCAATGTGCAGAATTGAGCCTATTGGGAGTCAGTGGCTCAGACAGAAACAGAATCTGGATATCTTGACTAATGGATCTGAACCCTAGCCAATGGATGATCATACCTGATAATTGTACAGATAAATTAGATTAGTGTAGACAATTTATTGTCTATTTAATCATCTTCATGCTGGCCAGGTTGGAGATATAGATCATACGTGATTTATACAATTTACTGTAATTCAATACTGTAATTTGTGGGAGTTTGGTAAACATTTCATACAGAGACCTGGATTTTTCACTGCAATTGTTTTGTCATTATCAGGATAAAATGTCAAATGCAATGTCTGTATCCTGTTTAGCAGCTTTATAATATGATCCACACACTTTCCCAAGGTAAGAAATTTAATTAAGTCATGGAGCGTCAATACATAAAACTCTCAAATTTTTGACAGTTTATTTCAGGCTAATTATATGATATTTTAATCTGAATTTGTAGTAAAAAACTTCCAAATTACCTACATATGCAGATTAAATTCATCTTAGTTTTATGTTTATAAATTCATTTTTTTTTCTGTACCATTTTTTAATATAAGGTCACATTTTAATAGCTTTTTGTTCTGGGAGCTGTCAGAAAAATACTTTGTTGACAGTGGATGCACATAACTAGTTATCATAGAAGAAGTACTATTAATCACAATGCACCACATTCACCAACTTCAGGTACTGGTCTGCAATGAGGTCAAAGTGACAAAGGTGTTCTCTGTATTATTACTTATTTTGTTGCATTTCAAGAACATCTAGAGGTTTCCACTAAAATCAAGGCCCGCATATTCTGGGTGCTATCTATACACAGAGAAAATTAAGAGAAAATCCCTGCTTCAAAGAATTTACAATCTAACAAAATAAGACAAAGGATGAATGGGAATAGAGGTGAAGTGACTTGTCACATATAGCAGGTCAGAGTCATGAATAGAATCAGCTTATCCTGACTTTTACCTCAGTGCCTTATCCACTGGGCCATGTTTCTTCTCTAGATGTGCTCTGGGAAAGAATCAGGCAAAAACATGAGTAGCCAAGTTAAGATCCAGAATCACTTCTGCATCTGATTTCTCTGCAGTCTGTGAGGATTCCAGGTCACCCACAATCCAGAAAGACTTGAGTTAAAAATCTGGATCAGTACTAGAATCAGATCTGGAGTTGTCCCCAGTTTGGGGACATTTCTTGTCAGGAGTATGTGCAACTTGGAAGTATTGATTTGCACAGTAGAAAGTGACCCTAGGTTGGGGGGGGGGGGGGTGAGGTGTCTCTTCCCTTGATTTGCATCTGTGTATTTCATGCTGAATTCTGAATTCAAAATACTTTAAAACCTCAAAAGAGAGACTCTTTCCAAGCCACCAGCCCACCCCCACAAAACACCACTGCTCTGCAGAACCTGACAAGCCAACTGAGCCACTTTCCAGGTAAATTAATCTTAACAGAATGCTTTGTTAGGCAAGTTTCATCCATCTCTGCTAGTACTATAGTCTGTCCTCATCTTAGAATTCAAGAGACAAGGAGAATCAGTTCAAAAAGCCTAATTAATTTTGATTAGAATGCCACAACCAAAGAGAACTGCATTGATTTAATGAGAAACAGTACTAATGCTATGAAAAATATATGTTCATTTTTGTTTTGTTTGCCTACACACTAAGTGGTCTCTGTTTTGCTTAGTTTGGTATGTGCTCTACCAAGCCCCTGAGGTATAGAATGTGTTATCTCACAGCAACACATGCCATGTTATTTCTTACTGCTTAATTTTCAGGTGGAAAAAAATCAATATAATTTATTTTATTATTTTCTGTTAACCTCTAAACATTCAAGACCTAGTACTCCAATTTTCAAGATTACCAAAGCTGAAAACAGTTTCATTTCACAACTTATAACATGTTGTTTCAGTGTTTCTTCTTTGTGTGCTCCCCTTTTGCTACATTAAGATCTTGTCTGCACAGAATGACATGTTTGGTCTTGTTCTCAGGAAAGTCCCATAGCTAGAGAAGAATACAAAGCTGTGCCTTTGAGATTCTGCTCTAGGGCTATGTCTAGACTACAATGATCTATTGGAAAAAAGTATGCAAATTGCACTCTGCATACACTGGGCCAAATTTCGGAAAATCCTCCTCTTTCGGAAGAGCCTTTTTTCCTCGTGGAAGGAGGAAGACAGGGCTTCCAAAAGAGTGCATCTGCTCTTCCACAAAAAAAGCAGGAGAGCAGATGCGTTCCCTGGACATGGCGGAGTTTTTTAGGGATACCTCCGGTACCCTGGAAAAAGCCCATAGTCTAGATGTAGCCTGGTTGATGGCAAAAGCTATAGTATCATGAAGTTCCATGAAATATGTGCAAAAACTCCCTGTCCCTTGCCCATAGCTAGCTTTCGGAATTTTTGGACACGTTCAGGAGATCTATTAGAAAAATAGTTACAATATTTTCCAGGTCTCTGAATTAGTAGCACAAGTTGCATATAGGAAAATAGAAAGATTTAATTTTCAGCTCCCTTAAGCCTGATGTCGCTTGGAAAAATAGGTTTTGTTTTTTTAATGAAAGAACTTGTTCTTAAGAAGTCTGCATATTTTTTGTGACTCAAAATGTTCATAGTAGCCTAGACAAATACTCAATTTAAAAACAAGATAGATTGCTACAACCTAAAAAAAAAAAATGTCCCAGGGGGAAACCTGTGCTCTTTTTATTTAGTAACTATTGGAAATCATCAGTATGATATAAAAATGTAAGTTTTAACCTTATAAAGTCCAGAATTGCTAATTTTTCATTCTCAGCTTCTATTCAACTATACTGTTTTATGCAATAAGGCTAGAACTAAATTAAGTTCCAAGCTGCAAGCAAGACATAGGAAAGCATGATCATAAAATGATCCAGAGCAGGAGACAACAGGAGGAAGCAATGGAAACAAGGATCTAGGAGTGGCAGGAGGAACCTGCTACATTCAATCACTGTGCTTGTTCTGGTATCAAATAAAAGGGAAGAGTGATCTTGCCACCTTCCAGGAATCTGCACAGATTAGTTGGTTCATTCTGAAGCCTCTTTGTATGGGAGTGTCCAGAAGCTCTCTCATTCACTGAGGGCATGTCAACACTGCACGGCTATTTCGGGATACCGGAGGTATCCCAAAATAGCTACCCCGCGTCTACACAAGCCGCGTCTACATTATTTTTTAAATAATGGGCACACTATTTCATTTCACGCGGGTTAAAGAATGTCTCGAAATAGCACGTTATTTAGAAATCTGGCGCTGTGTGTACCTGCCAAATTTCAAAATAGCCTATTCTGAAATTCAATTGAAATAAGACACACAATTTGCATAGTGCAAATTGTATATCTAATTTCTAATTTAGGGTGCTGCGTAGATGCACCCTGAGATGTGCAAGTAAATAAAGGCATTTTGTTAAATTATGGGATTGGTTGCAGTTTTTCAAAATGTGAAGAAAACTTGTTGAAGTTTTAAATATTTGAGCAAAACAAGATTTTTTCCCTCCAAAAAATGTTGCATATGTGTCTCCATTTTTAATCAGCACCGACAGATTGAAAGATGGCATTAAACCTGTGAATCTTTGCAAATGTTCTCATTACTAAAGAAATTCTCTTCAAGTCATTTACTCACCTGACTGGAGACCTCTGAAGGGGAAGGATTCTTGGGGAAAAAAACCTTAAAGAATCACCATCCTCCGTCAGCTGCTACATTACATTTCATTTCTCCATATCCATAACTGGTATGATTTTTCCAGACATAGCCAGTACTAGAATTCAGCAGCACCCCCCACATCCCTTTTGTTAAAATAGTCAAAGAACGAGAGGGGCAAATTTAGAGAAAAGAAATAAAAAATCAGAAATGGTAATTTCCATATAAAAAATGTTTGTCATTTGAATCTTGTATTTAGGTAACAGGTTATACCTGAACACAAAGCAATTTAACTCTAACACTCTCCCCTTCTCTCCCTCATGCACATACCAGTTTGAACAAAAAGACTGAAAAGTACATGCCTTAACTCTCAGTTAGACATAGCGAGTCTAACTTATTTCTTGAGTAATGTCACTAATGTCTATGGAGCTACACCATGGGTGAATTTGACCCAAACACAATTTGATTTGCAGAAGTCTCCAAATCTTAGATTTATTCATGACATCGCTAGGTTTTTATTTTAACCTCCAAGAGTTACTTGCATCCATATATCCTAATTTAAGTTTTAATAAAATGAAGCATCAAAATTGATAATTAGAAACAGAGCATTTTCAGATGGAATTAGACATTTATTTTCCTTTTTTTATTTTTCCATGGAATAGCTGTATCATTTTGCCAACTGTTTTTTATTGACCCAATTTCATTGACAGTTTTGGAGGAAAAAAACAGAAAGCAATCCCACAAAATCAAAATGCATCTTTTCAAGAAGGGGAATTAAAATTAGCAGATGTGACATAACTCTCTCTAAAAGATATACAGTTCAATTTCATTTTATAAATGAAAGCAAGGTAGTCTGTAAAAATCAACACAGATGGCTAAAAATGATACAGGTATATTTAAAAAAAATCTTGAATCGGAAAAGTAATCATTACTGTTCTAAACATGCTAAATAGCTTTTTTTCTTTACAGAGGAAGAAAATGCATCACTAAATCTTCCAGTAAACAACTGTATGTGAAATCTGGTATTTACAAAATTTACTCCATTAGAATTATCACTTTTGTTTTGTTAAGTATAGTGATTTACAGTAGAGCAAGTGCAGAGATTTATATATTGGAAGCTGTAAAAACATCAGTATAGCTTAAATTAAATGTTCCACTGCAACATATTCTGTAGTTGGTAATTTCTATGCTTCCATCTACGAATTAAACAATGGCATCACCTAACACTGTCTTCCAAATTGCTTTCAGTTACAATTTATGGATCAAAGAGCATCTCTGTTGGAAAGTCTTGTCTTCACAAATCCCCTAGTTCCTTTAACCATGTTATGTTATGGAGTTACAAACAAAAACAGTCTCTTATTGAGAAAACATTTTAAAGCTTCTAGTCAAGTTATGATCTGAACAAGCCCTGCATTAGATTGTACAATTCACATGCTTCATATAGTGTATGCTGCCTCAGTTTACAGTAGCATCTGTGTCTGTTATCTAAAGTAATGCTATTGTAGCATGGCAACAGCATCTTAAAATATATAAAAAATTGGGACAGAGAGGACAAGATCTTTCAAAGACCTATTAGCCTCACTACATTCATGTTTTTGCAAAACATTTTAGTAGACTGCTTCATATGGAATAATTCTGTGCTCTGGCTTAGAAGATGCAGTATGGAATATGTCCTGAGAGAGAGAGAGAGAGAGAGAGAGAGACTATTACATGCCTGTTAAGAATATGCAGTGAATTTATGGACCTTGCTTTTACATACACTATTTAATAGCAATGGGACAAGGAAAAGTATGTTGCCAGTGAAGTCACTTACAGTTTGCAATTCATTTATCATGTGAAAGCCTGCAATAGATATGAGCAAAATGTACTGTGAAGAATATGTGCCCCTATTATACAGCAAAAGTGAACTTTGCAACTGCTTTATGCATAATTAACTGCTCAGGACAGGCAATTCATGTGTACCTCTTTTATACAGTAATAAAAAATTAAAGTGAAAATACAGACATCAAGGCAGCTGTAGACATAGTAAGACTCTGCCTTCCTTTGCTCTTTTGTCATCTGGCTGTATCTGGCATTCTATATGCACACATTTTTGCATACGTTTTGTTTATGTGCAAGCCTTGGCATTTTAGCCATCTCCTGCAGAGGCCCCTTAGTACCATATGCTTCTGTTTTTCTTCATTGTGTGATGTGATCTCTTCTGACTGTTACACGCACGTGAAAGGACAGTGGGCTTTTGCGGGAGAAGAAACCATGCTTTAAGAGAGCACACGTCAGTTGGCCTTCAGTCGTTTGGAGCTGATTGGATCTGACAAGTGTTGTAGCTACTCATCGTAATGGATGTCTCTGCTTTAGAAGAGGAGAGGTGAAAAGGATGTAATTCCCAGTGAAAGAAGGCAACATGAACTATTATTTAATTACTGGCTAATATAAAACTCCCTAGGAATCCCTTGTTGGTTCACAGAATTACCTCTTCTTCCTTTCTTTATTAAAGAACAATCTGGGTGTTTAATGCTGAGCAGTTAGTTACAACTAGAATGCTTGCTAAAAGATACAGTATGTATATTTCTTGTGTTAAAAACAAATGTTTATGTAGATTTACTGTGTCTTCTTGAATTTAGAAATCTTTATGTTTTATCCTTCTTAAAAGATTACTGTTCCCCATGCACAGGCTGCATTAATAATTCCACATTCAGTGACCACTTTCTTTTTGTTAATGATTTGGGGGTTGTTTATTCAGACACTGGGAAAACTCGATTACTGCTCTTCCACTGTCTCTCTGTTTACACATTAATGCTTTGGATCATTCACGCGTCCATCAGGCCCAAATTTATGGTAGACAGTCAACTGGAGACAGATTTTGTTGTCATTGTTTCTGTGGAAAGCCAGGAGTGTGACCTTGAGCTTCGGCTGACTTATCTCTATTATGCCCTTAACGCGTGCACAGCTAAAACAAATAGGAGTGGTCAAAAAGGAACGCTCTTAGCTTCAACACAGGAAAATCAGCTAAACATAGAATAAAAAATAATCATGGTTTAAAAAAAGAGGGGGAAGGAAAGGCATAATCACTATATGTGGCTCAAAATAAAGTAGCTAAATGCTGAAAGGTGCTCAGCAATTGGCAACTCAGCAAGGTTTCAGAGGGAGATGCAAGCTTTCAGTACCTTTCAGGATTTAGTCCCTTGGGTTTACATGCAATTTACTGTACTTAGCACATAGGAGGAAGAGCATGTCTTCAGCTCTCTGAGGGCTCAGTTCTGCAAGTCTAAGTCATATAAGAAATACCACTAAAATTAACACAGTCAGCAGATTCCACATTTGAGTAACACTTTGCAAGTAGGACATTCATCCTCAAGAAAAAGAATATAGAATTTATAGCATCTTTCCTTAAAGGGGACCCGTGAAATTTCAAACCAAAATGAGCCCTTGTTTAAAGCCCTGTTGTATAGAGAAGTTAATGTGCTGGAAATTATTTTCATTTTCTACCCTATGCACTTAAAATATAATTTCAGTGAAATCTCCATCATCATAGGAGAGCTAACTATAGTATTGGTCACACAAGGAGCATGCAACCACATCACACATACACTTCAATTCTTATTACAGGAAACAAATAAAGGGAGATATATTTATTTATAAATACAGAACTACAGTATTTATCAATTTCACACACTGAAGCACTTCACAGAAAATGAACAATTAATTCTCGTGAATGCCCTAGGATACAGGCAAGAGCATAGGATTAACCCGTTTTTATTCATGAGGAAAGTAAGGCAGAAAGATTAAATGATTTGCCCAAGGTCACATAACTGGTCAGTAGCAAGTTTAGAACTGAAGACTTTCTTGTGTCTAATACTACTCTCAGTCTTCCAACCTGTGCTGCCTCTACTTGTCAGCTAAACATACAATCAGAAATAATCATGGGTTTAATAATCATAGGTTCTTATAGTCTCTCTTACTATATTTCACACTTAATAAGATATGCTTTCCTAAACAGAAATTTTCTTATTTCACATTTTTTTAAATTCTTAACCAACTTCAATTTACAAACATATTAATATTTTATACCAGAAAGAGGAAAGGTTTCATGCCTGACTTTCAAGAGATGTATGTATGGTGACACAGCTGCCACCTTCTTGCCGTTATTTTGCCCCTGATGCACCACAATGCCACAAAATCTTGACTTCTAATTTGAACATGTCATTAATCTACCTACATTCCAATCTGACAGCATTCACTGATGAATATTTGCAGAAGAAAAGCATAATGCAGCAACTAAGGAATATCAATACTGGGATCTCCTGGCTGAAGTTGCAAAAAGGCAGTTTTCCTTACTTATGTTTATATGCATTTTAGAAACTCAACCTACATGACTCAGGATGTAACAGAACCACACCAATTAGTTCCCTCCCCCCTTTTCAACTGACCTATGTAAAAAATTTTCAGAAATAATGTGAACTAACCATGAAAATGTTTTGGCATGCACAGTCCGTTCAGCATTGTTTATTTAATCAAGTGTACCTATTTATAGTTGTTTTGTTCTTTTAATGTTATGAAGATAAATGTTGGGAAAGAAGATATTTTCTTTTCTTCCACCTTCTCTTCATTCTGTTGCCAGATATTTATCTGTAGCAAAATACAAAAATTCACACTAACTGAAATTCTAGCCGTATTAAGTTTGCTTATGTATGATATACAAGATAAAACTACTAATTGATAAAGAATATTTGTGATTAGTGGTTGGCTAAATTGGGTTGAATATGATATTGGTTTTGCAAACTTTTGTCTTTTTTTATTTGAGAAAACCAATGGTGGTTCATATCTGATTTGGGTACACACATACCATTTTGGTTCAGATAAGCATTTCCAGTTTTGAGCTATTTGAAACAGAGACAACAAATGAGTAGTTTGGGATTTGAAAAAGCAGCTCAGTGAGGATTATTCTTTGCAAAATTAAGAAACCGGGGACTGTTTGTAACTTGTTTCTCTTAACTCAGCCAACAAAATTCTAGGGAATCATAAATAGCTTATGTTTGGCTTACAATTATTTGTGACTAGAACTGGATGAAATATTTGGAATATAGCTTTGTTATTGTTGAAAAATACAGGTTAGGGTAAAGTAAAATATTTCACAACATTTGTGTAGAATTCACAAAATTGTTTTGGTCAAAAAAAGGATTTTAAAAACTAAAAATATTTTGATTTGAAACAAATTTTTCATTATTTTATAAAAGGTCAAAAACCCTCAAATGTTAAACAGAACATTTAGTTAGGGTTGAACAAAATGTTTAATTCAACCCAAAACAAAGCTTTTAAAAACTTTTTTTGTTTATCAAAAAGTTTAAATTTTGTGCTTTTTTGCACAGCTCTGCTTACGACAGCATAAAGGCAAGGAAGTTGGTTTAGAAATTAAAATGTTAGGGTTATCTTTATAAGTGTTATTTAAGCAGCTATAATCCATGTGTATTTTCTTCTCAATTCTAGTTCAGTTTTGTGATGCCAGGAAGCATGTATATTAAAAAGGAGGAAGGGAAAAGAGGAGTTTGCCCCCTTGTGCTCAAAAGTGTCTTAGTGCAATCACTGCAAAAGGTTACACATGTATACAAGTGCAAACAGCACAGTATCATCCCCATTTCATTCATAGCATCTATGAGCATGGCATGACCAATTAGGTCTTATTGTGAAATTGGCCAAAATCAGACAGAAAGTGGAAAATTGTTAAAAAAGAGCCACTTCAAACAAGCCATGGAAGAACATCACAGTCATTGTCTAGTACACTAAACCACTCTGCCAGGTGAGTACCCAAGGTTAGGCCAGACTGGATGCCTCTGTCCTTTACTGGGTATAGGACACAGAAATAAAGTGGGGCTACAGAAACAGAGTATAGGAACATCAGAATCATATTAATAAAAACAATAATCCCTACATAAATCAGTACCCTCATGGGAGAACTCTTGTAGAATGCTATCTGCTCAGTGAAAGGAATGCAGAAAATATTCCCTGCAGATATGGGGATGGGTAAGTCCAATGATATTATACAATGGATTTCTTGCTATTGTTCATTGGTTCCCAGCTGTCTGTCACATAAGTTAAAGATGTGGCTGCTTACACCCTGGGCAGCACACATGGCATAAATCTAGAATACTGCATTGGTTGGGCCCCTGTTAGCATAACCACTTTATCAAAGGATGTGCCCCCACTTTTGTGCCATCTGCAGCGTATCCTGTACAGGGCTGCCTGCATGGAAGGAAGCATAAATAGATATTTGTTTTTACTGCTTCCTGCTATTTTGCACAGATTTCATGCCTTTCCACACTGCTGCATGCTGGATAGGATGATCAGGACCAGTGGTTTATACAGGTGCCCTATGGAGAGGAGTCTCAGACTTTGGTAGCTTACATTTCATTAGCAGTCCAATAGACATAGCTGCTAGAAAACAGCGATACTTTAGTAAGTCTGTGCAGGTGAATCTTCATGTGGAGCAGCCTCAGGGTATGTCTACACTGTAACACTATTTTGAAAGCATTAGTGCTATTCTGAAATAACTTAGCCCGTGTCTACACAGCAGACAGTTATTTTGAAATAGTGTCAAAATACTGTCAAGCTAGAAGACTTCTTACTCCAAGTCCTGTAACCATCATTGTACAAGGAATAAGGGAAGTCGGAAGAAGAGTACTCTATTTTGAAATAAGCTATGCAATTGAAGTAGCTCAATTTGCATAACTTATTTCGAGTTAAACCCTATAGTGTAGGTGCACCCATAGTGTGGCACACTGGAAATAAGACATCTTCCATTGTGGCTTATGAGACTTTCAGGGTATTGGAGCCCTGGTTTTGCACCTATTAAAATAGAGTGAGTGCTGCAATTTTTCCCTCCCAATTACCCAACATTTAATTAATCCACAGAAATTTAGCCAACAGGTGTGTGTGCCAGGAAATAAGGATGAGTGAATGAATGTATGTGGGACATTGTCTATGTGTGTGTAGGGGGCGGGGAGGGGGGAGGGAGAAGAAAGGGTGGCTACTTTTCAAAGCCTGAGAGAAAATGTAAAATAAAACAACTTTATTCTATAAAATCTAGAACTGAATGATCTGTTACCATGCCTGAAGTCTTTAATATAAGGAACACTATCATAGCTAAAGGCTTGATCACAAATTTAAAGAGTGTGTGTGTGTGAGACAAAAAAAAAAGAAACCCTTTGAGGTTTACCAAATACTTTTCTCACACATGAAGCAGGGGGTCCTTTCCTCATTTGTGGGTTCACTCACACTCCAAACAAATCTGAAACCATTACAACTCAAGGCAGTTGGTCGATAGTGTGGAAAAACCTCATTTACTGACTGGCCAGACAGTTTTAAAACCTTCAGATTTTTCTAAGTCTAGGTTATTAACTGTCTGACTGTAATCACATCTTCACCATAGGGAGCTTCAAAAGCTTTTCATTTGCATTGAATCAGTTGCCTTCCTCCCTGTCTTTTTTCCCCCTGGAAATAAGCTTAAATAATTCAACAAACTGCACACGTGGCTAGTGATTATTGAACCATTCTGAAACACTCGAGGCAAATGGACCATTATGTGGTGGGAATTAAAACTTTCCTTGCAGTCAATGGGGGAGAATGAGTGAGTGTGTGTGCGTGTCAGTGTGTGTGTGTAAAAAGTGCTCACTATTCACACAGTCATTGCAATTATTTAAATATAAGCACTTATTTAGTGCAATACTGAAATATGGCATTGTGTATTAAGGCAAACGTATACTATGTATTTTAAAAGCACCACAGAAATTTAATTTTTCCATACGATACTTTTTACTTTGAAAAAATATGAAATTTCCTTTTATGTTACATGTGTGAAAGAAAAAGGTCATACAGTATCCTACTGAATAAATGTTCCAGCCCCATTTTGTTTTCAGTGCATGCCACATGTGTTTAAAAAAGACACACACATGCACAAATGAGTTAAATGAATTTTTAAAAGTATTTTTGGGATTATTTTTGTGTCCCTCTATTTTTAAAGCCTTTGGGTTATCTTTAGTCCAATGCTCAAAATGAGTCTTAACAAAACCTCTTTAAATGTCCTAAAATAGCACTTTTTTGTGCCTCAAAATAGCACAATTTTAATTTTCAATATTTTAGTCAGGAGCTGAGTTTCACTGGGAAACTAGGAATCTCAAGACTGTTATAGAATAAAGATCCTGTTTCTAGTCCTATGTGGCCACAAATGATCAGACCATAACTCTCTCACTGCTTCAAGATATAATGGTACCCGTTCTAGGTTGCAGGCCAACATAATTTTGGTGTGGAAATTCCATTAATTGAGGGGGTGGGGGAGGTAGTCTATTGCTGGCAAGTTACTTTGGATGGCTATGACTATTAGATCATGACTAAAAGGCAGGTGAATGTTAAATGACAAACCAGAATTGTATTTATCACATGGTTTCTCAATTTGTAACGCATGTAAGGAAGAAAAGAACAGTCAACATACCACCAACCAGACTCTAATCCCTAGAAAGCCTGTACTGGTTTCTTAGATTTGAAACTATATATGGCTATAGTTTTTGATTAAACAAGAGGAAACAAGTATAAAGCTAGAGTGAGTTAGGGAGCTCTCCTTTTGCACTACACTAGTACGAAGCTTGCTTTTTGCTCCTTTATTAGCATATAATATTTACATCATTTATATGCTCACATGTATGGAAAATATAAGCTAGAATGGATAGGAAATAATGATTAACTACTCAATTTCTGAAATTCATATCTGATCCTCCATATCACACTAATTAGAACAAAAAATGTTTTAATGAATACTGAAGAAACCCCAAACTCCTTGTCAGGATTCAATGTATGCATCCTACTAGGGAAAACAAGACAAAAGACTGTTCTGCTATGATACAATATTGCTTATTCAATAAGATGCTAATACTCTATCTACTGAAAAAAATGTTTTTCTACTTAAGCCATTTCAAATCTTCTCAATCAACTAAAAGAGTGAATTTGAAACACCACTAATAATTGCTCACGCAGCTCTCACAATTTGAGATAATATGAGGAAAATAGTTTTCATTGTCCATGACCACGACCATAAGCCCTCACACTTGTGGTTTAAGGTACATGTGTTGAATCTTTTGGGGCCACATTCTGAAGATATTTGATGTATATTCATTTCTTGCTTCAGGATATTCCCAATGATTTTAAGAGGAATTTTGTTGAATACGATAAAAGTAAAAACGGATCCTGCACACACTTATGGGTTTACTTAGCTTCTCTCATTAAAGGAGCCCTCTTAGCATCAACTTTTTCCTGAATAAAGGATGAATAAAAACTGGGTAAGGCGTTCAGGAATTGGGTTAGGCTAAGTGACACTAGGATAAATCCAGAATAATACATGCTGGTGTAACATAGAATATGTTCACCTAGAGAAGCTCTCCTTCCCACTCTATCTTTCCAATTAACTAAACAAGTAGGAAGTGAAGTGAAATTACAGGGATCACCAGTTCACACAAATACCACCTTCCTGAATGCCATCACTTTGGGGTTTTTAAAGTTATTTTTTCCTGGCACTTACTGATAATGTGCCTGGGGCCAAATTCTTCACAAATGGGCAAAAGCCTTTAAGTTAAACCTCAAATGCACAAAAGCTATTTAGTCACCTAACTCCCATTGAGATCTGTGGGAGTTAAGCACTTGAATACATTTGAGGATGTGGGTCTAAGTCCACGAGTGTAAGTCAGCCATTTTCAAAGGTGCATTATTCAAGTAGAGACTACGCTGTGCAAACTGAGACCCTGATCTTGCAAAAAACGTACAAGTCATGCTTAGCTTTATTCACATGAGCTGTCAGTGTGTCAATGTCCCTGGGACTATACATAGGAGTAAAGTTCTGCACATGCATAGGTCTCAGTTCTGCAAATACTTAAGACAGAATTAAAGGTCCAGAAATAGTAAGAGATGGTCCAGAAGAATTCAGTGGGAACTATGTATTCCCTATGAAATGGAAAAAAAAATCAAGCCTTTTATGTTAGGGTGTAAATTCAAATTCAAATGCCTAACTGTGACATTTTAGGGTTCACGTAGATCAGTAAGGTGTTTGATAACCAGAGTTAGAAGGCAGAGGGGTGTCCTGTAGAAGGGTCAGAACTCTAGATCAACATAGCCAGTCAGTAGCCCACAACCTCACCATGACTTTGCCCAAACTGGTTACTTCGTCCAGATTGACCATAGTACCATTCCAGCTGCAAATTCTGCCCCAAAATCATCCTAGTGTAGTGCCAAATCCCTCTCACTGGATCCTCACAGAGAAAAGTGTTTGGTCACTGTCTGTATTGAGAGAGTGAAGCATTCCATTCTGTCAGCCTTCTGGAAGAACACACTTTATCAATGCTGGGTAAGTTTGGTAATTTATAATGAAAACAAAACCAGTTTGGAAACAAAAGAACATGGATTAGGCAATATCTAGTAAAAGGGATAAAGGTAGAAATAGTTACAAGCAAAGACAAGTGAAAACGTGCATCTTAAAAAAAAGGCTGAATCTTGCTAGTTCTTTAATCTTTGGTTCAAGATGGTTTCTCTCACCCAAATATGCTTTTTCCATCTTTTATTGGCTAGATTCTATTACCTACTATTTTGAACATTTTAGCTTCAGTATCTTATCCAAGACCATAGAGAGAGTCAGTGGTAGAGTCAGTTTCCTCAAATCTGAAGGTCTGATGCTGCACAGGAGAGTCAAGTGGAGTTTCACCATTGACTTCAGTAGACATGTTGTTGGACCCCTCATTTTATATTCAATCTGCTAGGACATATTCCCTCTCACTTAGCCATTTCCTATGTTTTGGCCTGTATATGGCTATACAATACATCAGGTTTACTAGTGGATTGGCTATAACTGATATTGGAAGTAATATGTTTTCAGCATATTAAAAGAAAAAAATAAAATATAAAGATAATGCAAGATTGTTTCTGGCAGATGTCTAGCTAACACATATTTCCCCAAATATCTATGGAACTACACATCAGCATCATACATTTGAAATACTGTAGAGCAGTTTATATAAGCACAAAAAATGCTGTTCCCATGCCTGTGTACATTAATGGATGTTGTTTACACAGTAACACCAGTGGAAACTCATTGGAAACCAGGGGATCCCATAGATATCACTCAATTAATAATCTGAAGATAATAGGGCTGAACAGATGTCATTGAGTGAGAGCCTAATGTTACCAGCAGAACCTATGTTAGGCCATCATTTTGTCTAAAAGAATCTGTCTTGGCTGCCAGAGTCTCAGACAACTTGCAGGTTTGGATTTTTAACTGCCAAAACCAAAACCAACTTCTTTCTTGTTAACTGAGCACATTTAAAATTGAAATTATTAAAGACAATCAATACAGATCCCTACAATGACATTTGCAGAGAATGAGTCGTAAGCACTATAAAATTTAGCACTATTTACAGTTTATGTTTGGTGTTGACACATTGTTTACACTGGCAGAAGACTTCCCTGGAATACTGGGGACAGTCTGTGAGGCAGTGCGTCAGATGCCAGGAGAGCTAGCAATGTTTAATATTGTTTAAATTAAAGGGATTGAGTGACCTATTTACACCTTGTTATTAGCTTTCCTCTAAAAGTGTCATTTTCCTCTTGACACTTCCTTTTTTTGGCTGACAATGCCCCCTTCTTCTGCTAGGGACCTTACCCTCCCTTTCTGTTCCCTCATTTGCAAGTGGAATTAGAGTCATTTGTATGACAAATTGTAGCAATTAATTCTACTGTGCTACTTGCACCTATTTTTCAACCAACTTATACCAGACCTGGAACTTGCAGAACTGTTTAAAGACAGCACAGGACTGGGGGCATTGTTTAGTTTTCATATGTGCAAACATAAGGACAAATTTTATATTATACACAGCTGCAAACTTCACTGGCTGAAGTGAGATTGCATGAGGTAAATGAGATTAGAATTTGGCTCTGAATGTTTTGCCTTGTATTTTGCAACAAAAAGTTGTCTAGTAATAGGGATAGGTGAAACACTTTGAGAAACTCCTGCACTTTTTTTTTTTTTTTTTTTTTTTTTTTTTTTTTTTAAAGATTTCAGTCCTATTGTAGAGGCAGAGAGATTCAGATTTTTCAACTAAGTGCCTGAACTTTGGGGTGAATTTAAATCTCAGCCACCTGCGGTTCACCTTTCACTGGTTGGTAGTACATGCCCAGTTGTGACCTACTGATTAATTTATAATTATCTGTACATACACTATGAAGTGAAATTATATCTTGGGCACTGGTGGTGAAGATTTGCCGACACTAAGCAAAATGGAAATTGCTAATCCCAACTCATTTTGTCATGGGGTTCATATTATGCAAGTCCACACGTTTTGCTTCATGCAGCAGTTTTACACAGCACTTTTAATGGTACTAAGGTGAAAGAGTAAAATGTGTTCTAGTGCTATAATATATAAAGCAAAATGCTTTTCATGAAACAATATAAAATTATTCAGAAGGGCATGCTTTTAAATTTTAACCCTGGTGTTGTGTAAATATAAAAACATATCTAATAATTAGAGTTCAGAATCTTGATACAGCCTTTACTTTGGCCATTCACATCTGTCTGACTTTTGGAAAACTACACTAGTCTTGGAATCATCGGGCCAATTTCTACAGCAGTGCAAATTCAAAGAAAAAAGGTCGCCTGAAGCCAGTTGCGTTACTCTAATTTACACTGGTGCATTATTTGGACATTAGGTGTGGGAGGGACCTTTCAGGGTATCTAGACCTTCTGCTTTCATTTTTCATTCAGATTTCGTTTTGGAGTTTGCTTGATGCCATTTCATAAAAGAAGGGTTTAAAATCAGATTAAATGTGAGGCCCAGTTGATTAATTACCATGTTATTGAAGCAGGATTGTGTGGTTTTTAATTCTAAGAATCAGCTTCCTCCATCCCACCTCCTGTCATCATCTGTCGGATTATGCTTCATTACAAGTCCATTCATTTTACAGAAAACACGGTTCCTTGTTCTTAAGAGCTACCAAAGAAGATAGCCTTCATTTTCATAAACTGTGGGGAAAAAGTTAATAAAAATCAATCACACTCTGTCTTCATTTAGTGTACTACTATCTGAAGAGACAGCATTCGCAATTCTTATTTAGTAACAATATCATACACAGTAAAGGTTTAATAACCTGGCATTTTATTTATGTTTAGTGGTCTTGAAACAAATGGGAAGGGAGAAAGAGGGTCGTTCTTAGAATTACTCCAATTATTCCTCTGGGAACAGGAGTGGCATCTTCTGTAGGTTGTCGTCCAGAAATAAGCATGTTTTGTCCCTCTTTTTCACACATACATACGTGTAACAGAATCAGATCAAGCTTCAGAAATGTGAAAAATTATGTTTCTATCTGGCATACAAAAAGAAATCTTTCAGAACAAGGAGGACAGGTCATTAAAAATCCTACTCTAACTATTTTTGGAACTGATTATTGTGTTGACTTTCTTATTATTAATTAACGTAAGACCCCTATTGAAAGGCTGTTATTACTTTTAATGGAAACATTTCCATCAGCATCTAATCACTATAGATTTCACTTGTAAAGGATAGAGGTGGGCTTTTGACACATTTTCTAAATGACACAGATTGGCATGGACAACAGTAACAAATACTTTTGCACATGTTAGATAATTTGCTTCACTACTGTCAGTATTTTAAAAATCTTTTGTTCTCTTCCACAATTGTCTGTCTATTTTACACATGTTTCAAACAACAAAATGTATCTTGATTTTGCTGGTAACTAAAATATTATTCTATTTATTTATTTATTTATGTATTGAAAAAATTCATAGAGTACATAATGTTGAATGTAATTTGATAGGGCCTTTAGGTACAAAACAAATCTCACAGCTCTATCTCCCCATGCTTATGTTTGCTGTTTGATTAGAAAATATAGTACCAAATTAGGAAAAAACATATATTGATAGTGTGGGGAAAAATTATCAAAATTTGAAAATCTAAGGTTTTTGTTTACATCAGGGTAATTTGCAAAAAGTACAAAGGACCTAAAAACTCTTAGTGCCCTAAAACCTTTGCAGGGTTACCCTTACTAGTTTTGACAATTCTTGAAAATTTTGTTCAAAGAGGATGCTGATGTATTATGGAAATTACAGTTGTATATAAAACATCCTCGGTACCGTAAAAACATAGAAAGAGTCAGGACAACAGAAAGAGAGGTTAAAAATTAAAATATACAGTTATACATTGTAATATTTCATCTGATATTTCCAAGAAAAATGTACTGTTATTCTGAACCTGAAATTTTCATGAAAAGCTTATTTTTTTCCTAATTTTGAACTTTCAATTTCTTGATATTTCAGA